>NW_008824987.1:339527-343390 GCF_000699105.1 Pygoscelis adeliae | reverse complement strand
TGTCTGACTAGTTTGATTTTAAATTATGATTAAATAACAGGCACAAAACTCCAGCACAAACAAGGTTCTCCTTTTAAAAACTCAGTTTGAATCCTTATTAGGATATAGGATAAAATCATAACTTCTTCCATGAATTTACATGAAGGAGCAGTATCATGTTCCTCTGCTTGAAGAACAGATGCTACCTGAGTAAATAGCAAACTGCAACGTATCCAAAAATCTATTAAGAAAAGACTGTTACTTGGTCTCACTTTAAATCACTCTCTGACATTCAGATAGAATCATAGAATACAGATCTCTCTTTGAGCACAAGGGGCCCAGCAAACTGCATGGCAGCTTGGAAACGTGACTGCTGCTTGTTGTGCATGTGGCTATTAAAAGCATATGGTATTCTGGATGAAAAATAGTAATGGTAATCTGCTCAGGCTTGCCTTATCTTTTGAAGGAGGAGATGCTTGCTTTTAATATTGGTCAGTCTTACCTTGAACAGCCTGCAGATGTGGTTGTCCTGCTTGCGAATTGACTGTGATACTTTGACCAGGGTGGAGGTGGCAGCCAGTGGAACTGGGGTGAGAGCTGAGCTGCAAACTTGGAACAGAAGCATCTCTAGAGTCCGTGTGTTGCAGTACGAATTGTCTTGTCATATCCTTGGGGATTGAACTCCCACGCTGACATGTGCATCCTGCTGCAAGTAAGGCTAATGAACAAATACTCCTTCGGTTAAATGAGATGTTTCAGAGGGTTATAAAAGCAGCTTTCTGGGAGTCAGAAAATAAGCTGAGCAGCAGCTTATGCAAGAAGAAAGTGCAAATTGTAAATGTCTGTACACTCAGCCTGTCGCCCTTACCTCACTCCATGTTTGTGGATCTGGAGGTCTTTAAAGGATTAGGCAGGCAGCTCAGAGGATCTCGGTGTTGGACTGGATTGGAGTTTGTTCACTGAAATCCTTTTGTGAATCTGACCACTCAGGCCTATCCCATAGCTTGGCAGTGAAAAAACGGAAGCCTGGAGAAAATATCCAGGTCTTAGTAATAAGATTGACTTAACTTTTGTGAAGGGGCATTTAGAACACGGCAGCATTAATGTTACCTCTTGCTACAACTGAGTTTTCTGCCTGAGGCTTTCCTTAATAACACTTTGGATGGGAGACAGGAAAGAGAAGCATCCAAGAGAACAGCCAGCACTGCTGTGCCTGACTCCTCTTCTTTTCTGAGCAGACAAAGCTGAGAGGAAAGAAAACATCTTTTATGTACACTGCTGTTTTTCCAAATTCTGAGATCAGTTAACTGCCAAGCGCTTTCTAATCCAACCAAATCAATTTGCAAACTTTCATAAATACTATCAGGTAATCTGCAAGCTGTTTACCCCCTGCCTTTTTGGAAGGTCCATTAATACACAGGATAATGGATACCTCAGGGAAGACAGACATTAAGTTAATAATTAATGATTACAGAGGCCTTGGGGCAACTGAACGCATTTACCTCTGTGAGGATATTGAAATTGCGTTACTCTCATTCCAGCTATCTCCTTGCAGTTGGTACTCAGAGCTGGGTTGGAGCCTGGCTCCAGACTAGATGTTCTCACCCTGGACTGCAATATATAAAGTGTTCTTGAGAACTGCTGGGCTTGTCTGTGCTATCCTGTTAGCTTGTGCTAGCGCTGGGGGAGACATGGGGCTAATTCCTCCTGACAGGCTCCTGTGGTGCCCAGCTTGTACTATTGGAGCCTGCTGCATGTGCATTGTGGGTGTTGAATGCGGGGTGGGTGGAAGGGTGGAACTGATACACAATGTGAAGTGCTGATGCCTTCACTGTCTTCTGAGGACACTGCAGAATAGTTGTACAACCTCAGAAGAGGCTCTGTGAGTGGGAGGCATAGTGCAGGATGGATCCTGTGAGGGACATGCAACCCAAACACCAGCCCTGGTCTTCAGCTAGCCAGGGAGGTGGTATTCACTGAAGAAGCCTCTCACAGAAATGGTAACAGAGAATCCAGCACAGCCTTAATCCGAAGATCAGGATCAGGATCCAGATCAGGATATGGGTGGATCAGGCTCCATCCATAAGCCTGAGAAACTGGGATTTTGGTTGGCAGATCTTGGGGTGTGGTATGCATGCTTTACCTCTGCAGTTCACTGCTTGCACAGTCTGCATTATTTAATGGTGTGTGTTCATTTAAGAATCTCAGCTTTTCGTAGGTTCGTCTCTAACTTTTCTTCCCTTCTTTCTGCACCATCCATAGTTTCATACATTACCTCCAAATTCCTGGCACCAGTTTGACGGGTACCCAGTGTATGTTGCTTGTTCTCTCAGCCCACATGTCTGCTGCCTCTGAAATTTCCTTTCTGTGTGCTACACTCTGCTGATTTTCTCCAGTTTCCCTCAGAGTCTGTTCTCCTGTAGCAGCATCGCCTGTTCCAGGGCCAAACTAAGTCTGCTGGGGTCAGTGTGCTAGGCTGTGGCTGACCCTACTACTGCCTTCAGGACAACACTGAGCACATGCCTGTGCTGGGACAGTCATGGGGTATTTGGGCAGAAAGACTTTAGCACAGGCATCTACAGATGTGAGGGGAAACTGAGCTGAGTGTAAGACACCTAGATTTGTGGCTCTTTGGGTGACTTTCACAATGCAAGCATAGTACCAACATCCCCACCCCCATGTTTGGATGAATTTTTGCCAAGTACTGGCATGTCTAAAATAGCATTAGACAGACCTCCCCCTCAATTTATAACCGTTCAGTTCCGAAGAATCTGGTTGGAAAGTGTGTTTAATTCTTACACCCATTGTTTTCCACTCAGAGCCTCTTCACTTCGGATGTGAGAACAGCTACTCTGAGCTCCTTGTCTTTCATCTAGTTGCCTGGAGATAGGTCTTATCTGGCTTTGAGGTGCAATTTGTTTGAAGCTGTCCTTCCGTACTTACTAATTTCAATGATGTTAACGTGGTGCTTAAGCTAGTTCTTTTATTAAGTTTCAAGGGTTTTGTATTCCACAATCCAATTTTGCATTATTGATAAAGTCTTGAGCAGGGGATTACTTGAGACATGAGCTTTGTGGCGCATTAGTCATACCTGAGTTGTGTTGTTCAGAGGAAGCTGGTCTCTTATTTAGGCCAGTAACTTGCCCGTCTGGCTGCTTCTGTTCCTCTGTTACTAACTCCAGGCATAATTGCAGGCTCATGTTGTCAGGGAGCCGCAAGGGAGAATGAGCAGGGAGCCAAGGGTGACAGCAGGGCAAGCAGAGGCTGTGGCTTTGCCGACAAGCGACCCCAGCAAGAAGAGCAGCGCAGGTCCAGTGACAGCAACCAGGGTCAGCCACAGACAAGTCCAAAGTGCCAAGGCAGGTCTGAGGTCAAGCTGGGAAGTTAAGCCAGCAGGTCAGGATCAGGAAGGTACGTGACCGGGCACAGGCACGTGCTGAAAAGTGTGTGTAATGCTGTCCTTTGGGTAATCAGGTGCTATGTCTTCCGGTGGCCAGCTGCGGGTCCATCGTGGCATTGGGGGAGGACATGCTCACAGCAGTCCCTCTGGGTGCTGAGCTGCTTGTCCCAGTACAGGCAGTCTTCCTGGTCTTGCAGGCTGGGGGACGTTGTGCCAGTTCAATGCTATGTCGGGAGTGGGATGCTTCCGATTGCCTGGAGAACTTCTGCAGAGAGCTCATCCCTTTTCCATGGCTAAAATGAAGTGGCTTGGAGAAAGGAGAGCAGGAGTGTGTTGCAGAAGCCTGCAGGGCCACAAGCAGCCTCTATAGGCTGGCCATAGTCTCTGCCAAGATTTGGAGGTCAGTCTTGAGCTGTGGGGGAGTCCTAAAGGCATGGGGAAGATTGCAGAGCCTGTTGATGCACTTGAGGCCCTGACATGTGGC
>NW_008824987.1:336429-339470 GCF_000699105.1 Pygoscelis adeliae | reverse complement strand
TTTTCATGTACCACTTATTTGTGTCTAAGAAAATGTTAAAACAGAATTTTTTTCCCCCACACTTCAGCAAGATGATCTTAAAGACATTGAAGCTAGTGACAGCCTTACTTAATCTGTTAGCTCATGCATGTAGACAAGTATGTGATGATTAAAAAACAGGCTATGTGCAGCCTTCCACCTTCACAGCAGGGCAGGGTACATCCTTCTTGAATCATCACCACAAAGCACAGATCTGCCATTATAAACTTGCTCACAAAATAGCAACAACCAGAAAATGTAAACCCAATTAAAACACTTGCTCTCTTTGTTGCAAAAGGAGACATTTCTTTCTGCAACAAATTTATGTCTTGGGTTTTCCATGGCTAATTTATGTATTTTTTAAACCACTGTAGAAGTGCTGGAAACAAGGTATCGGCAACCCCAGTGTTCAACTCAAAATAGACTTGAAACTAGTTGTGCAATGGTTCTGTCCTCTGAGGGTTTTTTTAGTGCATTTTGCAGAACCGCACAGTGCAGTGAAGTGTGACTTGTATGCAGTCTGGTTTTGCTTTCCTTGACTTGTGTATTATCATTTGGATAGGACAGTGATGATGGAGCGATGGTACTCAAAGGATGTACTCCTGCGGATGATGTTACATGCACAATGAGTGCTCCCCATCCTGTTCAGGTTCCTTATTGCATGCTCATTGCTGTAGTATCTCATTGCCTTCCAGATGCACCGTAAAGGCTAGAATCTAAATGTCCCCTCTGTTTTTCATTCAGCCTCTCTCCTCTTATGTGGGTGGAGGGGGAAAGAGGGAATAAAAAAGCCTTAAAGTTGCATTTTTCTGTGAAATGACTTGATGGCTGGGATGAAGACACAGCTTCCGTTTAGAAACCATGGGGAAGTCTGGTGTTGGTGAGACAGGAGACCTTTGCTCTCCACTTGGGGGAGCGTCTTCTGAGCTGACCCACCAAAGTTGTGCTCTATGGACTGAGGGTGTGTCCTGCACATGTGGCTCTGATCCAGACAGTGGAATGTCACAGAGCTGAGAGTGGTGCCCAGTCCCACATCAGAGCCTACCCTGTCTGCCTAGTCTGGGTGGCTGGATCCCAGCTGCTCTACCTGTTTCCCAAGAACCTCTGCACTTGAAACTACTGCAGATGCCCTCTGAGCTTCCTCGGGCCTCTATTAGCTGAAGATTTGACAGGCTTACATTTCTGTTACAGTTCACATGCTTAAAGGCCTTTGACACTCACCCCCTCGGCCCTAGCCTCTATTATAGAGGGCTAGTTTTATAAGCCTTATTAGAGTTTCATCTTGCAAAGCTCTTGGGGGCTATTTGGCTTAATAAAACACCATATAAATTGGAGTGGCTGTTGATTTTGGAGCCTTTCTTACGAGACAATTGTGTTTCCAATTAGGGATTTCCTTCTCTTACGTGCACAACGTGTTTTTTTTCTTTGCTAGATGGCTTAAAATGCCTGCCATGTGCTGATAAGCTCTGTGCTAGACCTTTTGTCTTCTCCTGGTGCATGTGTACAGGACAAAGTGCACAATGGAATAGTGGATACAACTCCCCAGATCTGTTGCCAGTCATATAAGGGTTGTTACAAGACAGTGTTCGTTCTCCCCAGCAGCTGTGGGGATGTACAGAAAATTCATTAATGAAGGTAGATGCTGGTTGAACACTGCCAAATGTGGAATTATTTGGTTTATAAGACAGCCTCATAAGGCTGAGAAGGTAGATAGCAGAGCGGGAGTGCTGGCAAGTGCTGATACCAGCTGGCTGTTTGTGGGCATGGTGTCTCCTTGGTAAGAGGCCTGGCCGCACGGAGGGATGCTTGCGTGGTCCCACAGAGCCAGGCACTCCTTCCTCTGAGCAGCAGGAAGCAGGGCGAGTGAGCATGGGCCGTTTAAAGGTTCACAGGCCAGTATCGCCCAGGTCAGAAATAAGTGAAGGATCACAATGAGATTTTTGTTAAAACTTTCTTTACTTCTGTTTACCTATTCAAAAGGACTTCTGTCATGAATTAGACTTGATCGTAATGGGGTTGCAGATTTCCCCCCATACCCTCACCCCAAAAGGTTATAAGAGAAATAAGAAAGCCAGGCTTATTAGAGAATATTATTTATTAGGATAACCTGGGTTCTGATTTGGGGGCCAAAAGTAATCTTTTATCTTTTAAAAGATGACTAGCTAAAAATATCTGTGAAGCAGGCCTTGCTCGATGCATGCAGATTTTTAAGGATGGGGGAGAGGTGGTAATTCTGTCATACTTTTTTAAAAAGAGTAGGAGATAAAATTGCCTCTGGAGTCCATAACATGCTCCAGCACACTTGTCCTTTGGTAGTGGCCTGTGCTAAAAGCGCATCAATAAAATTGCTGATGCTGCTGTTAAGTAACAAGGTAATTACAAAGAATGGGGAGGGGGACAACTAAAAATCTGAAATAGTAGTTAATGCTGTTCCCATTAAGTTACCAGCCTTAAATACATGGCTTACTGCTTCTCTAACTTTTAGTGCTATAAAATGGTACAAATTGCAGACTTAAGAGATCATTAGAATAATACACAATGGATTTATCTTCATGAATAAAAATGATGCAACACAGAGCTTTTTCTTTTGTGGATAAGCAGATACAAGTCAAGACAAGAAAGACTGTGTTCCCAGATAGTGTTTCTTAAGAACAGCAAACCTGATTGTGCTCCAAAGGTTATGCTATATGTGTGGTTAAGGCTGTGGCTTAACATCCCTGATATAAATAGTTCTTGAGATAAAAGATGAAGTTCTTCCGAGAATATTTTGCCGTTCCCTGGTGACAAATCAAGAAAATGTTTTGTGCTGATTAAGTCACTGTCAGAAGGTCAGCCATCTCAGTGAACTGATTTAGAAGCCTCTTAAATCACCTCTTCTTCTCCCCCCTGTCCATTACTCATTCAGCTCTGTACCTGCCCTGGAGATGCGGACGGGGCATTGTGTGCTGTAACCTCAGCTGTGACTGTCCCCCCACCTCTGTGGAAGCTTGAACAGCATAAACTTCATGTGCTGATGTCTACCA
>NW_008824987.1:305541-336398 GCF_000699105.1 Pygoscelis adeliae | reverse complement strand
AGAATGAAAAGGGAAGACAAAGTATTCCTATAGTGAAGGTTAGGTTTTGTCTGCCCTTGAGCTGGTTATGTTAATTGTGGCTATTCAGGTTTTAGACTGCATCCAGCTTTAAGATGTAGTGAAACGGTGGAGGTTCTCATTCCAGCATGGTTGGAAATGTACCCTGGTGTCTTGTTATCCCAAGCAAGTCTAGAAACAATGTGCCTCCCTTCTCTGCTTCGTTTCATGTCTGGTAATGAGAGAATGTGCATGTGCTCCACTTCTGCTTAGCAAGTTGTCTAAAGGACAGGTCTTTTAGGTTGTAATTTCACAAAGTTACCCTGGGTCTGGGTACAAATAAAGCAGTTGCACAGCCAAGTCAGCAAGGTGGTTACAGTAGTGACGCTGTGCTGACACGAGCCTTTGGCATGCTGCCTGGCATCTCCCTCTGTCTTGTATCATACTGGATACCTTTGCATAGTGGGACTTCTTGGGACAGTATCCCAAGAAGGTCCTGCCTTTCCCAGTCAGTTGTGACTCCCTGCATCTGTGCTCTTGGAGTGCATTGATCTGGCATTGCCAGGTGCCTGCTGTGGGAGTACCTGGCCCTTGGGTGAGCCCTCCTCAGAGCCTCAGCACAGCACTGCACAAGATCTTGGCGGTACCAGCATGAGGTGGACTGTTCTGCAGTGCCGTGGTACATCATGTCATTTGGTATTGGTCTGCTGCACTGTCTGCTCTCTTTTTCCTTGGAGCTCCAGCAGGTCAAGCACTTGCACCCAAATCTGCTTGGGTTTCTCCTATGAACCGCAGATGGTTGTGGCTCTCGGACCTTGCTTGCCTTCCTGCCATCTCATGTCAGGTAAAGCAAGCATTTTTTCAGGAGTGCTAGCAGTAAAACCCCACTGGCTCATGCCAAAGGAGACTCAGTGCTTCTAAAGGCTAAGGGGGCCACGCAGTCAAACAGCATCAGGAGAGGGGAGTCTGCAAAAAAGGACTGTTGCAGAGGCCTGTGGGATTTTATTACGAGATATTAACCAAGCATAAATTCTGTTATCATCATTAATATTTTCAATACAAAGCTGAACAGAATCAGGAGCTTTAGAGCAGATCAGGGCTCTGTATCATCTGGCCATTACAGCTTTTGATACCGAGCCAACTTTAGCCTCTCACGAATCAGAGCTTTGGCTATAGCAAGAATCTGAAAAGCTTTTGCTCTGTTTTCTAAGTGGAAGAGATGTATCACCAGTACTCCAGCTTCCCTTTTCTCCTATTTCCTAAAACAATAAATATTTCTCATAGATGGACTTAATGGTTTAAGCACAACCTGGCAGTTCATGAAATATTTCCTTGCTTTAATCGGAATCCTGAAGCAAACAAGGAGGGAAATAAAAAGCCAATAATATGCTTGGTTGTGTGCACAAAAGTAGAATGAAATATATGAAGCTGGTAATGGCTCTGCTGTCACATCTTAAAAACATTTGCTTTGACTTGCATAAGTGTCAATTCAGTTTGCACTTGATACATTACACCATGGATAAAGCTGCTGGCTTTTAAAATCAGGTCTCTTACTCAACAAACGTAGAGATACTCTAAGTAGCTACTCTGTATTGTTGGGTAATGATGTATATAGCAGAGAAAGCTTTTTTCTTTAAAAGCTCAACTTTTAGGCTGCAATTTTTTCTGCCATGTCTCTGCATCAGGGAAGGAGTCCAGAAGCTCAGCCACAAAGCATGATTAAAGGCAGATCTCTTTTGCCAAGGTTACAGCAAGTTCAACCTCTTGGCCATTTGCTGGGGAGGTGTGTTAAGCCAGGCCTCGTGCTGTGCCAGTGCACATTTCCAGCTTCTGGGCAGCCTGGCTGGGAAGAGAGTGGAGGAGCTGGGGGCTCTGTGTGCAGCTACCTGGATATATTGCAAATCTCAACCTCTGTTTGTTAAACCTTCTGTTCCGTTGAAGGTTTTCGTGGTGGTCCTCTGTGCCTACATGTTGTGGCTTTGAACCGGACTATGGGAGATGAGATTTCTCTGCTGCTCTTTCTCTGTTGGAAATGCCTCGCCTCTGTCACACTTGCACCTGTCACAGTTACATCATTTAGCTGGTCTTGGAAGGACCGAGAGTCCAAACTCATCTAGATCCCCTGTTACTTGCAGGCAGTGAATGCATGACAAAAACTCCACTGTTCTAGGCTGTTTGATCTTATTTCTGTGTCTTGGATGTTCAAGGTCACCCAGTTATTTCTGCCGTCTTTGCATTATTGTGGCAACTCAAATGCAACACTTTTGGCACCACAGAACAATTGTGATATCTTTAGACTATGTGAATCGCAGGACTCGTAGAAGTCCACCGGTTGCCTGCCACCAGCCTGGCCACTCCCCTTACAGCACTGCATGCCTTGTAGTCTTTTTCTTTTGATTCCTTGCCTACACTTCTCATCTTTTATCCTCTCCATCTTAACATTCTTTTTGCAAAGGAAGAGTGCTGTACAGAATAGCATGTTAGATCTCCTGAAGAGCAATTTTCACTCCCTGCTCCCAGCCCAAGATCATGGAAAATAAAGTGTCCCAACAAGAAGTGAAGAAATCAGACACTCTTGCTCAGGAATACCTTCTAGTTTCTTCTTTGGGATTCAAAATTGACCAGCAGCCTGCTACCACCCAGAGAATTTTCTAAGTCTCTCCCCAAGATAGCTCTGAGCCAAACTTAAGTCTCCTGTTTTCATCCTCTGTCCTATCTGCCCTCTTCACCTACTGTCTTTGACATACTCCCACCTTTGCCTCTTACTTTTGTTCCTGAACATTCCACATTTAGTTCCTGTGATCAAACCTGATGGATCGATGGATTGTTTTTCATGCTGAGGTCACATCTGTTATATGCTTGTTCATGTTTTTGTCCCAGCCCTTTCTCTTTTTATCATGAGAGCTTCTGCATTAGGGCGGTAGGCCCAAGTTCCCTGTCTAAATGCAGCACTGGCCCTTCTCTAGCCATGTTGCTCATTTCCTTTGTACTTTCACTTTATTTGCCCTCCTGTTATAAGTTGTTCCTTTATCCCTTCCTAGAACCTTGTTGTCGTCTTCCCATTTTACTCCTGCTGTATAACAAGACCTTGTCTCTGTGCTAATGCTCTTCCTGCATTTCTGCACTTGCACGTTTTTGCATTGCTCCTCCAGTCATCTGGAGTCCCTCCTGCGCAAACAGTCCTCTTTCCAGAGGCACATCGCACCATTTAAGCATCTCTCCAGACCTTCATTCCAGCACTCATCTGTGAGCCACCTCTGCTTTCTTTCTCTCAGGGCTGGAGAAATACCATTGACACACTAGAGTGCTCTGTCCTTCGAGCGCCCACCTGTCAGGGTAGCAGTATCGACTTCGACTTGTTCAGCTGGGTGTCTTACTGGAGTATCCCGGAGAGTAGCTAGCTCTTCTGAGCAAAAACTCCAGGCAGGGAGAAATGACTTACAGGGGCTGTAAGTTAATGCACCTTGCACCGGGCAAGACAGTTTACCTTACAACTGCTTCTCAAGACTTTACAGCCTCTAATTTTCTTGTCATACTGCCTTGAACTTTATTTACTCTGGAGACAATTGAGGAGATGGCTTTGAGTGTTTCTCAAACACCAAACAGCAAGAGCTGGATTGGGATGTGTGAATTGCTGAGAGCTTTAAGTGACAGCTGCTGTACTTGTGACTCTTGGGTGAGGAAATTAGAGGCTATGAAACCCCTAGAAAGGCTTTCTGCCACTTTATTTACTTTGCTCAAGGTCCCTAAGGCTCACTCAGAAATGTGCTTCTGAGGACTGTTAATGCTCGCATGTTTACAGTGCAATGGAGTTAAAAGCACTTGGGATTTGCCTTGCTGCTGGAAAAGCTGGGTGGGAAGTCAGCCTGCCTTGAAGGCTTTTTAAACAGGATTAAAGCTTCCCTTACTCTGAGGATAGGCTTTTGCTACAGTGTTGTTTGATCAGTGGGAAGGGGGATTCATACCTAGCATTAGCTGTTGTCCTGCTTGAGGAGCAGCCTCATGACGTGTGGGAGTATGAACGTATCTGGACTTTTCCAATCCCATTTTACTCTGCAGGCAGTTTTAGGATTTCCAAACTGCGCCCTCTCGATTTTTTTTTGCCCTGTCAGAGAGGGCAGCAATCCCTAGATAAAAAAGAGGGACGTTGTTCAGAGAGGCAGTCAGGATATCAGATGTTTGCTTTAAACATGATTTTTGTCTCCATAACACTAGTCCTGCTGTCTCTCCAGACTGCTCCTGCATCTTGAAGGAGGGCTGCAGCCCTCCAGGTAACCTTTCTTACTCGCCATGTGGATAGGTGGGAAGCAGGAGCATTGCAAAAGGCCTCTGCTACATCCTTTGCAGAGCAGGGAAGTCCTTCCTCCATTTCTGCTTTGATCTTTGGGATCTAGCTAGCCAGATATTTTCCTTCAGCATTGGTTTTAGAGGGGGATTCATCCTCTCCTGCCCTCAGCCTGAGGATCTTGACCTCTGGTGCAATAAGCAGTATTGATGTGGATCCTTATAGCCATGTTCATTCCACCGGCTAATGTGGTTCTCATTAGAAATATAGCTGAGCCCCTCCATAACTTGGGAAGCGGGTGGCAGAGCGCTGCATGAGAGCAATTGAACCGTCTGTGAAACGCTGCTGGAGCCCATGGTGTTTTAAGGAGTCACAGCCATAAAGAGTGATTGCAAAGGATGAGTCATATTTCTGAATCGGCACATTATCCCTCCCCCTGGATGCTGCTCATGTGTGTCTAAAAACTTAGTTTAAAGGTAGCTTTTTCCAACTGCTGTCTCTGAAATACAGGGAGGGAAATATCTCCTTTATCACAAGGTGAACCCAGAGGTGACAGTCCTCGTAGGCTTGGAATATTGTTCCCTTCCCTGTAAGAAACCATTGGAAGGTTCTTCATTTCCTCTGTGATGAGAAATGTCTTTGCGATGCTCAGCACTGGAGGTGCTATTGGCAGTGAAACACTGCATTCCAGTGCCTGTGCTGGCCCCCGTGGTGAGGCGCCTTCCTTGGGGAATGTGCTTGCAACTAAATTCAAGGGTCAAAGCCCTTTCTGAACATCAAGGTGGTATTTCAGTCTTTTTCCATACCAGCTTTGGGGTAGCGAGTTCAGGATATTCCAGACAAAAAGAATCTGGCCGCTGCTTTATAAGGCTAAAATCTGGGAGATGGAGTCTGATTCCCTGCCCTGCCAGTGACTCTGTGACCTTCGATAAGTCCTGCTTGTGATAGGGGTGGCTGAGATGAAAGCTTGAGATGTTTTCGTCAACAAAAAAAATGCTTATGTAGGCATAGGAAAAATAAATAAATAAATACTCCAGGAAATTTTGTAATTTTTTAAATACCAGTACCTGGGGAAAAAAAAATATCAATAAAACTTGGCTGAAGTCCTTATTCACTTAATCCTTTTCTCCTTGACAAATGGTGGAGCATATTCTTCAAGGCAAGTCTGGCTGTTAGTACAGTAAGAGGCAATTTAATATTGAATGCACACTGAAGAAGCAGAGTTCTTGACTAGAAAGCAAACAGGACCAGAAAGGGGATACAAATAAATAAAGCAAGCACCAACCTTTTCCCAAGTCTCACCTTAAATTCCCTTTTAAAAAAAGGTAAAGCTGATACCACCATTTCTTGCTTGAGGAACTCCTGCTACTTTATCACTGTATAAATGCAAAACAAGCCAAGCAATAAAACAGTCCTCTGGTGATCAGTTGTGTTCCTGACAGCCCTGTGGCTGCGGGTCCTTCTGCTATGAATGCAAGCACAGTTTTGGTTGGGTTTTTTTTTTCTGTCCTGCAAAGCCAAATGCCTCAGGCAGGTTTTACCCACAATTTCCTGCTGCCTATTTCATACAAATAGTACACTGATAGCTGGGTTTTGTTGTTTTACTTTAGAGCATCCGTTTTCTGTGAGATGGTTTTCAAACAGATTGGGGCGGGGGCAAAGTGTTTGCAGCATGGTATTGAAAACAAATGTTAAAGCTCCATCCTCACTGTGTCAGCTTTAGAGATAATAGAACATCTTTGCATGTTGACATTGCTGAGCTCTGCCTGTTCCACCCTGCACCCCTTAGTTACTTGTCATATCTGCAGGTAACAGCTGGGTAAATAAAGCTCGTATGCTAATGGTAGGATTACCATCTCATTATGCTCTGTACACAGCAACATGAGTTGAAATTGTAGCTGTTCCTTTTTCAAGACTAAAGATGCACTCAGTTCAACAAGTAGTGGAAAGCTGGAAACTTGTGCTATAAAAACTTTTGGGTTGGCTGGGAAAAATTCTACATTTCAATGCCTGTTACAGTTCTTGCCTCAGTCCTGGCAGTTGTACCAAAGCTGCCCACAAAATTTCCTCATTTTTGCAGCAGATACTGTACTATGGTGCCCAGCACTGATGTCAATACTGTTGATTTTAGTGGAGCCTGGTTTACACGGTGGCCTTTGGCTGAGTTGTCTGGTTTACCTGAAGATGCACTGCTTCAGTGGTGAAACACACTTCACTCGCCTAGCCTCTAGCCTAGCATCTCACACCCAAGACTTGCCTTTCCATCCTTTTGCAAACATCTTTTTGCAAAACCTCTCCATATTCAGAGGCATCCAGTGCCGTTCTGACATCCTTTCTCCCTGTCTGAAGCAACTTTCCTTAAGCAGCTCCTTCACAGAGCAGGCAATCCCCTACAAATGGTTGGAGCTGTGACTTTTCCAGAGCAGTGTCTGGGCTTCCTAGAGGTCTGGAGAGGGGTTCACTCTGGCCTGCATTTGGCACTTTTGAGCCTCCCTGAAGTGAAGGAGGGTTGCTCCCTGTTCTGTCCTAAGGATGTTTTTCACCACTGCGGAGTTTGAAGGAACAGTGAGACTTGTGCTAACGCAGCAGTTAATGTCATGGTGTTAGGGCTCTGTACAGGTTTTGGCTTCTCAGCCTGAGACACAGTGCGACTCTGTGTCGTGCTCTCTGTAATTGCAGCTGCCTCAAGCTTCTCCATCTGTTCCCTGTCCCCCTTTATTTTTGTCCTCTAACAGCGAAATGATTGAAAAGCTCATGGAGACTGAATCATCCTCTACTGGTGGTGGGGACAGGTAGAGAAACGGGGCTCTCAGCCCCCTCCCCTGGGCCTAGTCAAGGCAGAATCCCTTTAGTGCCAGAAAACTCCTCTGAAGACAATGCTTTTCCCTCCCTCCTCCTGTCTGTGAGCAGATACAAATTGTCCCACCATGCTCTGTGGGTTTAACTTCATTACAAAAAGTGTCCCTGCTGAAAGCCAATGCCCTTCACAGGTGCTAAGGGAGAAAAATGTGTCTGAAATAGCCCATCTGGTACGTGTATTTTGATAACTTCCCCCCTTCCATCTCACTGCCCTCATTACTAAGAAATGCCCAAATACTGTTAACAGTCCATTCCCCTAGTAACGGTGCTGCTTCATCAAGTGCAGCCTCCATTAGAGGAGAAAGCAAAGAAGCTTTTTTCTTCTTGTGATGGAGAAGGAGGAAATCATATTGGGAAATCGTGTTTGGACCCAGAGGATGGTAGGGAAGGGAGGAACAGCCCTAGGGCAATAGATAGCGGAGTTGCTGTTCTGTCAGCGTGACGGGCCAGCAGGTTTAGAGCAGGCGGTGCAAAAATGCTGTGATAACACATACTGGGTTTGGTTGTTCACATGCCATAGGCATGTTGCACTGTGCAGCAGCACGCAGATCAGCCCTCAATTTCCTCTGCTCTTACAGGACTGTAAAACTCCCCTGTTGTTTTGGGAACATGCACATGATCTCTCCCTCGGAAAAATGTAGTGCTGGACTTATGTTTGCATCTGGAATAGTAGATGTTTGAATGCCAGTTAGATGGGCCAGTGATTTTGAAACTAGCAGAAGATATGACTAAGAGTTAGAGCTAGCTAAATGAGGAAATTAGTTGCTTATGTAGTCCAAAGTTCTGCAAAACATTCATGCTACCAAATCAGATGTCAGTTTAGTTGCTGCTTTCTTTGGTTGTGTTCCAAAATTTCTGTTTCTTCCTGCTCATTCCTCGTGCTCCCAACATGACCATATCATAACCCTTTGTCCTGACAGTTAAAAAAAAATAATCTAGGTGTAGTGACCTATCATATCTGCTATCATCTCTGGCCTCTGTCTTGTAACAATAAATTGCACTGTCTGGACATCTGTGCTGAGCAATAAATTTGTCTCTTGGGTTGAGCAGAACTGCAGTGGGGGGGGAAGGAAACAGTGAGTGTGTGAATTTGTGAATTATGGGGAGATACTTCTATTTGTCTTCTCCTGATTTGCTGCTCTTCTCTACATCTCCCTGCCTGGCTTTTGGGTAGTCACTGGGACAACTTAGCCTCTTCTTCCCTGTGTGAATTACCAATAAACCAAAAGTGACTTTTTCCTGTGTCCTGATTGTCTGGAGGAGGCTGCAGCCACCACCTGCTGCTTGGGGAGGGGAAAGATGTGACGATATTTCAGTCTCTCTTTGTACTACGTTTGCTCATGCCATGCACACACATTTGGTATGTACTTGCCACACCTTGCATGTGCTTTCCATTGGCATGGAACAACAGGCTGCTCACTAATTGTGGGTTTCTCACATGAAGTGTGGCCCTGCAGTCTCTGCAGAAGTTAGAGGAGCGTTTTCTTAACTGGGCACTGAGCAGATCTTTCTACCAGCCATATCGGGCCTTAGGGTTAGCCAGGAATACAGCTGGAGAAAAAAGATCATATAGCTGTGGCTGAATGGAAGTTGGGACCGTACTAAGTCTGTGCCCTCTAAGCCATCCTTGTTTTGTAGGTTGCAGCTCTTGGTTGCTTTTGCAAAATGTTTTGGTATTTCCAGTCTCTTCTGTTCTTATTCCACAGCAGAAGTGAGCCTCTTTCAGGAGCCTTGTTTCTTTTACAGATAAGTTATCAGGGCTTTCAGTAACACTTGCATCTAAAGCAGCCAGCAGCATGAACAATGGCATCGTATTATTAGTTGAAAAAGCAGCTTCAACATTTGATTTAATGTCTTTATGGAGGAGACAACAGAGACAGAACTGGTGTGGTGTGGGACCATTGGAGTCAAATTGTACTTGTCAGGAAAACATGCTAAATCTGTCTCCCACTGTGTCATAATTTTTTTGTTTATTAGAAGTTGGTTTTTTGTTTATTCTGAGTTGGTTCTCTCTTGCCTGGCTAGCAGAAATCCTCATTTCACCTTCTTCCTGGTCTTCCCCCTTCGGTGCTCAGATCTTGCTAATGCTCCACAACCTCCTTTAAGACTGCATGCCCCCTCACACTTTGACTTCAGCACAGACTTTGTTTTTCAGCTCTAGCTGCTAGATGTGCCACTCAAAGCTGGACTGTAGGTGCTGTGCTGCCTTGGAAATAGCGAGTCCAAGGCAACAGTTAACTCTGACAGCCCTCTCATTCTTCGTCCCCTTACAGCAGAGGGAGTCTCAGTTCAGCCTGGACACCCCAAGTGTGTGTAGCCACCTCCCCACCTCAGACCTCTCATTCAACTGCAATGCAACAAGCATAAGGTATGTGGTTGTTTCACTCACAAACCCAACAGGAGCCATCCTCAAAGTCTAGGTACTGCTTTGGGTGCCCAGACTTTGCAATCCACCATCATCCACCATTGTCTCCATCACTGTTGCTGCTGTTTCATTCATTGGGCCTGACAACTCTTCTTCCAAAAAGACTTTAGGAGCTAGCAGTTTCCAGTTGCGTTGCAAGGACCATTACACAACACAGGCACTTTCTACATGCAGGATTAGTGCCTGTTAAACAGTGCTGGAAGAGGAGCAGCTATCCACCTCAGTAAATGTCCAGCTGAGGACACAGAGTCCGGCTCTGGCACAGGCAACGCCATTCTGCAGGAGACAGCTTGGTTATGGCTGCCTGTGTGCTGCTGCCAGAAAATGGTTTGCCTCTACTTTCAGCCTGTACTGTAGATTACATGCTCTCAGGATTCCCCCAGAAAGGCAAAGGCAGGTCTGAGGAGAGGTGTTCGTTGGTGTGGACGAGGAAGGAGAACAAAGTTGGAGGGGAAGATGCTGTGATAGACTTGATACAAGTCCTGGCATATTCAGCTCTTTACCCTTTACAAAACAGGCAGGATGAAGGTGCAGGGCCAGGAATACCACTGGCAGGTCTCTTGATGCATTCAGGGATACTATCAAGGGGGTTTCCTGCATTTCTTGCAGATGGGAAGCATTTCTGGCATTCTCTTCACAGGCATTGCTGGACTGAGCCAGATACACAGATAGCAAGAGGAACTCTCATGTTTCGAAGTGGTGTGGTATTCATTACGCAGTGGGTAGGTCAGCAGGAGAATAGTGTCTGTGGACAGCAGCTTAGATGTGCTGGAAAGGAGAGCAGAGCAAATATTTGAGAGATTTGTGCCCTAACGCAGCTTCTCAGGGCCAGGGCTGGCACTTACCTTGAAGTACAGTGGGGTTCATCCCCAAAGAGCTTTATACAGCTTGCTGAAATCTTTGTCATTCTGCCTTAATAGTGATGTGCACTAGTGTCATGATGGAGTGGAGGTTATTGTACAAAACAAGAATAGCAGAGTTTATTCATTGTCAAGATAATACGACCAAGATGAGACTAGCTGGGACATGTGAAAACAGAAAAATTAGCCATTATCTTCTAAAGGACCCTGTAAACTTGTTACATGCATACGTGCACACAAGTCTACTTAAAAATATTCTGCTGAGATCCTTACCAGCTAAAAACCAGTAGAGCCACCACTTATCAGGGTAGAAAACTTTATCTGATTCCTGCTCCACTTCCCACAACTCCTGCTGTCCTGTAGCCAACTGGTGACAAAAGCCAGGTCCTAGCCTGCCTGGTGGGCTGATGTACCTAGCACCAAGCCAGCTCCCACAGTGAGCATCTGAATCCACATAGCGTGTCTTGATGCCATGGTCACCCCAGTAGCTCCTGGCTACTCCATGAGAGGTTGGTGGGGATGGGGGAAGGGAGACAGCAAAAGGAGTTCGGGCAAAGGAGCTAATTTGCTTCTTAGAATTGTAGAACCATCAGAATGTCCCAGGCATCATCAGAAAGTCCCAATTCCTCCAAGTTAGGTCCTGGCCAGGCTCTGCTCACTGCCGCTGCCCTCCCCAAGCACAGCTCGGGGGTTTCCCACGAGGGTGCTGCTCAGAGGTGACTTGGAGCACAACCTCCCTGTTTGGCGTGCTGTCACTGTGCCACTGCAGTGAAACAAATATCCTTATTTCAGTTCCCTGACCTTCACCAGCCAAATCATTTACTGTCATTTCCTATTCTCCCCTCTTCCCTACCCTGGCAATAACTGTTTGTGCACATAAAAGCTTAGTGAATGCTGATCAGGATAAATGTAAGGGCATTTCTAGCCCTGTGAACACATGCTTTATGACTATTCTGGGTTTTGGTGTTTTTGGTGTTTTTCTGTTTTGTTAAAAAAAAAAAAGAAGTCCCGCAGGGTTTTTGTTAACATAATTGTGTTAGGCAAATTTGAAATATTTGAAAGCTTTTAAGTGCCTGTTATATATACACCCAAGGTTTGTCTTGGAACATGCTACGTTGCAATAGACATTTTCCAATTAAGTGAAACAGCAGTGAGGATAATGGGTTTATGGAAATGGAAGAGCCATGCTGGAGGGAGATGGAAAGCCAAAAAGCATTAATCTTAATGGGATCCTTTTTCTTTTTCTTTTTTTTTTTTTTTTAGCTTTGCTTTTCCTTTAAACTTTTTAAAAATTTCCCTAGGCGTGTCCCTGGTTCTGCAGTGGCATGTTCTGTATCTAGAGAATCTCTTCCTCTTTTTTTCCTCATTTAGTTCAAATGTCTCTCTTTTTTTTTTTTCCCCTTCTCCTTTCTCTCCAAGAAATCATCTACACTATCCTTTCTACGGTGATGGAGGCTTGTGCACTCATAGAGTCATCTGTTTAACTGAGTGTGCAGTGTGGGAAATGGGGAATTCTCTGCCTTCTGCTCTGGAAGGCAGAGTAACCCTCCACAGAGCCAGACCCTCCCTCCCTCTCTCTCTCTCCCCCTCTGCCTCTGGTAGAGCAAAACCTCTGGGAGAGGTCTGGGCTCTGGTCCAGTTCTGCAGCCCAGTCACCTTGGGCCAGGCTCCTCCCTTCTGTACGGTGAGTAAATATCTTTTCCAGGAGGCTTCCCAGTGAAGTAAGCAGGATCCAGGGTGAAATCAGTGCCTAGGACTGGCATCTTTTTATGCTACTATAATTCTCATTTTGTGCCTTGCTGGGTCAATGCTTTGCTGGGAAGTCCCCATGGACTGAAGCAGCCAGGTGGATGGTGAGTCTGGCCCAGGAAGGTGGCGGTGAGCTCCACGGTGGAGGGCATCGTCTTTAGGAGGAGGCTCTTTGAACTGAAGGTGGGATCAAAGGGGAATTTGATACTTACTACCAGAAACTGGGACTCTAGGACCCTAGCCAAATTTCCTGGGAGTAACTGGAGCTTGAGGAAAGTAGGGAACTTGTGGGTTGCACATGACATTATGCAGAGGGAGCACTGTGCCATCTCCCACGGGGGATGCTGGGCTTAACCGACCGCTTTCCTCTGCCTGTCACCTCTTCCGCCATTTCTAAACTGACCTGCAAAGCATTCCCACTCCCAACTCTCACTCCTGCTTCACTTGACTGCGTGACTACTGGCATGGATTTCTGTGAGATGCTTAATTGGGCTACATCTCTATAGAAAAGGTCACCTTGAGTCTGGCATGGATTTTTTTAGTTTCCTTCCTATCCCTGGCTGTAAAAGTGGACTATGTTTCTTTAAATCCACTCACTCCTTTACAATTGCTGTTTTGCAGGAAACAGTGCTTAGATCTTTAATCTGAAAACAAAAGAGCTCAGACTCCCCAACTGTATTTATCTTTGCCCAAATCAGAAGGGTTGCAGGCTTAGACACCAGGAACCTCTCCCTAGAGGTAGGTGCATTTCAATAGTGGATGAACGGATCTATATATAACATTCAGGTTAGATAGGCTTTTGCATGGGAAGGGCCCCGAAGGTACTACATAATTCCACTCTATTGAGGTTCTAATACTGTACCTGTCACTGTGGTGTCAGTGTGATATTAGAGCGGGTCACTGGGGAGAGTGTATTGATCCCATCTGTGTACAGCTTACAGCACCCTCTGTATTCTTTATGTCTAACGCATCAGTCCTTGCCCAGTTTCCCCCCCTCCTCTAACAGCAAAATCTTTCATCCATAAGCCAAAGCAAAACGGCTTCACCAGCTCTGATGTCCTCAGGAAATGTGTTGGGCTTCTGCCATGAGTACAGAGACTACTTCCACACCCAGAAGCTTTCAAGCAGTAAGCAGGATTAAGACACGCAGCCGTAGGCTTTTCTGTGACCTTTGGGTGTTTAAACAGTCTTGGCCTGGCTTCATGAATATGAGTAGACTTTCTATTTGGTTTCCAACCCAGTGCTCTCCCTGCATGGTAATACTTGACATAGTGGTTTTGACTGTATTTTTAGATGGCTTTCTTGGAAAAGTAAAAAATAACACTGTAAGTCATAATCAGACTTTATGCCTTTATTTCCCCACGATACTATGTTTCCCTCTGTTTTCAAGCCCATTCTGTTTCTGTCTTACACTCACTCTCAGTGCATTTTTTTTTTGAGATCTAAATTCCTGCATTTGCGTGTGTATGTAATGATTTTAAAGGTTTTCTCCAAGCTATTCTCCCACTAGAGGGTACTCCTGCTACATCAAAAATAGACATTCAGGGCTAGACTTGGTTCGCAATGCGTCCCTCTTCTTTCGGAGCAGGCTGTTCATTGACAGCACAACCTGGATGTGTTCAGTCATGCTGCTTCCCTGCTTCAGCAGCCGTGGAGCTGCCTTGTTGCTGGTTGTGCAGGAGCCCAGAAACGCTGTGGTGCCATTTTGGCCTCTCCTGTTTCCAACCTGTTGGCTGCACAACACTCTGCTCCTCTGTAAGCAGAGACAGTTTGTCTGACCCACTGGCCATCAGGCTGGGGGCCTGAGGTTAGTGCCAGCTCCAGGGAGCACGTGGAGAGCCCCCTACACCACACCACCATGTTTTGATTTGAAAATGCTCTAATGGCTACATGGTCCTGTGGAAACAGGACCGCTGCTGAGCTGAGGGGTAGAATTTGGGTGCTCTTGTTTTTGGGGCATGTTATCGGGGTTGGGAAACAGAGAAATTTTACTGGCTGCCCTTTTTTAGGCAGGAGATCAGACCATGTGATCTATTCTGGCCTTGAACTCTGTGTGTGTGTGTTGGCTGTTGATGGATAGGAGGCTCCCTTAAGAGCAGATTTTTTTGGCTTTCATGTTGCGAGATTGCAAAAGTAGCTTTGGGTACGGCTGGACCCCCTCCTTTCTCCTCCATGCCTGAATGCCCCTATGTATTTATGGCAGGCAGGCTGCCCATGGGCAGGCAGGCAGGATGCAGCACATGCTGTGGTTTATGCTACGCTAGGGGCTGTTCTTTCATTGCAGCATGGTTTCAGCCTCTGAAATGGCACAGCTAGCGGAGGTGATTTTTGTTTTTCAACTCTCATCCAAGGAAAAGCCCCAGGTTCCTTCCCTGTGGTCCCTCATATCAGAACTATGGCCCCAGTGTGTTGCTCCCCTGCCAGCATCTCCCCTTCACACCTCCCTGCTCTGTAGAGCCTCTGGGATTTCCACCACTGCCTGCTGCTCTCTCTTTTGAGCATGCTCATGCTTCTGTCTGTTCACGCTGATTAAATGAGTAGGCAGGAATTACAGTCAACCATCCATCACCAGAGTCAGTGTTCCCTTGACCCAGTCAAGATGAAAGAGGTCAAAATCTTTCTTTCCCAAGCTGTTCCTAGCAGCGAGATAGCCAGCTATGGTTTTCTGGCAGTGCAAATCTGGAACTATGCTGGGGGTGGTTCTCCTTCCTAAAAGAAGCCCACGTGGGCTCTGTCACCAGCTACACAAAGTGATCTCTTTAGAGCAATGAGAGTCACAACTCAGTACTGGTAGTTGGTTGAAAAGTCTTCTATGCTCAGGAGAATAAAACATCATCTTTTGCCAAAGAGAGGGCCTGTAGCATATGTTGGTATTTGGAGCAATAAATCCCAAATGTGGACCATGAGAGGGAATGACACTGTCTCATCAAGTCTATCTTAGGCCTCTCCAGAGCAGCTCTTATTTATATGTGCTGCCTATAGGTGGGTCTCCTAAGTGTGTGCTGTCAAACACAGGTGAGGAGATAATCCAAGACACTAAATGCTTTACTTGAGCATTTGGTCCTCTTTGGCTGAATCCGTAGGCTGTGGGATCTCCCAAGCGGTGGTTGGGATGTAATTGTTCATGGAAGCATCAGTAGAGCTGGCTCCTCTTCAGATATCTGTGTAGCTGCTGGAGCGGGGGTAATGAAGCTGGAGAGTAAGTTAAACTCTAAAAACCAGCAAAGCCTTCTCTCTTCCCCCAGACTGACAGCACTGAGGTAGCAGAGGGCATGGTGGGAGGCTGGAATAGCACTCTTTGCTCCCCAGGACTGGAAAGGAAGTTGGGGTGACAATCAGGAAGGGGAAAAAAAAGGAAAACAGAGCCTACAACAGGGAGTAACTCACCACTGTGACTATCTGTTCCTCATGGAAAACTTGAAGAAAGTAATCTAGCAGCTCAGAATTACAGTAAATTACAGACCTGGCTTAGTCTGTCTGTGGAGTGCTCTCAGCCTCTATTGATTTCAGAACCAGGCTACGAATTGCTGCCAGGCAGGGAGCTGGCTGGTGGCTGAACCCTTATGTACTCCCCTGGACCCGATTCTTCTCTTTGTCCCAGCTCCCATCAGTGGCTGTAGATGCTATCAGTCAGTCCAGCTGAGTGGTGAATCTACTCCATTTTATCCCCATGTAAATCCAGAGGAATTTCACAGATGCTGTAACAGCCCTTTCAAGCTTGCATCAGTGTAATGGAGCTCCTTTTTCTCTCCAGTACATCCGATTCCTCGTCATTATCCAATACGCTCCTGAAGGCAGCAGGACATCTTGAAGCTCTGTTGGAAGAAGGAGTCTCTATTTCCTTCTGCCACCCCCAGACACACACACCAAGGGCAGCCTGCTGAGCTTCTCCATGCTGTGTGCCTCTGGTTCCTTCCCAGCTGAGAGCGGATCAATGTGGGAGGTGGAGAAGAACATCTCACCCCACCTTGCACACACAGAACTGCTGAGGCCACTCTGGAGAGCTGTTGTGTAAACAAACATCTATTTGTTTGTGCAGCCCATAGCAATTACCATGTGCTGAACTCTGTATTTTTCGAAGCAGGGGAATGCTGCTCCTGAGGACAGAGGACTGTTGGAAACATCCCCAGCCAGGGGATGTGAGTCAGCTCCTTCCGGCCAGCCTCGTCTGTTGGTGCTGACAGGTGTCTGACAAGCCGCTGCTTCTCAAACAAAGGGGGAGTCTATTGAGCCAGAGCTCCCTAATGGAGACATTGCGAGAGGGAGGATGAGACTTGCTAATCAGGAGATGTCTGGTGCCCTGTGTTGGGACAGCTTTATTCATAATGGTGAGTCATGCGTGCTCAGGTTAGCAGCCTTGGGGGTAGGCAGAGTGTAAATAGAGAGAGGACTTTCCCTTAATAAGATCTGCAGCCCTATAATTGAGGCAGCTCCAGTCCATGAGATGTTCCCAGCCTCCAGCTGCACTTTGTTCAGCTAAAAATCTGCTGGAGTTGCTCTGTTCTCTGGCTTTTCTTCTCTTATTCTCCCTTATCTTTCCACATCATGCTGTGGCATGCAGCCCTTCCTCTCCTCTGTTTTATGTGCCTACGCTTAATCTGTGGTGCCTATTTTGTGGCTTTTGGTGTGATGATCTCCGAGTTGGGAGGCTTGTTGCTCTGTGTGTCGAAGTTAATGATAAAATACACAGTGTGGTACAGAGCAAAACTAGCAGGGAACCTTTGTGAAAGAGCTGCTCTCTTGGGTGATCAGAAGGTGATAGATTCAAGATGTGTTCTCCAGGGCTTACAGAAGCTTGGAGACCAGCAGTGGGTGGCTGGACTTTGCTGGAGGTCTGTACGAGCTGTGTTGGAGGTCTGGAGTGGGAACAAGGCTGGTGTTATGGCTGGGGAGTGGGGCCGGCAAGGAGAGATGGGAGGAGGGAGAGAGGCAGAATGAAGCCAAGCTGCCGCTCAACTGAGGTTGGCCAGTGAGGCTTTGGAGGGGGGACATCAAAGGATAAGTCTATGGCTAGGGGAGAAGCGTGGAAGAGCAGTGTTCTGGGGTCTAAATCTAAATCCCAGAGGATGGACCAGCATGTGAACACATCACATGAGGAAATCCTCAGTACCAGCCTAGAGCGTGTGGGGGAAGGGGAGACGAAACTAATGAAGATAGATGTTGTATCTGGAGGGATGTTTGCTCTTGCTTCCATTAGGTATTCAGACATATGAGAAGAGTGAATAGTCTCAAAGACCCAGAATAACCTTGGGAGCTTTATCAGGACCTGTGCCTGCAGTTCCCTCCATATGGGCTGACACAAAGGAAGTGACTAATGATGGTTACCCCCAATTACCATGAAACAACTTAAAAATTGAGCACCTTTAAAAAAATGGGGCTGTGTCAAATCCTTACCCCAGTGTGTGCTGTCTGTTGCTGTGTCTGCTGAGCTGTTTGTTTGTCTGATGAAGGGGGAAAAATAATGTGAAGCTGGAGACGAAACTAGACAGAAAAGGTTTTTTTTGTTTTGTTCTGTCTCAGCCTTTCCAGGCAGCTTCCAGTAGGTGCCAGTCTCACCTTGTGGAGCAGGGGAGAATGGAAACTGCTAGCAATTCTTCACAGAAATACGAAAAAATACAGCGCAAGAGGAGGTGGGAGGAAAAATGAAAGCCTATAGGAAAGACCTCTGTTCTCTGGGATGCTCACTTCATTTCTTTTTCCCTACTCAGCAAAGTTTATCTTGGGCTTGGCAGCACAGGCCAGTTTCCGCCCCCCCCGGCTCTTTCATTAGTGTGTAGTAAAGGAAGAAGGTGTTGGGGGAAGAAAAGGGAAATGGGATATTGTGTTTTGATGCCCCAATGGGTAGAAAAATGCATGGTTTCCAAATATGATAGTTAGTGCTTAATCTGACAGACTGTCTCTTATCAACAGGCTGTATGTGACATCCCATTACGTGATAATGGAATCCTATATGGAGACCACAGGAGACCCAGTTCCATTCAATTAACTCACAAAACAGCAAACCTCTGAAAGCATCTTTGTCTTCTGTTTTCCCCACCTCTTTCTCTCCTTTTTTTTTTTTACCCTGAGAAAATGAGAGAGTGAATATTTCTATTTTGTTTTGCAGAGGATTAGTACCAGCTAATAGGATTAATATACCGAGTTGTGTGGCAAATGGAACATTGTTAATAGGGTGATTATTAGAGAATTATATGGAGGGGCAAAAAAATTAAAGCAGTTGAAAGAAAAGCATCTCTGTGTTGGAGAGACTGCCATTTCTGTGCAATATCCCAGCTGCTGGCCTGCCCGTCCTGGCTCATACTTCTTTGTTTCTCAGGCTTCCTCTGCCTCTGGGATTGACTTCAACATCAGCACAGGGCAGGAAGCAATTTCAGAGGCTGGAAGTGCTGGATAAAAAGAGCTGGCATCTCCTCCAGGGCTAGCTACCAGGACCCTAAAAGCAAAAGGAAGGTAAAGGATTTACAAGTACCAGATAGTCAACATTTCACCTGGCATCCCAGGGATGCCTTCCAGCCATCAATGGACTTCTGCTCATGATGAAGACCTCTATCTCTCCCTCTTGCTTCCTTCGTCTCTGGTCAGTTTGGCTTTGCCTATGGGTTCTGACTGCTGGCAGGCACCAGCGAGAATTGTGGCCATGTCCTCTGGGAATGTTTAGCACTTGAACACTGGCAGCTGTGTAACACATGCAGGAGAACTTTAGTCTATATGAGTTTGCAGGGCCAAATACAGCTGGCAAAAATTTTGTAGTGATTGCTTGCCATTGCTAGCAGGTGTAAGATAGGCAACTTCTGCAAACCAGTGGGTGGAAAGGCCTGGAGCTCTGGTTCACAGCTAGGAAAGCATATAGCTACATTCTGCTCAGAGCTTGCATAGTCCTTAGGAAATTAAAGGGCATTTATTTGTTTCCCAAACCCCACATGTGTGTGTGGGTCACGTTCACCTAAAAGAACGTGTGTGTGTGTGAGGCCCTCAAGGAGGGACTCTTGGGAGAGAGGTTTCAGCAGCAGCTGAGTACAGTTGATGCATGGAGATTTTTTCTGACATCTGTCTGAGAGAGTATCCTTATGCACTGCATAAATCCTTCTGTCCCGGGCCACAAACCAAAGCCATCCACAGCAGTGGATGGTTAGTGGACAGGGGACTGCCACGAAGGGCTTTCTGCCTGAGAGGTATTATCCCAACCTCTATTTCCAGATGCCTGGAGGTATTCAGGCCTGCACCGGTCAGAGGCATTTGCTGTAGAAGGCTTTGTCTGAGCAACTGATAGGGTTTTGTTCCCCTAAACTGGATCCCCATTACACCATGAGTCACTACTATTTGTATCAGCTGTCGATCTCTCCCAGTGGCAGCTATTTCTGGCTACCTGCCTTGTATTCAGTGGAGATTTAGCACTTTTTTTAAAAAATTGAACCTCCTTTTAATTCTTTTTCAAACCTTTTTTATCTTAAGTTTGTTTTTCAGCAGCTGACGAGCTGTCTGGACTTGAGTTGCCCTCACCTGCTGCTTGTCGTTCTGCTGAAAATGGGATATGAAGTGCTACTTTTCAGCAGATTCAGCTTTGTCTAAAAGAGTACTTTGCCACAGAGTAAGAGTGTCATGCCATCTAGAAATGAAAGGCTACAACAGGAAACAAAGCACTTTGCATCAAACAGGCATTTCAAACACTGTAGAACTGCAATCCGAAGTAGGTTTGCTTTGTTTATAGCCCTTCTTACCCTAGGAACTCTGCAAGCAAACAGTAAATAATCCATTCTTGCAAGTAGATCAAAAAAGACCGACCCCTTTTATTGAAAAGAGAATGGAAATGGGCCATGTGAAGGGCTATGTCTCAGCCATACTGAGGAAAGTGGTAGCAGAGCTGAGAGTCCAACCAAAATCTCCTCAGATCCATTTGGATGCTCTGCCCACAAGGCTGTGCTTTCTGCTGTGGTCTGGTTTCCCTCCCTGATCTTCCTGTGATCACTCAGAATTTCCAATCTATCATAATCAGTTAAACAAAACGTAGTCATTCTCCTGTCTTTTCTCAGGACCAGGATTTTCCTTTTTCTCCCCACATCCCAGTCAACCAAGGGGTCTCCTGCCTGCCTTGGGCTCTCCCTGTAGCAGAGCAAAGACCTACGCTGGAAGAAGTTGTGTAGGAGCTCTGTGTACTTCCAAGAAGGAGGAGGTCCTCTGGGACCTGCTGGGAGACTTCTGTAGCATAGCTGATTTTCTTGTGTTGCACAAGGCAGGGGCACAGTTATTGCGGCACCTGGCCACACCTGCAGATTCAGTGTGAATCGTGAGTTACCTGTTTTACAGCTAGGTCAATTGAGGGCAGGCACTGGTAAGACAGGAGCGTCCTGAGGGGTTCAGAGTGTTGGATCGTGCACCCTGACCCTCTCGCAGAGAGGTCTGACGAGCCACCTCTGCTCATGGATGAAGCCAGCTGCTCTGAGGCAGGACATGTAGGAATTGCAGGATGGTGTTTTACTTTCACCTCTGTGGAAGGTAAAAGTCTGCGTAATTTAAAGATGAGTTGCCTTATGCCAGGCTATGAAAAGAGTTTTCAGAACACCCCCAAGGTTTCCATTTAATTACCAATTGCAGCTGATTTCACAGAGCAATTTCTAAGCCTCCAGCAAGGCCTTGTGGCAGTTCTTTCATCTCTCAGGCTTATTGGGAAAAGCTGTATTAAATGTCTTTTAATCCTGCCTTGGATGCACTACCTTTGATCACCTACAATTTTATACATCTGTGCTCAGGCCCACGTTCCTACGTACGTGCTTCCCTATCCAAAATGCTTTAAACTGTGTCCGTTGATTAGAAAGTCTCTCCTGAGTGATATAAAGCATCTTGCAAACTTGACTGAAATACCCTGATAGCTAATGATGATCCAGAGGGTCTGGGTGATCCAACCGTAAGTTTTGGCATTGCTGGATAGGCTGATGAATGTCAGTTCCTCATTTATGTTTTACTCCATGTTTTCTTCGTAAAGAACAAGTTTCTGCGGGGGGGGAACAGTAAATGTCCTTTCATGAAAAGAGAGAGTTTTAGCCAGATCTGGGATGAGACACTTTCATGTATTAATAAAACTTCAGTCTCAGTTGAGTGTGGGACACAAGAAGGTGAGATGTTCCCAGAGAGGATGCAGAAGTCTATACCCTAAAAAGCCAAAGGTGCTCCAGTTCATTGAGGACAAGGTCAGTGTGAGGAGCTGGAGATCTGAGCTCTCAGTCTAACATCCAAGGTACAGGACGCTATGCCCCTTATGATGCTTCCTATCTGAGGAGAACCTGATCTCTTTTTCAGGAGGATCATAGTGGTAACAATAAAGGATTGCACTTGGGATCCAGCTGGACTCCCAGTGCTCCTGAGCACTGCAGATGTGCCATGGAAGTTGAGCCACTTCACAGCGATTGGAAGGCTCTCCCTTTTGCATGTCATGGGGATCTCTGTGAGAGCACTGTCATTTGGAAAAGTCCCAATGTCCATCAGGAGAGGAAAAGAAAAGCCAAGAAAAGGTGCATGCTGTTCTGGGGTGGATATAGGCAAAAGTTCCACCACATGCAGACAAGCTCCATATCACAGCCATGAGAGCAGCAAGAAATCCACACAAAGCACTGATGCGATTACCTGTCTGAAAAAGTCAAACAAGCCGTGCCCTAAACCTGCCTGTATATAAATGGGGACATCTGCCTACATCAACAGCTCTGTATGACCACCTGGACTTAGACTTGCATCAGTGCTGTTGGAACATATGTTTATTTCAACTACAACAAGAAAACCGAGTGCGGGGTCATGTTGTGGAGGCCTTGGGTTTGCTTACTGGAGCAAGAACAATCTTTTTCCCAGAAAATCATTATCTTGATACTCAAAGAGAGAACAGCCGGAGAGGTTTGTGATCTAAGCAGCCAATCTGAAAATAGCTCAGCTCTGTAGGAAACGCAAGGTCAGCTGCCAGGTGGGTCAACTCCAATCCTTTGCTCTGCCAGGACCAGTATATTTTGCACTCTGCAGCTTTTACATGGGATCTTCAGGATGAGGCATTATCAGGCAGAGGCCTTTTTAGTGTGGTGTGCCCACTAGATCCCCAAGAGCCTGTCTCTTTATAAGCATCATGCTTATAAAGAAAACACGATATGTTTTCTTCTGCTCTTTTTTTGAGGTCTTGGGTGCTGCTGCTCTCCCCTCACCTTGAAGGCTTGACTATCTGCGTGCAACTGTGCTTTTTGTACAGTGGGAGTGTCATGAGATCCTCCATGAATTTCTCTTTCTGCACAGCAGATGAACCTGTGGTTTTGGCTGGGGGGGATGAACTAGGCTAATTTCCTTTCTCTTGCTCTGTCAGAAAAGAGAGTGAATCCTAAAGGAGTCTGATCCAAGAGTTAGACATGAAGATCCAGCAATGGCATGCTTGCCAGGTCTGATAGAACTGTGATCTGATGTGTCAAGTGCATTTTAGGGTCTCAGCTATGTGACAGCTTGCTAATGACTCTGAGCTTCAGGAAGCTTTGACTGATCCCTCTGGGAGCTGGCAGAAAAAGCTGCAGGAAAACTTTTTTTTTTTGTTTTTGAAAACATTTTTGTCAAAATCAAAACATTGAATGGAAACATGTCTCTTCCAGCATAATTTTAAACTGGAATGTGTCAAAACAAATGCTTTTATTTTGATTTGAGACACTTACATTTTTTACTTTACCTTGCACTAAGGAAACAACACATTTACCATTTTTATTTATGTCTCTGCTTTTTGGATAATTATCAGAAATGAGGAACTGCATGCTTCCAAAGTGAATTCTTGGCATTCCTATTCAGAGATTTTCAATTTTTTGTTCATGATGAAAGCAGATGTTGATGTTCAGCCAGAACTATCTACAGGTGGGAATTCCAGTGTTTCAGATTGTCACCTCTGGCCCTGGTGTGTTTTCTTTAGCTGCAATCTCATCATGCAGACATTTGGAGGGGCCATCTTACAGTCTGGGTTCTCTGGGTATTTAATGGTGGTGCAATTGAAACCAAAAGCCAAAATTCACTTTATTATAAGTGGAGAGTATTTGGTAATATTTAAGTGTGTTCTGGACAACCAAATACTAAGCTGAAGGCATAAGTGATGATCAAAATAGAAGGCAGAGGGGTGCACTTTTGCCTGCAAAAAAGAGTCAAGCAATGACCCTGGCATCTCGGTGTAGCAGATTAATCCTCTGGTTCCACCTGGAGCTGTCTCTTTCCTTGAGACAGAAGGAGGACTTTTTCCTTCTCTTCTGCCTGTCAGCCCTGCAGGGGCTGGTTTAAGTGGTCAGTCAAACATGGCTGCAGAACGTAATGATAACTTTAACCACCACTGTTTTAATTTCTTTCCAGCCAAGCAGAGTGACTGTTGTGAAAATACTGCTGAAATTAATGTAGGATATTGGACTTTGCTGTTTCTTTTGCCACTGGTGTGCTAGGTGAGTCCGGGTGGGTTGTGCCCATGGCTGTACCTCAGTTTCCCTTTCTGTCCGGTGGTCTGCGATCTCATGCTGTACTGTTGTCTCTGTCTAAAAGAGGTTCCTGTCCATACAGTTTGGGAGCGCAGCTCCAGCAGCCAAAGTAGTTTTGGTGCAAAAGCTTGAAGTGGGATAGTCTGTACCAGCTGAAGGATCTTTTCTTCCTTTTTTGTAAGCAGAAGGGTGCTTACCCTGGGACCTGAACTGGCCCGGTGGCCTCCTGTTTGAAGTGAACACCCAGACTGTGAACTGGTGCTCAGGGCTCTTTGGATGGGTGGGTGATGGGGAACTGGGGAAGATCCCTTGGGAAATCTCTCTTTCCAGGCTGGTCTGACAATTTTTCTGCCTACTTTGAAGTTTCTGCCTGGAGCAAAAAGAGCAGCAAAGGTGAAATGGTGTGAAGGGAAAGCAGGAAAGGCATGAAAGGAAACAAAAATAGTATCTTCCCTCCACCTGCTAAACAACTCTTGGGCAAAGGGGGCAATCAGCACGGTGCTCCCCATGTTGCTTGGGTCCCTGCTGATTGAAGCAGTATCAGCTGTGAAGATTGATTCCTGTTTCTGGACTGGAGCCATACAAAAGTCCTCTTTGGCCCCTCTGAGACAGGGCTGACATGTCTGTCTTCATGAACATCCCTTCCTGGTACGTGAATCAGGCAGTTGGAGACATCCAATGAGCCTGGCAGAGGAAGGACGCCCCGCTGCTTGCCTGCTTGTTTCATGCAACCTGTTCTCTGCATTTAGTCATTTTAGGCCCCAGAATTTCAAAACTCTGTAAATAAATCATGGTCCTGTCATGTATTGAACTGAGCTGCCCACAAAGAGCAGAACATGACTGAGCTTGATGAGAAAAAGCCGGTCCTTCTTCGTGTTCCTGTGCGTTGAACAGCTCCGCTTTGGAGGACAGACTCAGCCTGGGCTTCAAAGGGGAGGATGCTCTGGTAGCCATGCTGAGCTCTGGGTTGGAGGTGGCATTTCCCCCCTGTTTTTCTTGCCTGCGGGCTGAAAATGGCTTGTGGGTTTTCTTTTTCATGCGTTTGCCCCGAGGCTAATGGTGATTCTTGTCTTGTCCTAATTGCTTTTAAAAGCATTCAAAGCTCCATGTCTACCCCAGATAGTACTGAGCTCCGTGATGCACTTATCGTTTTCCCAAATACCTTTTTAATTAAATTGGAGCAGAGTGCTCCATTTTCTAGAGCTATCTGTCTTGGCAAGTTCCTTGTTTCTGCTGGGCAGGCGTTACCCAGTTTAAACCACGACACACTGGCAAAATCTGGTGAGTTTTCTACAGGCTTTGGGATTTGCAAGGAGATTTTCCTCTGGTAGGCAAATAGCTGTTCACACAAAGGTTGCTCAGGCTGGCTGCTGTGGGTTAAGGACGTGCTGCATCAGTTCAGGGAGGGTTTGTTGCAGGGCTTAGCAAGAAAGATGTGGTGTCTGTGATATAAAGGAATGAGGTTTGACGCTACGTTAGGCCTTCTCTGCCCCTGAACTCTGCAAATCTGTGTGGAACAAAAAAAGACCTTTTTTTTCTGGCAAAGATAAGGGCTTGGAATTTGGTTCAAATGGTAAACCCAACCCTGTGAATTCGGGAAACAGGCAGCTGTTCGGCTCCATCACAGGCACCTGCGATACTGGTGACCTCTTCTGCTCAAAATGGAAAATTTGTTCTCTACAGCACCTGTTGGCTTGACAGACTGTTTGTTGCAGTGTGCCATTTCAGATCTCCCCCCTTGCTCTGGGATTCAGTGGTCAAGCATCTGTCCTGCCCCAGCACACACAACATCGCTTTAAAAACCCAAACCCAGATCACGCGGTTGGAGAGATGAAGGTCAGCAGAGTGACTGTGTAGAAATGACCCTTCTGTCCTCTGAAAGCAAACAGCTAGCATCTGAGTCACATTTGTTTTGCTGGAGGAAAAAAATAGAGGTGGTTTTCACTATTTTTACCACTGTTTTCCCTGCAGAATCGGCTCTGCTCTGGGAGAGCACAGCAGTCTTCTCTGCCTTGTGAATCAACAGAATTACGAACTTTCCTCTAAATGAGGGCTATCTACATATCCTGATTGACTTTGTGCCTATGTCTTGAGCTACAGCTGTGCAGTCCTTTTACAGGAAAGGGGTTGTGGAGGTGTCCAACATGGCCTGGGGAATCTTTTTATGGCTGGTGATGATGACAGAGCCAAAAAGAAAATGATTTGATCTCCCCAAGTGAGTTCATGGGCATTTTCTCTTGGCAGAGGGGTAACGAGGACTCATTTTTAACATGTGAATTGAGCAGATTTGTTGCTGACATTGAGAAAGTGGAGGTGGTGCCCCACAACGAAGCTTTGGAAACACAGCCTTTAAAAACTCCAACAATGTGTGACAGCTCTGGATATTCCTCTGATGAATTACCTTTGTTTGATAGAGACAATGCAGCTGTTTGCTTGGCTAGGCACTCCTCACTTCTAATTGAAGAGATCAGGTGGGAACTGAGAGTTAGTGCCTGGTGAGGGGTAAAACTGCCAGCATGAGAGCAGACAGGAACCCAGAGATTTAAGTGCAAATTGCACCAACACTCATGGAAGGAGCTGTAACACCAAATCTTGCATTGGTGCAGAACAGAGGGGTCAGTGCACGCCTCCAGGGAGGGACGCTGGCAAGGTATCAGTATTCTCGTCCCCACATTTTAAGGTTGGAACCTGGAATTTTCTCAGCTAAAATGGGGAAGTTGGTGTAAGAATTGCTGTCTAGGAAAGTCTCTGCTTGGCTCTGAACATATTTGAAGGTTATCTCTGGTCTCTGGGGTTCAGCTTGTTTTCATTTCTCTTTTTTGGTTACCTAAGAGGAACTTGCATGCTCAACCTGGATGTGTCATACCGATGTTCTGGGACTCCCCCAAAGAAAGGTTTTGCATCTTTGAGACATCTCTTTTTGTCAAAGACAATTGGATCAGAGATGTTCAGGTTTGTTGAGCTTTGGTTTTGATTTTTTTTTTTTGTCGCAACAGTTTTGTCTTGAAAAATGTCATTTTGATGAAACAGAAATTGCTCAGGAAATCTTACTGATTTTGGCAATTCTACTTGGAAGGGAGCTGGGGAGGAATATCTTGAAAGTGCTGGAGCTCCCAGTTATGACATTCTCTGAATGGAAAGGAGTTTTGATTTATTTCTTTTTCTGTTTTCAAAATGATGTTTCAAAATGTACTGTTTCATGGGAAAAAAAAAAGGCTGAGTCTGAATGAAATGCCTGAAAAAAAGGAAATAAAATATTTTGACTGATCCAAGGCAGTTCAGCATTTCATTTTGCAACTTCGTTGGCTTTTTGGACAACGTAGGATGATTTTAAAATTGTTGGTTGTTAAGTTCTGCTATCCATACTCACAGATGTGTTTCTAGGTTGAGCCAGTGATGTATGAACCATGCTTCTTTTTGTGGTGATAAATTACCTGGTTTCATAGCTGAAAAAAACTGTTTTAATCCATTAACTATAGAGAACAAAATACCCCAAGTCTCTTGAATCATGGAACCATGCAAGGTTCTTCCACTGTATGAATTATTCAGGAGCAGTGGTGAAACTGAAGTACCCATTACATTTACAAATATTCCACAAAGAGTTCAAGGCTGAGCAGGAATAGATCAGAGAGCATTTATTGTAAAGCCTTGCTGAGTATTTCTGTAGATGTAATTTCCCGTAGTAATTAACGCAGGATCTGCAATCCAGCTTTGAAAAGGCGATTGAACCTTTCCCTGTGAATTTCGGAATCATCTGTATTATTACATGGTATAGGTGACTTGGAGCGTTGAGCCTTTGTCTAAAATTAGTCCTCAGTGTGGTGGATGATTAAAGAGGGATTGTTCCTTCGGGCTACTTGGGATTGATGTTTTCTATTAAAAAATGCATTGCTAAGGATTTGTGAAATACAGAGAGCTTCTCTGGTTGCGTATAACTTATTATGCAGATATGCTTAAGCTATCAGATAAATGATAAATGATTTCTATAAGTTGGATGGGTAGCATGACCCAAGGGTAGGGTTTTTTTATTATTTTTCTTCCCCTCTAAGAATCGGAGAGAGCCATTTGTCAAGTCAACCAAGTGAGGTGCCCAGAGATCATATGTCAAAGACTGTTCTGTCTGGAGTGGGCACAACAGGAGTTAATAATGTTGCACCTCCTCAGACCTCTTCATTTCTACTATATTTCCCTGCCCTTTTCCTTGTTTTTGTACTACGCTTTCTTCTGGCTTCCGATGGTGTGACTGCCTCTGAGTGCTGCCTGCTGGGAAACCTGCCAGCAGCGCTGGAAATGAGCAAAAGCACCATCTAATGGTGTCTGAACGACCTTCTCTCTGCCCCCATACCAAAGCTGAGCTGTCAACGACTGGGAACTAGGAGACAAAGTAATCCCTTCATCTCCCATTCCTCTCAGAGCAGTCAGTGCTTTGTTCTTGATCATCTGTCTTGCTCATGTGTATCCTAAGTGCCTCTCCAACCTGAGGAAACAGCCACTTGACAGGACCTGGTTAAATAAAAGCCTCCTGAAGGCTGGCTGTTGTCCTACCCTGAGCCACAAGGCCTTCCATTTCCACCTGGGAGCACAGGTTGTGTTTTAATTGATGCAAGACCCTCTCTGAGGGGGGAAGCCAGAGGCATGGGGTGGGTGGAACATGGAAAGAGCAATGTCCTGTACAGGTCTCATGCTTTCGTTGGAGATAAGCGTAGAAGATCTTTGTGATTTGCATTTAAGTTCTTTCTCCACAGCTGCAGAAAGTAGGGGGCTAACAGTGCCCTTGGGCAGAATTAAGGCTGCTTGGGATGTGTTAGGTTGTGTTAGCTGTATCATTGGATGGTTTGTAAATTTTTTTTCTTTTTTTTTTGGTACTAAGAGAGTCATTGACCTTGGGTTGGAGAAAACTTATCCTGTTGGGCTGTTTTTTGAGGAATGAGATGCAGAATTTGTTCTTGATGGAGTTCAAACATTCCTAGCACCATACAATCCTAAATCAGGATTTTAAAAAACAAGACTTTTTCTAATTACTTCCAGAACATTAATTCACTGTTGGAAATTTGGATTCTGTTGTGTTAAAGTCCGTACAAAGACTATAAGAGTCACTGGCTTGAAGAATTATCTACTTAACAAAATAGAGTAGGGGAAAAGTTATTAGAACTGCTCCCAGCTTTGAAATGTGTGAAATCTTTTAAAATCAACATTTCAGTGGAAGAAAGGGTAACTCTTTTGGAAAGACAGTTCTTACCTTTCGGTTAGCTCTGACTCTTCTTATCTCATCGGTGAAAAATTGACAAGAGATAGTGACTTCTCAAGGAATGTTGAATTTCCCAATGGAGAAAAATGACAGTTCTGCAAAAATGACCCTTTTCTGTAGGAATCTGTTTGACTGGATGTTTTGCTGGACTCTTTCTCTTTCGTGTTGGAAAAATAATAATGAAATCACTTCCCAACAGTTTTACTCTTTGAAAATTGTTTTTCTTTTGTAAACTTGAAATATCTTAAACCAGTTCAACAAAACAATTTAACAGTATTTCCTCAGTAATAAAATACTTTATAGGAGCTATTTGGGCCTTTCCTTTACTCTCACTGGCTAGACCCCTCTGCAGGGCTTTAAATCATAGGGCTTCCAGTCAAGCTGCATCGTGTCTCATCAAAGAAAGGATTAGAAGTTCTAAGAGACATCTATGTCATTGAGGCAAGGGATGTCTTACTCCACATTTTTATAGCACCTAGCACAACAGGGCTGTGATCAAGGCCAGGACACACTGATATTACTATAAAACTCCTTATTTGTGTTTTTAACCCGGTCTTGGAATTACAGTAGAGTTTGGATTTTATTTGGCTTTCCCAAGAACATTTTCTTTTCCTAAACATAATGTAAATAGCCCAGGATATGATAAGAAGAGAAGGTCTGGGGATTTGGACAAATTGTGCAGGATTTGGATAGTAGGAGATAATCCCCAGTCTGTACAAAGCACCTTTCATCTTGTTGTATTAGTTTTGTAGACAGCAATCACTTCGCTCTAGACTGAATTGTGTGTGACAGCATCTCTGTGCCTTGCTACCTACTCCAGCAAAGAGTGTGGCAGGCTTTCTAATTACTGTAATCCGCTGTGCGTGAGCCTGGTGTGTTATAGTGATGACTGCTTCCAAAGGATAAAGCATCGTCGGAGAGGAGTGAGCAACAGGCACAGATAAGCTCTGCAGAAGTTCAGACACTGCCCACCCTGAAACAGCACTGACTTCAGGAGCAGTTCTCACCTCCCTTCTCAGGGGGCTTCTTTGCTTTCCATTCTCCAGGGGCATCAGCTGCTTTTCTGGGCATCAGCTGCTTCAGAGCTTCACTTGCTAATGCTGAAGGACAAGGGAGACTCTGCTGCCAGGGTTGATATAAATATGTAATAATTTGTTTTTAATCAGTATTAACAGTGCTGAGATTACAAAGTCAGATCCACTCATATCACAGTATTGGGGTAACAAGAAACGATCAGTGGCATGTTGGTTGAGTTCTTTCTTTCTAACAAAGCATATAGATAATTTGAGTATAGATCATAAATGCAAAATCAAAGGCAGCATGTGCAGCTTCTTTGGGCAACACCTATTCCAACATCTTTGTCAACAGTGTGAGTCTAATTGTACACACAAGTCTCTGAAGGCTCAGAGAGCCCAGCATTTCATTTGTTTGCAAAGAAAACTTGGGGCTTGTGTGTGTTGAAAATTTGCTTTCATTACAATAAAAAAAGCAACTAATAGAATGAAGCAACATATTGTTTTCTTAACTCTGGCAGGTACCTATCTGATTGCACAGGTAGACTCAGTGTTGCTGTTTGTCCCTTAATGGCTTTGACAAGTTTCCAGATCAAATCAGGATGGACAGGAATGCACAAATATGCCTTTTGCATTTGTCCTTCCTTCCCTACTTCAGGCTCAGCAGTGAGGCATGGGCACCGCAGTGCTGTAAGAGAGCTCCAGCCTTGCTCCTGAGTACAGATTTCCTGCATGGTTTCCAGTTCGTGGTGCAAATCCCTTGTCGAAATCTACGTCTTGCCGCGAGTTTGGTAGTTTGGTGCCCATCTTCAGGCTGTAGCATCTATTTTGACAGTGATGATGTATTTGTTGCTAATTTCTTTGGGGTGGGACGAGATGGATGGGTGGGTGGATGGGTGACCTCACTGCCAATCCATTGCCAGTATCTTCTTCCTGCTGTGACCCCCTGAAATCTG
>NW_008824987.1:298998-305495 GCF_000699105.1 Pygoscelis adeliae | reverse complement strand
CTGCCTGTCTATAAATGCTGGCAGCCAAACCCTGCTACAGCTGCTGGCTGAGTGGAGCTGGTTGACCATTTCATCATTATAGTCCAGAGCACCCATGTACTGAACGAGGCAGTGCTGTAATGGCAGGGGGACAGGGAACCTGCAGCCCTTTCTTCCATGCTCTCCTCTCTTTGATTATCTCTATAATTGGAGCCAGCAGGGACATGCAATTCATTGGCTATCACAAAGACGGATCTTGCCCAAAATCGCCTGAGGCCTGTTTCTGAGCACACAAAGTAGGGGGAGCTCAAGAAAGCCCCTTGGAGGTGCCTCAGGCCCCTTTCTTCCTCCCCTAAGGCTGCTCTGTCAGTTGTTTCTCTGCAGAAGTGTGTGATGGCCACAGCTCTCCCTGCATGCACGTCTTCCTGGTCACACTCAGCAGCTGCGGTTCTGGCTGCACTCTTCAATAAATGGAAATAAATGAATAGTTTAGCAGGCCAGGGAAGGAACTTGGGCTCCAAGCATTTAGCCTTTGAAAACCTTTCCTCAATGCCTGTTCCTTTATCCGCAAAACAAAAGCGAATCAGCTGAGGAACCCTGGCCAGCAGTCCCTGCAGGCCTCTCTGCATGCCCTACTATTTGTAGCAGTGCCCTCCATGGGGGTCAGCACTGTGGCCCAGTCAGGTTTCTCTGCAGGTTTTAAAGCTGCTTACTGCAAAGGGGGGCTGCAGCAGGCTTCTCCGTGGTATGAGTCCCACTTTTACCCCAGGACTTGCCCAGTAGCCGAGAGCAGCTGAAGCAGGGCTGCAATTTCTCCCCTTGTCTCCTCTGAGAGCTTACATCTTCCTTACTTGGTTTAGTAGCCATCTCAGGATCTGCTTCTTTTAAAATTACCTGTGCTTTGGGCTGTGCAAGGGTCTGTGACATGCTGAGCATGGATTAGATCTCTGTTCCCTTCCTTCGCTTTCCCTGCATTCATTGCTACATTGAGAAACTGGCCTATCTTCTCGTCTTTTGCCCTGACAGTAGGGCAACTTTTCAGAGGTTTTTGCTCCAGTGTCGGGTGAACAGGGAGAGGGAAATAGGCTTTCGTGTTTAGGGCCCTCACAGATTCCACTGTAAAAATATCCTTGTTGAAGAAATCCTGTCCTTCCACATTTGTCTCTACATTTTTAGAATTTCACAGGCTGTTTTTCTACTGCTAAATTTTGCTTGGCTTTAGCTAAGTTCTTTTATTTTTTTTTATAAAGAATAACAGTTTTCTTCCTGGGACTTGTCTTTCTTTCCTTGGGAAAAATTCCTCATCTTCAGAAATAACCAAACAGGATTTTTTTTAAAGAGCTGGGCCCACACTGTCTCCCAGGACCGGCAACACCATGGTGCTATGGGAAGGGTTGGCTCCAGCCACATGGGGCTGCTGCTCCTTTGGACCACGTGTGGGCCCAGCTCTCTCTCCTGTCCTGGGCACCAGAGTGGGCTCCTCACAAAAAACTCTGGGCCCAGCCACTCTGCCCTCTTTAAGTAGCAAGGTGTCTCAGCAAGACATCGAAGTCTGTACTGCGTGTTCAGACTTCAAATCCCTGCCAATATTGCAGAGTTAAAGAAGGGGATTATAATGGTGCATAACAAATAACAAGGGTTTAAACTGTCTTAAGAACACTGTACTCAGAAGAAGAGGGATTGTTTGGATGGTGAAGCCTGCAGGTATGAAAGGAAAGGCTTTTATTTCATGTATTTATGCACTTGCAATAAGAAACTCTGCTGTGTGAGATGGGTTGTTATAATGAACTTACCCTGGACTTTTATGTTCCTCTTGCTCTAATGCATGTGGGTTGCGATCACTTTCTGCTTCCTTCAAAGCTGTTCAGTCTTATTCAGGAGCAAAAATAAGAAGAACGAGCAGATACTAGGGGCGAAAGGCAATGTGGAAATCTGCCCTTCCTGACTTTCTTCCTGTCCTTTTCTCCTTGGTTCATGCCCCGAGCAGGGGGACCTCCAGCAGAGCTCACCTCTCCTGGTTTGCATCTTCCTCACAGCATGTGTGGACTGCTTTCCACTGAGCCCATCCTGCCTCGATCGAGGTGGTAGATCCCAAATGACTTGGTTGTGGTGAGCTGCCTCTATGCAGGACCTCAGGGCTCCTTGAAAAACCTGGGAGCCATGTATGCTTGTGTCCCTTCATGCGGGGGAAGGCCTGAGTGGTTTAAATCTCAGTGTAAAACAAGACTGTCATATGGGAGACAGAAGCGAGGGTGTCAGAACATGTTAGTGCTGCTTTGAGCATCTGCCTACCTCATAAATCCCCCCTTCCCTCTGAAATCCCGCACAGACCTTGGTTTGTACAAAGGGAACTGGCAACTGCAAATGCTTGCTTGTTTTGTGTTAAACAAAGCTGCTTTTTTCCCTCATGTTTTTGAGTAGTTGCCACACGTGGCAAGAGACGGGGAGGAGGAACCTTGTTTTTGAAATAAGAAAACCGTCTTAAAAAACAAAAAATGAGTAGATCTGAGGCATCTAAGAGAAGTATTTAATTAAGCCAGTGTGTGGTTTCCTTTATGTGTTCCCTTTTTACAATGCTGAAACATCTGGATTTGTCTCATTTGCCAAATTAGAATGGCCAGCAGCAGAGGTGAAGGTGATTGCATACAGGTTTAAAACAAACAAGCAAAACAAACCAGTTGCTATTTAAATGCCATTTCCAAGCCAAAGGTAGCCCTGCCAGAAACACCCATTTCTGTGGCGCAGACTCTGATACCAGCTGTCTGCTGGTGTAAGTCTACCTTTGCTCTCCTGCAGTTTCTGTGCATCTTCTTTGAAGGAGTCTGACTTTTGCTTGCTGGCTTCAAAGAGAAGTGATTTTTTTTTTTTTTGGCCTCTCCTAGTACTAAATTCAACTCCTGCAGTTTGATCTCTTCCTATTTTTAGGTGTATGTACACTGAGGTCTAGATCACCTCCTCTATTGTATGTTGCATGTACCTACTAGTTCTGCTGGATTGCTGCATTATAGTGGTACCCACCCACTGGTACGCTGTAACCGTGACGCTATCCCAGAGGCGCCCAATTATGGATGAAAGTGGTCCAGCTGCCTGCATAGATTAGACAGAAGAAAACACGATTTGCCATCCTTGTAGATCTTCTGACACACAATGTTCACAAAGGGCAGGGTGTCAAAATGCTTTGACTTGGAATAAGAGAAGAAAAAAACAAGAAAATGGGTCATAATGAAAAGGACTGGGGTGGAGAGGGAAAATGCATTAGAGATGCTGCAAAGTTTTGTGCTGCTCTGCTGGTTATTAGCTTGTCTCATGGAAACTGGGAAGTTTCTACACGCTCTTAAATACCCAAAAGGGCAACTTTCTCATGTAATTCTACTTCTTGAAGTGTATATATTTCCATTGAGCATGGAAATAATTTTTTGTGCCCTGCATAGAGTGACTCAGAGGAAAGTTCCCAAGTAGATGTGTATACAAGAGCTATTATTGGTAGCAGGACTCAAACTTGCCTTCCTAAGTTCATAACAACTTTCTATCCCAAAGAAGTGCAAAACGCATCACATACTACATATACAAGGTATGCACACAGTACAGTTGAAAAGCACCTAAATCTGTGAAGAAGATGGCACAATCCATTGTATGTTGAAGGTCTTCACTGGAGAAAAAGGCTGAACAAGGCACAAGGCACAACCCTCCCAGGGCCTCCTCCCTCCTCCCATGTGGCATGGAAAAAAGTTCAGGGACTTGGGATATGCTGGGAAGTGCCTTATTTATGCCTCATAAGCTCAGACTCACTTGCCATAAGGCATTTCCAAGAGTTCTCCAGATTGTGTGACCACTTGGCCCCAAAGATGGAGATGCAAGATGAACTGAACTATAATCAATAAAGGGCACATTGAGGACCCATCTCCTCCTTTCTCTCTGCTTTTCTCACTGTGTATAGTACTGACAGGCTTCTTAGTAGCTTCCAAGTATTAAGATGCCAACTAACCTTGCCCAGACAAGCAGCTGCAGTGGTCGTTTTTGTGTGTTGCTGTTGAGTGGCCTGTGTGCTGGTCTCTAGCAGTCTATATAGGGGAGTGGAGGAAAGACTTCCTCAGCTATTTCTCCAACTTCTTTACTTCCAGCCTTCCTTCCTGTTTAGGCTTCTCTTTTTTTTCCCTAAAGCTGTCCTTTTTTCTTGCAGAAAAGCAGTTCAGCTGGCAGGAGATCTCTCCAGGCATTTTGAGGATTGTCATCACTCTGTGTTCCACCCAGGGAGCTTTTGGCCATTGTTAGCTGGATTCACAGTTCAGCTCATTTTCATCTTCATCCAAAACAGGGAGCTAAATACAGAAGTGCAGCTCCTCTATGAATATCCTCTGCGTTATGGTAGGACTAAGCTGCCAGGTGCTGTACTTTGTGCATAGGGAGAGGGACTCATGTTCCATTGAGCTTGAAGCAAAAGCACAGACAGAAGTCAGATTACTTGGGAGAGCTGAAAAATCAGCTTTGGTTTCCTAAGCCTCAATCCAATCTTTGATCTATCAGGCTATGCTGTCTGTAAGTTTGAAATTGCTCACTTCCATGAGGGCTGAATCTGCTCCCCTGCAGTAAAATGTGAAGCTCTTGATGTCTGACTCCAAACTTTCACTGCCTCAGGCCTCTCCTGAGGGTGCTTTCTATTCTAGCAGCCCAGAGCCACTAGTTTTTAACTTTTTGCACACATTTTATACATGCCAGAAGAATCCACTTGATGGTCTGCTGTCAGATTCATGCTCCAACGGCAAATATCCTGATTGCTGTCGAGCTTCATGGAAGGGTAGGGCTTCATGGAAGTGTCTAAATCACAGATTTATTTGATGATTACATGACCAATCCTCTTCCTTACCTCTTGTGTTTGTATCTTACTGGACTTGAGTTGATTTAAATTTGGTGGCATCGTTCTGTTCCATGAAAAGGCAGCTGACAGGAAGCAAGTTCTCACTTGGCATGAATCATGCTGGACATGGGCCCAGTTCACTCCAGTGGTGAATGGCCACAAATTTCCTGACTAATTCCTGAAACAAAGAACCTCTTAGAGATGCACAACATGCCCATGATGCCCTTAGCAATCTCTCTTGCCACGCTCTTCTCGTGGACTCCCGGTTTGTGGTGTTGTAGGCTGGACTATATAGTCTCACCAGTTACACTTTCCCGTATGGAAGAGCTCCTGTCCCCAAGCAACACTTGGACTCTGTCTTCTGATATGGACAACGGATGCTTCAGGCGGAATGGGCTTCTTCCACTAGCAGGGACTTTGATCTGTTGACTGAAGCTCACAAAGGTGTCTGAGAGGGATTAAAGAAGGTACCACTCAGAAAACAGAGGCCAGACTTAGTCCTTTAAAGAAGGGTGAGGGTGATGGAGCCATCAGAACAGCTTCTAATGGCCTTCTATCAGCTGCACAGTTCTGCTGGCTGAAAAATTACCTTTTCCCTTGATAAGATTAGAAAGAAATAAACAGAAGAACACCCCAAGCATTAACAATCATAATCCTGAATTCACTCTGAGAGCACACTTGGATTTGAACACACTGGAATGATGCTAGAACTTTTTTAGGTTAATAATTAATTGCATGTTTTTAATTAGAAATTGCTGTTGCATCCGCATGGACTTCTAGCACATTGCATCTTATTAAAGCTGTAATTGGAGTGCGTTATTTATTTGTTTCTTTTGTTAATGTTCATATTCCTGGCTCCTCAGGTCACTAGAGCTACAAAAGAAACTTGTTTAAAATGAAATGCAGCAAACTCCCAACAGTAAATGTTCCTGTGTGATAGTAATTGTTCTTGCTCCTCTGTGTTCTGGCTTGGTATTTTGAGATGCAGGGGATATTTATGTGGTATGTCTGCTTGTGGCTGAGTGTCTACAATGGCATAGATTCAGCTGCTCACCAGGTACTTCACGAGTCCATGGTTACCCCTGGTTCTCTCCCATGGAGACCTGGGTGGGCTGTGTTGTACTGGCTATCAGATTGCAATGTGGACATAAGCTAGATGATGGATGATGTTTCCAGGATGGAAGTATTGAAAGCACTCCCGGAAGCCATTCTGATAGCAAACCTAGTCTTCTGCTGCAGCTGGGAGCGCTGCTGAATGGGTCTGAGTTCAGCCCTGTTCCCCCTTCCTGATGAGAGATGTTTAGAGCTTACTCATTCCTATAAACCCGGTGGGAAGATTTCCTGTGCTCATTAGCTCCACTGTTCCTTCTGGCCCTTCTGCATCCCCTCCTCTTATTTCAGTTACTGGAGGCAAGCCCGGAGGAAGAGCAGAGACTCATTGCTGGGAAAGCTCTGCTTCATGTCCAGTCCAGGCAATCTGGACAGCTCTTGTGCTGGCTGCAGGGAATTGAATAGGCTGGGAAGAACGGCTTGTGCAGCTCAAAGCAACTGCTGCAGTCAGACCTAAATATCAGGTAGACATAGTATGACAACTATGCTAAGGAGCGAAGCTGAAGACCTCCATAGGCTTTGTAAAACTTTAAAGAAGTAAATAAGCATAGCT
>NW_008824987.1:288464-298744 GCF_000699105.1 Pygoscelis adeliae | reverse complement strand
CAAAGGCACAGATGCTTCCTAAAAATGGCACGAGTGGTCAGTGCTAGAGCTAGCATTACAGCCACTGCCTCCTGAGGCCACTTGGCCTTTCTGGACATCACAGGACAGGATGCAGCTGAGAAGTGCTGAGAACTCTCAAATTTTCAGCAACACAGCCAGAAGTCCCGTTTTCCCTTGTGACCGCAGGGCAATGTATCCCAGGTACGAGTCCTTGCCCCTTGGTGCTGAGCAAAGCCGATATGACAGGCCTTCCCCGGCACAGGTGAATTCCAGCTGGCAGGGGTTTACATTTGTTTCGCATGGTGCCTTGGATCAGCTGCCAAGAGCAACACAAAGTCTGAGATGGCAAAATCCACGGTGTGTTGCCTGCCTGACTAGATTTCTTCCCTGTGGGGATTTCGTGCCCAAACGAGACAGTGGTCCTGTCTCAGGTGAGGGTGGATGTGAATAGTCTGATGGTGAGAATCCATAGGAGGGCTCTGCGAAGGTCTCAGTGAGGGGGAGTGTGGTCCTCCAGGGAGTGGAGGGCTGGAAACTCCTCTGGGTCAGTCCAGTAAAGGCCTGTGGAAGAAAAAACAGAGATCATCAGAAAGCACAGGTGCTCTTTCAGCTACAAACAAAATTGCATTTTGTTCTACTTGCTCCGTTTGTTTTATTATCCACTGAGAGAATTGATTCAGAAATCCTATGTTGTGTAAGAGATAAATGAGAGAATCTAAGGACCCTTTGTAGCCTTCTAATCAAAAGTCTGCATGGAAGCTGACCCCTAAAATTTGCCCTCATTAAGACGGTTGAGATATTACCAGTTGCAGGCCACCTGATTTGCCTGTAAATATTCAAGAAGTTGAAGTAAACTCCACAGATGTGAAAAGCCAGCATGTCAAAGCAACAGCAAAACCTTTGGCACATGTTCAAATAATCTTTCGAACACCAGGATTTGGGCTGATTAGAAGAGAAAACCAAAGCAATTTTAGGAAGAGTTGGGGAGGGAGAAAGAAGTAAATTTAGACAAGAAAAAGCAATTACAGGCTTAAAAGGAATAATAAGCATCAATTAGCAGCAAGTATCTCTGCCTACAATGAAAGCATTTTCAAGTACATACACGGTGGAATAGAGAAAGAGAAAAGACGGCTCCGTCAATGAATTACAGCAGGGATTTCAAGATAAAGGGGAGCAAATGCTGCAGCGATATTAAACAATTACTGAGCATCAGCCTTTTAGAAATTAAAAAGGTGGAGGTTGCCCTGAGTTGAGGAGCTTTCCGAAGAGACTAGATAAGACTGCGGATGTCAGCTGGTAATGCCGCGTGGCTCATTCTCTTCTGAGAGCCTCTTACATTTGGCCAAACACCAGCTTTCCACAAAGCGCTGCAGAGGCGGTACGGCAATAGTGGGGAGCTGAAGGTGGTGGGCTACACAGGAGACGAGTAACGAAGTGCCTGCTCTGCGCTGGCGTTGCATGGCCGCCTGTCAGGATGTGTGCAGTTGCCTCCTGTGGAAAGGGGATGGGGGAAAGGTTTGGTTTTGTCCATCTGCTTATTGCTGCTTGTGGTCCTTGGTGAATGATTATGCTTCCCGTTCCCCTAGCCAGGATTTTACACTCGGTTGTGCCCGGTGGGGAGTTAAGTGATGGACAGCTGTGCTGAGGAGTCCAGACTTGGCGTCTATTATGAAAGGAGAGCGATGACAGGATTCAATTGGCTTCACTTCTTCCTAGCAGTGGCCATGTTCCTAGAACAGGCCACTAATTGGATCACACCAGTTACTCTGTGGAGCATAGCTAATCCTTTTCTGTCTCTCTCCTTCTCTCCTGCCCCAAAATAATTGAGACTGGGGATGGGCCCAGGATTGCAGGGAGGTGTTTTGTGTCTGGGACACTGATTTTTTAGCCTTTGCTTAGGAAGATCTTGCTCAGCCCCTTTTCCTGAATAGCAGCAATTGGCAGAGATCAAATACATCTTCCACTTGCATCCCTTCTCTTCTTAGCAAAGACACGTCGGGAGCTGTAGCACTGCCCTAGAAATGATCACAGTATACAGCAGGGATGTGGGAACTACTGCCAAGCAAGTTAATTTTGGCAGCCCACCTGCATGGTGCAGTTCTGGTCTTCCCATTTCATAAAGGATCTAGGAAAACTGGGAAAGGTTCAGAGGAAGGTGACAAAAGTGATCAGAAGTCTGTAATAGCCTCTGTGCAAGGGGTGAGTAGGTAGCTCTGACTCCTCCATCTGAAAGAGTACTGATTGCAGGTGTGTATGAGAAAGGTGTATGGAGTCGTGAGTGGCCTGCAGAAGATAGGCAGGAATTGGTTTTGCACTATTGCTTCCAGCACAAGAACTAGAAAGCACCAGGTGAAGCACCCCATTGTAGGTGGCAGGATTAAAAGAAACAAAAGGAGGTTGTTGCTTGTACTTGTAGTTCAGCTGAGGAACTCCTTGCTGCAGGATGGTTTATACGGTATCGAGGGGACACTAGACTGATTAATGGAAGAGAAATCTGCTCAGAGATACTAAATACATCGAAGCACTGTCCAACTCTGAATGTCCCTGAGACACAAAGGTTGGAGTCCAAGAGACTATTTGGGGAAAGATTATATATGTTTGCTATTAATTCTTGTGCTTTTCCTACGTATCTATTTTTGGCCACTGTCAGAGAGAGCTACACAGATGTTTGGGCTGACCCAACTGCTCTTTATGCTCATATGTTTTCCTGTTCCTGTGTTCTAGTGGTAATAGTCTCACTGCAGCAGGATTACAGAGCTGTTCGGAAAAGCAAGATCAATTTTAGTCTGTGTAGCTTTCTCTGCTGCTGTGGCTGGGATGATACAAGTACACATGACAGACAATAAAAGCCAACATGGGTCTCCCTCTCCAACACACTGCACTCATTTCTGTGACCTCAATGCAAGCATGATCCTGCTAAGCATTAAATGGAGCTGAAAAATACTGGTATTACTGCTAAACAGTAGCTATTTCAAGAGTGAAACAAGTGAAGGAACACCAGTGATACTTCAGTTGATAAATGAGCAGTGTAACCCTTTTTTCCCTCCTTCCCCAAGATCCAGTGGGTCTCTACAGCAATCCAGAATTAGCAACGTAGATTCTTTCTGCATTTTTCTGTAACTACCTGGAAAATTAAAAAAAGTCATATCGTGAGCTGACTCAATCTAATGTGAACCAGGAGCAACTCACTTAAAATCAGTGGCATTACCCAAATTTGTGCCAGTTTGATTTGTAGCTACCGGCATCTCAGCTTGCATATGTTTTCACGAGGCATTTGCACTCTCCCTTCTGCAAACAGTCTCTGCAGCAACGTTTAAGGCCATGTCAGGGTAGGTGTGGAACTGGGTCTCATTAGGATCTTAGGAAATGCCAAGTGAGCCATCTTGACAATGATTTCTTTCCTTTCCTCTCAGTCATCTAAAAGGCTATGCCAGGGCAGAATGGGTAGTGGAAACAGAAAGGCTCAGACCTTCTGTTAAAATTGTTCCTCTGCAAAGTATGGAGAGTCTGATCCTGTCTAATCCTGCAGAGGTGAAAATGCCTTAAAAGATGAAGTGCTCATTTTGTTGCATGTTGAAGGGATTGACTTAAATGCACTAGAACTACCACTCCCTCTGGGACGATACCTGGGGCAGGTTCATAGCCAAAGCAGAGTTTCTCTGGGAGCGACCAGTGTGAGGCACCTGTGTGCTGCTAGGGTCTGCTTGGAAATCAGTCAGCAGTTGACATCCAGGGGTGAATCTGGATCAACGTTTCCATGCTGAAGGCTTACTCTTGTGATGGCAATGTGCTGAGATGGCAGAAGGGTCTGGCAGGATTACAGTGAGAGGAGCTCTCTGGGGGGAGAGGAAGATGGGGGAAGGAATGCTTAAGTGAACTAATTCAAAGCTGTTTTTTAATTAAAAAAAAAAGTGAAGAGAATGAGATAAAAGTCAAAGACAAGAAAGATCCGCTTAAGGCTGGACAGAGCTGTCATGCAAATAAGGATTCTAAGTGGAAAATTAAAAAAAATTAGCAATAAAGAGAAGCAAAAAAGTAGCCAGCATAAAAATTAAATTGCTGAGTCAGTTCTGGAAAGAGTTCAGAAGAGGGCTTCTTTTTTTCCCCAGATAGATCTTTTCCTGTAAATAATAGATAAAATAGGAACCAATAATACAAAAATACTGGAGTTTGTGAATGCTGAGCGTGCTTTCCCTCATTAAAACTATTTTTTTAAAGACATTTATGGGGGACAGCCCCCCCTGTCCCAGCAGCTGGCAAGTTTCAGAGCACCTCGCAGCCACCTGTGGCCCAAGGGTTTGCTGAGTTCTCTTTGCTTGTGCGAGTTAGTGATTATGAGGCATATGGGAGAGGGACGGAACTGGTAGGGGTGAAGTTCTCACGCCCTTTGGCTGTCAAAGCCTCTGTGCTGGGTGTATTAAAGCATCATCTCAGCGTGAGATGGAGTGGGACTGATCTGTAGCATCAATCCCAACTAAGCCAAGGAAAAGCTGACAAAAGTCTAGTCTCCCACTTGGAGTCATAAGTCTGAGTTTGGCAACCAACAGCTTGGAGAGTTGCCAGTTTGTTGTGTTTGTACGGCTCCGTGAGGGGTCCAACCCCTGTCCATGGCTGCTAGGTACTATTGCAGACCAGCAACGCAACCCAGCAGTGGTTCAGCTGAAAGAGCCCAGACCCCCACTGCACCCTGAGGGTCAGGCAGGAGACAAGCTTTGCTACATTTCCTCAAGGTTGACTTCTTCCATGCAGAAGCACTGTCCCCCAGTGCTTCTCTTTTCAGCCAAGAGCATATTGGCTCCAGGTGGAGGCTTTGGTCGTAGGTGTGATGTGTCCCCTGTGAGGCACCACGGAGACTGGGGGGTTGTTGTCCATCAATCCATAACCTCTTGCTTCTGATGGCAGAGAAATGAAGCTGCTGTATAAACAGGGAAACAGCTTAGCCTGATTTTACCTTTCGTCTTCTTCTTGGAAGTCTCCAGTAGCAATCCTAAAAGCTGTTAGCCTTTCACAAAGCATCCACTACAGGAGATAAGCAAATCCTCCGAGAAGCGGATCTGGCAGCAGCATTAATAACCAGCCGTGTACAGCCACTAAGTAGGTGGAAGAAGCCTTACAGATTCACAGCTTGCTGTGCCAGTAGAAATGTCACATAAAACCACCCCACCATCTGGCCAGTGCTGCCTTTTTCACACCCCTTCTCCTACCATCGTCTCTGTCCTGTTTCCAGGTGTGATAACCAAGGTGCCGAGGATTGAACGTGTGACCTTCAGCACATGATGTAATATCGCTAAATCCTGTTCTGAAGCCATCTAGCAGAGGGACCGCAACAAACTAATGTTTGTGATTGGGTTTGGTGCCATCTGAAGGCTTGCTCTGTTCTGTCCAGTTGGCTGGGAGATTCTGCTCCAGCCTGCCAGATGATGACCTGACCTTGGTTATTGGTGTCTTCATCCCCTTTGGGCTGAGCTGTAATGAAGTGATGTTCCTGGGCATGGAGCCCCTTCATTGCTTAGGAAGTTCCAACTAAAGGATGCAGTAATGTGTCTCCTTAGCAACACAGGCTGCTCGGAGTTCATTGGCTCTGTCGTTTTCTCTCCCTCTACTTTCCAGGCTGACTTCCCATGTGATTTGTATCAAGTTCATGTTAGTCCTGATCTTCTTGCTGTTGTCTGAGCTCACATCTGGGGTATCTAGGACACATCTAACACTTTCAGGAAGACCCTGAGAAGCGGCTGTGGTCCTTTGGCACCACAGGAGTCTGGGCAATAGGTGCACCCTGTCTATAGTTTAGATATGCATGCAAAGCAGGTTTTAGCTTTTAAGAACCTTCTGATGAGACAGGCTGAAGTGCTGGTCCCCGCAGCGTCCAAATGATGCATGTGTTAACATTCAGTTTTTCCATTTCACACTGCACTATAGATGTCTGTCTGTCTGCTCTGCCAGTACAGACTGTAGCCTGCTGTTCTTTTTTGTACTTTAAAAATACAGGTATGTGTCACTTCTCCCTTTGTACTGCAGTTTGATCTTGCCTATCCCCAAAATGACGTTACTCCCTTCATGGAAAACATCTTCTGACTCTTGAACATCCCAAACTAGCCTTGGGTTGAGGCTGCCCAGGAGGTTTGTTTGGGCTTTGCATTTCCTTGTGCTTGCTGCAGTCACTGGGAAAAGGACAAAGCATCCTTTTCCAGTAAACCAAAGGGTTACATTCCTCTCTGCAATACTGGGACTACAGCAAGAAGGAAAACATGAGGCCAAGAAAAGCACTGGCAATAAATCTATTTCCTAGAAGCTCATATGAAGCTCTGATTTTCTTTCTGTTTTCCTAAGAGATACCTGGGTTGAGGACTCAGTTCAGAGGGTGATCCCCTGACAGCACTGTGCCATAGGAGAGCATCTCATCCCTGGACGTCTGTCCCTTGCTTGCGCTTGGTGGTTCGTTGGTTGTTAGTGCTATTCCACAAACAGCTATTCCTGAGGACCCCCACATTCCTCTGCTGGCTTTGGGAGCCGTGTTGTGGTGTCACCTTATGGGAGCTGTGAGGATCCTCAGGGAGAGAATTCTCTTAAACAATTTCAGCTCTTCTCTCTGGCAGGGTGAGTGGATCGTAGCTATAATTACGTGATTATTAGAATGCATTGCAAGTCACCTACCAGCAAATGTCTATTTCTTGCGAACATACAGCAGTTTCAAATGTCCTTTACTTCTTAGTAGCCTTTTACAAAGGCATGCAGGATATGTTAATATGCACATGAAGGCTAAGTGTCACAGTATCACATGCAGTGCTGGCCTTGGGGTGAAACTTCTTGTAGCTCATGTCATAAGATGGGATTTATGATGAAATCCCCGATGACCAAAAGATTGATGCAAACTTCTCCACCTTCTGGACTGAGTGGTGGGAGTGTCTCTTGGATCTTGTCAGATATATGTACCAAAAAAAAATATCTCTGTCATAAAATAAATGCACAGATCACCTGTTTTTCCCACTGTGAAAAGCAGCAGAGGCTTAACAACCTTTGTAATGGTGGTCATTCAGATGGAAAGGGTTTTGGAGTTCAGGGAGCTCAAGCAAACCATGAAGTCTCTGCCCTGTATTGTCGAGGATTATGGACTCTCAGAACCTCCTGAGATTGTCTTGGATGGTGTAGAATGCGTAGATGAGATCAACTTATGCTTTGGAGCATCCTTGTAGGTAGTATGTGGCCACTGGGACTCTGTATTAACAAGTTTAGGGGAACACAGGGAAAATATATGTGGGTAGCCCTCCCTGATGGTTAGAACTAAACACAAGGAAGTTAATTTCTGTTCCTCCACGTGTCCGTATTTTAACTTTCTGAAGTAGGTGATGGGGACAGGGATTTTGCTAACTGTGTATACAGCCCACTTTCTTGACAGGGTAAAGGAAGCATATGTGAACCCCAAAGTGACTCCCTCATGCTGGAGTGGCCTGGAAGCAACTCTGGGTACCTGCCATACTACAGGACTGATGGGAGCTAGAGCAGCCATAATGCCTTAACCAACACCAGTGCTTGATCATGTCCCTGGATGTACAACCATAAAAAGAAACTACTGCCTTTCCAGACTTTTCCCCCAAATATATAAATCACCTGTTTTTTCTTTAAATGGAAGAAGTGCCCCGGAACATTATATTTTAATAATTTTGGGAGACAAATCTGAGTGGAAAACAATCCATCGAGTTGTGACATGAGCTATATTGCAGAAGCAGGCCATCTGGGACTGTTTGTTATCCCAGGGTGTCCTGTTTGTGTCCAAATACCGTGAGTTAGTGGTGTACTACTGGGATACGGGTGGGTGAATCCATTGCTGAGGACACAATGAATGTAATTTTCTTCTTCCCCCCCGTCTGTGCAGTAAAGGCAACTCACTTTAATCTTTTCTTTCCAAGCACAAATTAATCTTCTGATGAAAACAATGACAATATTTGGCCTGGCACGGTGCGTGGTTACTCATGCAAATGAGATGTGTCTCCCTTCTACCCTTCTTCCATCAACAGAGGACAGGACTGAGCCCCCCCATCTCAGACTGCAGGCCAATGTCAAGACAATGACACAAAGGAACTGACTTTGCCTTGTGCGGAGACACTGTTGGACAGGTCTGAGACCGAAAGCTTAATTCCAGATGGCTGGGCAATTAGTAGACTGTTTTGCTGCAGCACTAACATCAGCTGCAGACTATTTGCTTTGCTAAAACCCTTAGCATTAGAAAACCTTAAACCCAAAGAAGCAAAGATGGAAGCAATAAAGTGGGAGTTAGGTACTGCTCAGTTAATGAAGTAAGCTTCAGTAAGAAGAAATGCGTGTCAGGTCAGAGGCCCTGAGGGAGGAGCGATGGGGTTCCCTGTGAAGAAGCAGGCGGCGGAGTCCAAGACCTAAGGATTTGGTAATTGAGTGAGTTTCAGACTGCCAGGGAAACTAGCTGCAAATACAGGCGTCCACCCTGGCAGCTGAGGAGGAGAAAAAATAGCTGAGCAAGATGTTGACTTATCCCTGAGAGAACAGAATTAGTTGTCTGGGAAGACAGAGCATATTAGAGGAGGGTGAAAGGTGGGTGGACACTGCCCTTTCTCTTTGGTTAAATTCCTCCCCTATCACTGCGGTGTTTGGATGTAAGATTAGACCCTTTCCTATTCAGCCCTTACCCACTCTAATATAAAATTAAGCACTACCATATATCCTCTCCCAGGCTAATGCTCATGGCCACAATTAGAGAGAAGGATCCAGAGCTGGCCAGACCTGCTGGAGCCATTGCTGTGCTCCTCTGCTTATGGCTTTGTTGCAGATAAATTGAAGCTAATCAACTCCATCACTGAGTAGGGCCTTGGGCTTATAGGTCTGAGGGCAAAGAAGGCCATCCTGGTTGTCTCAGGGGCTGCAAGAGTGTGGTCAGAGATGTTTGCTGCTGTTTAACATGGGCTTGCAGCTCTTCCAGTCGGGAGTTTGGTGGGCGGGGGGGGCTGCCCTGGTGGTGTGCCCAGCTGGCGGTGCTCCAGCGGCACAAAAGCTGGGTGGCTGCTGAGCTGGTCAAGCCTCTTGCAACACAGCGTAAAATGTCACCCTGGCAGCTGCAGCCCGAGTACCATCTCTCTCACAAGGGTGTCCAGCCTTGATTTAACCGTATTAATTAATATTAACCACATTTTTTACAATGACTCCCTGGTTTGCTGCCCTAGTTTCCAGTATATGCCAGTGGCCTTCTGTCCAGACCATTTAGTGGGCACAGGATGATCTAGCGGGATCAGGCGTGTTCAGCCTGTAAGTGTATGACAGTTTCACTGCCCATAAACCTGTTGAATGCTATCTTCATTGAGCCTTGGCTTCGACATGGAAAAAGCTATGATATAGTTCCAGTCTGTAACAAGTGGCTAGTTCTAAATTGGGGTAATCATTTAGTTAATAAATACCCATTAAAGGTTAGATTAAACTATGATTTCTTCCTTTGCTGATCTGTCATTGTTTCTTATTTAGTAGCGGCATTCGGGAATATTCACACATGATTGCTTATGATGTTTTAATTGTCTTTGAAATGTTGTTTCACAGCTTAGGTTGAAACCTGGGTAAGTGATGCGCATGGTGATCCTGAAAAGCAATGCATCTAATTGGTATCTGGCTGCTTAACAGTGATGCAGGGTTATCTTTTCTTTCTTTTGGCCATTTAATTGCTGGTAATAGTCAAACTTAGTTTTCTGCTTGCTGAGACTGGAGTCCTTCATCTTGTTAGGAGCAATGAGAAATCACCAGGAAAAAGCTCTGCTGTTAATATCCAAGGAATATGGCTAACCAACTGCTATTAATCTTAATGCAAACCAGACATTCAGACTTAAATCTTATCATCCTTAATGGAGTGATGCAGTTAAAGCAAGCATCAAGTGGCCCCAGGGCAAAGATGTTTCAGTTTCATTGAGCTTTTTTTGATCTGGCAAGGGACACATCTTTGGTTTGATAATTTTGAGTCCTACAGAAAGTGATGCTGCAGGCGAACCTCGAGGAGTGGATGGGGTTGTGCATGTGCGTGGGTTACAAATGGCTTGTGTGCTCTTGGGGAAGGGAGATGGCTGGACTTCGCACAAAGTGCCCCAGAGCACCTGAGGAGTTCTCGCATTGCTGGAGCAGGATTTCTGCTCTCTCAGGCCCTTCTCCTTGCTCTGCATGGAGGCTGTCTCAGAGGCAGCAGCAGAAGCGATGGTTTCATGTGGTTCCTCATAGTCACTGTCACGCAGGGGTGTTTCTAGCCTTGATGCTTTGATGAAGGGACTCGGCAT
>NW_008824987.1:278922-288450 GCF_000699105.1 Pygoscelis adeliae | reverse complement strand
TGGTGTTCCTAGTGCAAACAGGGCCCCTTCTCCCTGCAAGAGGGTAATAACTAACTAGAGAAACAAGGTATCCCTCTGAGCAGCCCTGACTGCATTGGAGAAAGAAAATCAATCTGTGAAAATCCCAGCTGAAGCATGGAAGAGAGGATCTAAATTTAGCTGCAGCCTGCCTGGGGCTCCTGAGGTTTGTGACCACTGGGGCAGTTGCTCACAGCATTGTGTAGCTTAGAAGTTGAATCTGCATCCAAAGGCTGCAGGCAACACAGGAGAGCAACACGCTTGCTCTGTTGTGTTTCCACGTACCTCTCTTAAGTCTTTGGGGCTCATGGATTCACGCGGTGCATATGGTGGTTATTTAAAAAAAAGAAAAGCTGTTCTACATACTCGGGAAGAGCCAGAGTCTGTGCCCCACAGGGCTTGCAGTCTGCACAGGAAAGTCAAACAAGGACCTGGGTGAACAAAGCTCTTCTTATCCTTGCTTCACAGCTGGGTAACTGGAGTTTGGTGAGATGAAGTGATTTGCCTGTGGTTGTACGGTAAGTGGAGAGGCCGGGTACAGAGCTGGGTCTCAGGGGATCTGAGTTCAAAACCAGTTTCTTTCTGTAGCTCCAGACAAACCAGGTGATTTTTCAGTGACCTGTTGTTTTGCCCTTGGCATTCCCCAGCAAAATAATCAGCAGGTTAGCATCTCCACTGAAAACAGACGCAGTACAGCCACTGCTTGTGACTGAGAAATGTTGGGTCTTTTTAAGAAAAAAAAATACACGCTTCATTTAGACACTGCTTGTTACCTTTTCTCAATAGACAATTTGTAGGTGCCACATTTAGGCCTGAAAGCAAGCTAGAAACTATCATATGTCTCACAACTGCAAATTATAGGAGAATATGCTTACTGTGGCTGATAAAAGCTTACTTGGACTCACATTTTTGAAAGCTGGCAGCACTGAAAATTGAATTCCTGGAGAAGAGAAACTGGGTAGTTGTGACCAGAGGAAATTGCTAACTGCTCAGTGAAGATGGAATGGCTATTGCTGTGAAAGTGTAACCCTAGATTTGGTGGGATCAGTGCCAAAACCAGCACATCGCTCTCAGCACTAGGCCCAAACTCCTGCGTATTTTGTTCAGTGAGTGCAGCAGTTGCATGATGCAAAGCAATCACACCCTCAATGCTCATAGAGTGGTGGAAAGGACTGCTAATGAATGAGAGGCAGAAATGAAAAGTACTTTGAGTGATCTACTTGCCTATTAAATGTTCTCTGGAAGGGGTCATTGCTAATGTTGCTGCTTCCCATCTAAACAGAAACACACAGCCTCCTTGACAGGGAATTTAGCAGAAGCTGAAGGGATTACTGGGTGTTACAATATCTCACTTCTAAAAAGTTAATGTATTAGTAACATGTGAGTCTAGACACGTATTGCAAGACTGATTTAGGATCTTAAAGAGGATTCTGCCTTTCATTCTGGCTTTTATTAAAAGCTTTGTAGTACATCTTTAAAGAGCCACTAAAGCCACACTGAAAACATAGAGGAGAAAAGAATAGAAGCCGAAAGGTTTTTAGACGGATTTCTTTCCCCATATTCTCTCTTGCCCCTACCCAAAGTTTAAGGCTATTTGCATAAAAACATGATGTTCATTTTTTTTCCCTCTAAAAATCCAACTACTCTTCCTTTTTACTTTCTTCCCCTGAAAGCTGTGGGCCAGTGTGTAAGACTAATGTCAGACTGTGGAGGAGCAGAATGCCTCAGATTTGAAAGTTCATCCAAACTTGATCTAACTGCAGACTGGTTGAGATAGGAGCAAGCATGATTACACTGCTGGTGGCATTTGGGACAGGGTAACTGGTCCTCAGTAGGAGACAGGGTAGCTTCAAAGAAATTGGGAAAGAGATGATGGACAAGGGAGCTATGTAGATTTATGGAGGATGTGGATTTTACTGTGGGTTGGTATGCATGTGCCTATATGCACATATTGGTTTCTGCAAAACCTTGGAGAATATAGTAGTTTGTATGGGCAGATCCTGCTGAGTTCCTGCTGTATTTCACCTCTAATTTTGGAAAGAAAAATAGTGTGGCACACTGCTTTTGGGATACTTGAGGCCTCCTTCTGCTGGGAACCATCCTAAGCTTGCTGCGTGACGGAAGAACATCCGCTGTTTACTTTTACTTTATTTTTTCTCCCAGTCTCTAACTTCTTAGGTCCTTTCAACTCACAGGCACCCAAAACACTGTAAGTAGGACTGCCTGACTTCTGGAGAGGAGGGAACAGTAGGAACAGATGGATTCCTCAGCACCAGAGGCTGGTTTCCATGCAAATACAACCTGATGACAAAGAACAAGGAGGCAAACACTGCTGACAAAGGGTGTGGGAGCTGGTGTCTGAGAGTTTCCCGAGGCTCTGGTGATTCTGTAGCAGGTGGCAGCCAAATGGAGCTCCTTTCTAATCAGAAGGGATTTTTTTTTTTTTTTAAATACAGTCTAAGTCACTGAACAAAGTTCCTAACAGCTTCTGGTAGAATGCAAATGCACTGCTGTTATCAGACACATTATAGCCAGCTCACCTGCCCTCAAAGAGGAGGAAGAAGGCACCACAATTTGCATATAGATAAGGTCAGATTGTGTCCCTCTGTAGGCATTAAGGTGGGTTTATTATCCTGTTTGTTCTTCCCAAAGCTGTTCACCCCATCACCCCACTCCGACCAGCTCCTGAAAACCCAGTTTGTCCTTGCCTGGCAAAAAATTCTCCCAGAAGGTCTAATGCATGGCAATCTGCCCAGCATCCTGCCATGCTCTCCACTTTGGCTCTCAGGAGAAATGGGGAAAGAGGCTCTGGAGCTTGTGGTTTCGCTCCGGACCTCAGCCACACCAGGGAGCTGTAGCGACACTTAACTATTAGGGTTAGTGAGCTGTGATTTGCGGAGAGGGAAACTGAGGCACAGTGTGAAAGAAAAAGTGGCTAGGTTCAAAGAGTGGAAGCAGGACTGACACCCACCTTTTGATGCAGAGAAGCTGGTCCTTACTTTCACTGTGGAAAACTTGCTTTACTGAACCCCAGTTGGAGGCCATGCAACCACAGAGTCTGAATCAAACATCGTCTTTCTTCATTCATGCCTCAGTAGATCTGTACTAGCTCTGATGACTTTGAAATTACTCTGACTTCACATCAGCAGAATCAGGCCTAGTGCGTGGCGCAGGATAAAATGCTGGTGAGTGAAGTTTTTATGTTGTTTGACCCTCTGAAGGGGGTCTAGGAGCCAGCTGGATCAGGTGGGAACAGGTCTGCTAAAAGCTAGTTAAAAGACTTCGAGTGGTTTTCTGTCTCGCTTTCTCTTTGGAACAATCACTGAGCCATATCAAAATGCTCTGCCACAGTATTTCAGAGCGTTTAGTGTTCAGAAATTACAGGTGTCTGTGCTTTGCTCTAAAAAATGCAGTAGGAGTGTGGGTCCTCCCCCCCCCAGTTATTTATAATAAAAGGTAGTTTGAAGCCAAACCTCAAAGTTTCCAGATTTGTTTTGATTTTTACAAAACGCTTCCAATCATCAGACTTCTCTTAAAACATGGAATTTTTATCAAAATCAAGTTGGCTTGTTTTGATGGTATAGCATTTTCTGTCAGAAAAGGTGTAAGGAAATTTAACTACAGCTAACACAACAGAAGCACTCACAGACACAGCAGGATTAGAACAAAAATGTATAGAATGAGGGGAAATGCATTCAGATCCGCCTGCTGATGGCTACTAAACCTTTTGAACAGACTTTGTGGCCCTCTAATTCACACCCTTCAAATGCTCTCTACCTGCAGCAAACTACATACCAGTACAGCATCTCTGTATCCTGCTAGTGCCGGGGAGCGCCTGGTGTTTAAAGTGAAATAAAACCGTGCCTGCAAAGTGTCTGCTCTTTTTAATAAAATATGGGCTTTCATTTTAGCAAGTGATCTCAGCACAAAGTGCTAAGTGTTGTAAACTGTTTCCAGCAAGACATTTCAGGTGCTGAAAACTGACTACTTAGGTAGCTGCAGTTGATAAAAAGCAAATGTAAAATCAGAAGCCTTCTCTCTGAGATCAGTAAAGGCAATATTCTGCTTTCCATGGAGTTTTCTGCTCAAATCCCTCTGGCTGACCAGAGTCAGCTGTGTGACTGGCGACTTCAGCTCATAATCTGTCTATGAGTATGACTACAAGTTAACAGCCATCTTTTGAGCATTCAGTCCTAGGCATGGGGTCTCTTTGCTTCCCCTGCTTTGTTGGCAGTCTGAGCTTCAGTGAATTTCTTCTGTTTCTTGTGGAGTAACATGAGTTCGTTCCATGTTCACCATGGACTAGGAGCATTTCTGTAGATGATTAGTGTGGCTGGGATAATGCAGGGTAACTGATTGGTTAAGTTTCCACAGCTTGCATGTCTAAACTCCACAGTATAACACTTCAATGTATTTCATTTTCCGCACCTTTAAATGGAGGAGATTCATTTCTGTTCCTTCATGGAAAGCCATACTGCTGTACACTGGCTCCTGTTCTTTCTTTCCTCTTATTGAAACGGTATGTAATGTAGAGGAAAAAATCAGGGACTGACCTAGGACTAGCTGTTGTGCCTGCAGCAGGTATTTGCTATACAGCTATAGTGATGTACAATTTGGGCTGTTGATAAGCAACGACCACCGTTGCTCTTAATTTCACTGTATGGCCAGTTTCCTAAAGTATTAATCCTTGAATGCTAAGGTCAAAGGGGTGCCTGAAAGACAGCAGGGCGTGTTCAGAGAAGAAGCCAGATTTTCACAAGGTCTCAGCAGTAAATTTGTGGTTGTCCTTGCTCACGTCTGGTCTCATGGGACTGGCTGGAGCAGGGTAAGTGCTCGGGATCTTGCACCTTTCACTTATGTGCTGGAAGCGGGAAGCTCAGAAGGTAAACAGAGATTATGATCATGGTCATATGAGCAGGTTCACTTGTGGCAAATCAAGCTACCCTGAATTTTTAAAAAGCAATAGCTGAAACATAGAGTTCAGCTACTTTAACCAAGGGGACCCCACAATTGCATTGTATTCACAGCTGGTTAAATTCAGAGCATACTTTCAAACATGGGGCCAAGCTGCTGTAGAGCAATTTTACTCCAGCTTTATGCCTCAAATTTGCTCCCCCCGCCCCGTTGTATTGCTCCCGGCCAAAGAGGTGAACGCAGCACAACTGCCATGGCCTCTGCGGTGGTGACATCAACGTTCTGCTGGGAGTTGTTCTGTACAAACCGCTCAAGGTCTCCCGTCCTCTGATCTCCTGGGTTGTGCTAGCCACGAATAGACAGAGATCCCAGCTAGGCATGAGTGACTTGGCTCAGCGGGTTTTAGGGGCTCTCTTGCAATTAGGTGCAAGGCAGAGCAGAGCATGGGCTTGGAGACAGTTGTTCTCTGAGTGGCAGGAGTGCTGGGGCTCACAGATGCTTTTCTTGACTGCTGTTTGTTACCCTCCTCACCTAATCGTTACACTATTATCTCCCATTCTCTCCACCTGTTTGGCATATCTGCCAGCTTTTTCCTCTCAGGCTTGAAGTGCAATAGAGACAGGGGTTGTCCTGTGGACTTGCGGTGCAGAGGCAGCTTCGGATACACAGGGAAGCATCAAGTGAAAAGAGGCGATAGCAGGTTCAAACCAAGCAAAAGGAAATACTTCCTTCGGCAACACGTAATTTAAGCAGTGGTACTCCTTGCCATCAGGACACTGGTACAAAAAAGCCTATGTGAATCTGAGGAGGGATTAGACACAGTCAAGGAATAAAGATCTCTTGAGGGCTATTAAAGACAGACACAAAGCTCTCACATGGAAAGTTCCTGTGTGGCAGATTGCTGGGAGCAGGGGGAATGCTCTGGGGAAGGGTTGCTATGTGTTTGTCCTGTTCTAATGCTGTTTCTTGGATATCTGTTATTAGGCATTGGATAGTGGACTGGCTTGATCTGTGGTCTGGCCAGTTGCTTTGCTCCTATGCTGTGAGACCCCCACACTGCCATCTTTCCAGCAATCAGAATTCAGTAACTTCTCCATTCCTTGCTTGTTTCTGCCCACTACCTCTGGGTCCTTTCCAAACGTCACCTTCCACATAATGAGAACAAGAGGTAATTGAGCTTACTTGTCCAGTCTCTTGGAAATGACATGGCTGAAAGGTTGCCCTAAAACACATCCCTGGGCAACGTGCTGTGAGGGCACATCCAGCGAGCAGGAGTGAAGTGGTTAAACAGCAGAGGGTTCTGCCAGGCAGTGGGTAAAATGTGGCTGATTCTCACCCTAGAGTTGAAGTGCTAAAACTACCCGCAAATACTTCAATAAATAGCAAGCTCATAAATAACTCGCAACGTTGCACTTCATAATAAACCAGTGACAAATGTTACATCTTTCTACAACGTGGATTAATGATAATGGGGGTGGGAAGAAGGAGCGATGTCTGTGAGGTGGTATTAAAAATCACTTACATTTCACAGGTTCCCATAAAAGGGAGACTTGTGCAAAATAATTAATCATGCATTATAAATGCAGCTTTTATTAAAGACAAGCAAAAGCATAAATACAGCCAAGCCCTTAAGCACTTGTTCTTTGCAATGGTTAGAAAGTGTTTGGAAATACGAGCCAACACTTGGGATCCAGTTTAGCTCTGTTGTTGGTGCTGGAAGAAAAACTGGGATGCAGAGGTGGCTTTGCTGCCTTATTCTTGTCTTTCGTACAGTCTGGCATGGGCTACACTCGATATCCACAGATTTTCCTATACCTTGCAATACTTGGGGTCTAGGAACAGCCCAGCTAGATCCTTCCAAGGACTTGTCCTGGAGATGACCTCTGCAGAGCACTGTTATACAGCTGTCTATGCTGCCCCTGTGCTGGCTGGAGATTCCCCCAGTCATAGAAGACTAAAATCTTTGCCAAAGCCAATTCAAAATAACCCACAGAGTGTGCAAACAAAGCAGCAGAGAGCATTAAGAGGAGGAGGGGGAGCTGTTTTCCCTAAATGTTGCCCATGGAGAACTGTCACAGCAGTTTCCCCATTGCATTAGGAAAGATGAGTTTGTTGATTAGAGTTGTGGTGCTATTTTGCTTTCCCAAATCCTGGACCCGAGGAGTGGAAACTTTGGTGATCTTTTTTATTCCCCTTGGGTTAGATCTGCTCTTTCAAGTTAAGTCTAAGCTTTGAAAGAGAGAAGGTGGCAGAACTAGAAGGTGATGCAAGAAGAATATTAAGGGGAAGGGGGATTTTATGACAGCACAGTAAGAGAGGTGATTTATTTTGTCCTTCAAGCACTTTCTCTCAAAGGCTGCTAAAACCCATTAAAACTTCTGTCTGAAGCTATGGTGAGATTCACTCCCTGGAAAAGACAGAGGTTTTACCATGGGGAGCCAGAAGTGGTGATGACTGATTTCATTAGCAGAGCAGTTATCTGAGCTAAAAGGGTTTCTGCTAAATTAGCAGGGGCCCTTGTTGCAATTAAAGTGCTACTGTTTTGTAACCAAAGTCACTGTCATTTGTTTGATTTTTGAGGGTGAGCCAGAAGACCATATTCAGAATCACAGAGCTGTCAAACAGCAGGTACCAAAAGGATTTCAGGAGATCATGATATTCACAAATCCTCCCCAGCTCCACCTGTGCTAGTCCTTTCCTTGGACTTCTCTAATGTTCAGCACCCCAAGGTTCAATGTCTAAGGTTCAACACCAGACATATCCAACCTACAGAGTGCAGAGTTAGGATGCAGTGTATAAGCAAGAGCATTCCTTGCGTGTACAAAGCAGAGTGTGTTTTCTTGCTTGTGCAATGTAGTGTTTCTTCGTGTGTGAGTCGGGAATTAGTCACCATGCTAGCTCTTCTGTGTGACTTGCAGCTTCTGAATTGTTTCTCATGGCCCTGAGCTCTCATGGTCCAGGACTGTATGGAGACATACACAATGGAATAAATACTGGGTAAGTCTTGCAAGAACCCCCTTTGTCAGCGTGATGTCAGCCCATAAAATATTATACATTCTGGAAAAGCACAAACCCTGGCATTAAAATCCTCCCATTCTGCCCAGATCCATCCTTTTGGCTGCCAGGTCCTGGTTCCTCCAACCGCAGAGCCTGTGGCTTCAGTTCTTCTCTGGAGACCAGCCAAGGATGCTGCTAACTCTCACCATTGCTGCGTTCCTGTGTCTGCTGACTGCTCAGAGGTACGCAGGGGTCATCAGGACCATTTTGACACAGCAGCTGTCCTGAGCTGTCACACAGGCTATTAAATATTTAATTAATCCATGACTTGAAGACCAGTCGTGATCAAAGGGACAAAGTAGCTGCTGTTCAGTAATGCTTGTTAATCAGAGCAGTTCTGACGAACAGCTCTGACAAGATCTTGAGAGTATTTTTTTAAATTTCCGTGGGGGTGCTTGGATCTGTCACCCTGGGAGGAGGATACGTGTCAGCTCATAGCTGAGCAGAGCATTCTCCTCTTTCTCCGAGTCCCTAAAGACCAGATCTCATGTGGCCTAACAGTGGGGGTGTCACCTATATCGTGCCTCTTGTCTGGCTACTGCAACTGGAGCTAAGCTTTGAAAAATGGGTCATCTTTGAATGATTCTGGTGAAGAGAAATTGACAAGAAATTCCTGCATCACCCAAGCCTAAACTGGATGGTTCCCCCTTTCATTTGGAGACAAGCCATGATCTGGAATGAAAACACAACTCATGCTCTTTGCTATCACTTAATGTTCAAGTAAAATGAATTTTCAGCAACTTGTGAAACTGGATATTAGTTTTCCTATTGTTCTCACAAATACGGGGTACCACAGAACCACTCTCTTCTCTGTATCTTATCTGTGCCCTTGGATCTGCAGTCAAATCTCAACTGTCCCATGTCTTTCTTCCCCTTCAAGCTGAATACTGGCTTCTCCATTCATACTGGACTATCTCCAAACATTGCCACTGCCTGAAGGGTCCCCAGGCTCCAGCATCAAATCCAGCTCTAATTGCTTTTTCCTGGTCTTCATCACCCTGGAATGACAGAGGTCCGAAATGCCTTCCTGCCCATCTGTTTTCTCCTGCCCCTGGATGAAGGTCTCTTCTTCGTCACTGTCCTGTTTGACATGTGTAAGGCTACGAGCGTCTGAATGGAATACAAGTCACTGAAGTTACAGCATCTGGAACACACAAGGGAAGAGCAGAAATGGTGTAGAAATCCCTCGTTCTCAATCTCTGTAGGTGGTGAGAGATCTTACAGCTGTCACCTCTTTTATTTCTTGCCCTAAATGATGACTAGGCTTCTCTTGCCTGTCAAGTTGCTTTGCCAACATTGTAAATACTTTCCATTACCCATTCGAACACCATTCAGCCAGTTGTTTCTTGTATCTCTCCTGCTTATAAAGCCTACCCTTAGTTCATATATTTATTTAGGGCAATTAGTTCTACAGCTCCAAACACTGCTTCCTAGGTCAGCCTGTGTTAGCAATGCTTTTCATTCTCTTTCCCCTTTCTTTTCTTTTTGCATTCCCTCTCCGTCCTATCTTGCCCAATTTTCTTTCTGGCCTATTTTACT
>NW_008824987.1:270222-278862 GCF_000699105.1 Pygoscelis adeliae | reverse complement strand
TTTTCCCTCCCCCCTCAATTTCTCATTCAAATGCTGCCTCCACTCCCCAGCCCGCCTTGAACCCTAGATGTTAGCTAGCCTGTTTGCTCGTGGGTACCCTGCCCCCCAAAAACAGAGCCTGAAGAATCCAAACCATCCCCTTTTCCTTGCTGGACGTGCTGTGTGTCCCCAGACCTCCGCGCTGCCTGGTCTGCAGCTTCCTTTGTGAGCGCCTTGTGTATTTCAGTTCTAAAAAGGCTTATGCCAGTGACGAGCAGAGGCTCCCAGTTTGACTGTTGTCCTTTATACCTCTGGATCTTTTCCAGGTCCTGGAACACCGTTCCGTAGGCTTCTAATTAAAATCTTCAAAGAAGCAGAGAGGACGTATGGGGAGCTGAGAACAGCTGAGTGAATTCTGGATGCCTGTTCCCTGATGCCTTCTTTGTCCTTAGCTTCTGTGGGCTGGGGTGTTTGCTAGATAGTCGGTTCTGATCACAGGAAGAACATTTTATACAACCACTGCTATTAGCGATAATGAGAATAAATGATACAATAATGAAATCTTATTATACACTTTTCGATGAGGGCCTTTCATCTGAAAGATTTCCAAGTGCTTTACAGGCTACTGAACATAGAAATCATTTTACTCACCAGGGAAATTCAGCCAGTGCGGGAACGGTATGTGGGGAACTGTTGGAAAACATACATTGAGCACGCGGGACAGTTCAGTAGGGGGAACAAACATACTGGATTCAAACAAAATTGCTAACTAAATTTAGGGGAAGAAGCAGGCCAAAATGCCTTTTACGTGGAGCATTAAACAGCTACCCCTTGGCTAATACCAGTTGTTGGAGTGAGACAGATATGAGGTTTTATGATCAAGGCTGGTATTTTCTTAAAGGAGCTCAAATGCTTGACTGACATTTAATTCTGGTTCCTAACTCCCTTTGGTTCCTTTGGAGATGCCAGCCCACCCCGGTTTCACATTCCATAGGGAGAAGGAACCTTCTGCAGCTGTGATTGCCTTTTTAACCCTGCGTGCAATGGGGATTCAGGGCTGGCTCAGAGAGAAGAGCATTACTGCCTAAAAAGCCAAGTCACAAGTATTTCTCTTCCTCCTCTACTGTGGGTTTTGTTTTCCCTTGAGATCTCCCATCCAAGTACTGACCAATGCTTGACCCTGCTTAGTCTATGAGAGGTCGACAAGATGAAAATCCATAGCAGAAAATTTCCTGAGCATATTTATCTTTTGTAAAGGGGAAAAAAATCAACACAAAACCCTAACCTCTAAAGACACCAGCTGCCTCCTGCTTATTAAATGGTCCTTGTTTCTGTTTATAGAAGTAGATTGAATAGGGCTAGCCCTGGTGCTCCCTGTGAACGGGAGCTATGTGCATTCCCCAGTGATATATGAGGTTAATAATATTCGCAGTACAAGCATTATGCAAAGCAGGACATCCGTTCTGCTGGTTGGCAACCAAGGGGCGGTAGGCAAAGGCGACAACGCAATCAATCTCCAGGCTCTCCACACTCCGTAGCTGCCTGGGCTGACACTGGCCCTGCTGAAAGCTGGAGTGTGGCTGAGCACGACAGCCGTCTCCCTGGGCTCTGTGCTTGTGTTGAAAGCTGGATCTGTCACTGGGAACTCAGTATCTTGAGCTTTTTCAGTTGCAAACAGTTGGTGTCGGTGAAAAGGTGGGCCTGCTAATAATGCATGAACCTCTTGCAAAACCTGTTGCATCATGGGGCTGGGTGCGGAGCCTTTGGAAGGAGGAGAGAAGGGAATTCCCTGCCTTTGCTGCTTTGATGGTCTGAAGAGGAACATAATGGTCTCTCCAGGTCTCTATAAAAGCCCTGAAAGTCTGGAGGAAAACAAAAGTGGGTATTTGGGGACAGTCTGTGATGCCCCATGGTGGACACGGTTGGGCTATGAGAGCTCATAGCCTGGAGGAGATCACAGAGGGAGCAGCGTTTGCAGACAAATTGAGTATGACCTTTCCTGACACACCGGAGGATTGAAAACCCCATCATGGATTGACTCATTCCTCAGGAAAAACACCGTTAGACTTAGAGGACTCTGGCAGCAGGTGACAATATGAACGACAGGAAGAGGGCACGTAAGGGCAGTGTGGCAGCTCTGTCACCAGAGGTATTTAAGAACAGATTAGACAGCTCTGACAAATGCGTGAGGTATTAAGACTCCTGCCTTGGAGCAAGTGGAATGGACAAGATGTCTCTCAAGTCCTTGCTAGCCCTGCCTGCTACTGCCTGTGATCAACACTGCAGGAGTGGGCACTTACACACCGAGGCCCTTACTCATCCTGCCGGAGAGCAGGATTCATCCGAGGCAATAAATTATTCAGGGTAATTTGTCTGCCCAGAGAGAGTGGAGCCCAGCTCTGTGTACTGACGGCTGTCTGAGGGTGATCCCACATCCACTGAGGGGATGTGAGCTGCTCTGCAGGCTATTTCGGAGGCAGAGGTGGGTGAGGAGCTGATGAAGCCATTATATGAGCTATTTGGAACTGCCGTCTGCTTTCAGAGAGCCAGGTTTGAACCTGTGATTCAGAGCAGGGACCGGTTACACACAGAGCTCCCTCCCTTTTCTCCACAGAGGCTGTGATGGGGAGAGTTGGCTGTACAGATAATTAACAGCAACGGTTGTTGGGGAGAAGTATTTGGGTATTCGGGAAGTATTTGAGTTAGGGATCACTCTGAGCAGTTCCTGCCTTTAAATAGCCAAAGGCAAGAGGGAAAAGGAGCCATGAGAAACTATCATGAAAATGATGTCTTGACCAAAATTCATCTAGGATCAGTGTTGGGCTATCTGAGGGAGCAGTGATTTGTGTTAGCAGTCAGGAGAGTTGTAAACAAGCAAAGATGAATTTAAGAAACCCGAAGGCATCCGGTCTGGATTTTCTGGCAGCTGTTCCAGGAGTAGGGATCATCAGCAACCCATTTCCACCACACTTGGAGGACTCTAGCATTTCCCAGCCCTTTACTCCTATGGTGAATCTCAGAGAAATCAGCCAGGAGATTCAAGAGTTATTAGGAGGAAATGACTAATGCAGAGCAATAACAGGCCTTTTTTTTTCCTTAGGAAATCTAAGCTAAAAGAAGCTTGAATAAATGCATGTAGTAGATTATTTACTGTAAGCTATTCACCTATCTCAACTTTAACTAGTTGAATGACTTGCTTGTGCTTAAAATAAATGTTTATTTTAACCTAAGCACATTGTAGAAAGCCTCAAACCCCCAGTGCTGCTATCGGCTAAATATATTTTCTCAGAGTATATACAAGGCTCTAATTAAGGTTTGTCAGACATTCCATTATATGTCTCTCATCTCCATCTCCTAATATTTATCACCCATTTACACATTACTCCAGCCTTTCTCTGGGCAATCACTCAGACCTGGCATGATATTTCTTCCTGAAATGGATTTTATCCACCAATGATGGTTTCAAACCTTCAGAGCATCTCCAGTTGGCTTTAAAACAGCTCTTCAGCCGTTGGCTGCCCACTGCCTGCCCCGCCACATGCAGTTTGCTGTGGGCTGGGCTCATTTCCCAGCGCGGGCTCTCTCATTTGGCTCCAGCCATGCAGGGACTGGGGAGAGCTCTTCCCACCACACCCTCACCCACGGTGCCTACGCACGGGTGGTCTTGGGATGGAGCCTTTGCTGATAGAGGTTGCCTGTCACATCTTGGCCCCAGTGTGGGCCACAAGTGTCTGCCCCATTGCAGCCTCAGTTGAGTCCGTGTTGACTGGAGCCAGTTTCCATCACAGAAAAGCAGTGTTTCCGTGATAATGTTCATGGCAGGTGCTGGCCTGGGTTTCCTAGGATAAACCTGGCTTCCCATAACTCTCCTGCTACGGCCCAAGGTCTTGAATGTCCTTCCAGGCTGGCGTCAGGACTGCACTTTGTCTGTGGTTGGTGTGAAGGACTCCCTGTGAGTCGTGTGAGGGTGACTCCGCTCCACGATTGTACATTCACCATTCTCTGGGCTGTCTTGGACCTGTGTATTGTGGTACCAAGTGAGTGGCTCATCCTCGTATCTTGGATCTTGCAAAGTAGGGTGCCAGTGAGACGTCGCTGTCTGGGCTCTGAAACACTGTAGTGGGACTCAGAAATGCCATTTCCAGTTCTGCTGCTCACCTGCCAGCTCCCTTCCTCAGGGAGGAAATGGTGATTAGCATCTCTCATGGCCTATATTTTCATACCAGACTTTATAGTTCATACTCATTGGGGCTTATAGGTGCACCAGATGACAGCAGAGAGACCCCAGTGTCCTGGGGATTGGTGGTGGCAAGGACCCCGTAGTCTAGCTGGGGCTGTTGTGCTTTCCCTGGGAGTAGGGGGCATAGGGCAGGAGGTGGTAGGAAAGAAGGCTTCAGAGAGCAAAGAGCAGGGTAATCTGTGGGCATTGGTATGTAAGCGTGCTGTGTCAACTGTGCTAATTCATTTTGGCTGAATGAGAAACATTTATTATATGTCAGGGGGAGTGTGATGAATAGGAAGTCAGGTTTTCCCCTGTATTATTTCAGCTCTCTGGTCTGTGGGTGATTTATTCAGTAGCATTTATGGTGTTACTCGTCTAAAACCAAAGGGGAAATTTATTCAACCCTTTCCTGCCTTTCTTTTTTTTCCTTTTCTGTTTTATTATATTTTTCTGCCTTTTTTTTTTTTCTCCTCTGGTTTAACGTCTTCTTTGCTTTTTGGGTAGATGGATTACATTTCTGCACTAGGCAGCTTGCTTTTCTGCTGTTCAGCTCTCCCAAACAAGGGCAGCTTTTCCAGGGACTTCAAATGCCCAGCTTGGGTGATGAGCTCTTTCAAAAAGTCCCATGTGTCACCGGAGGAGCTGCCGTGCATCAAGCTTTTCTGGAAGGCTGGCCCTGGTGGTGAGTGGCTGAGCTTTTAAAAATCAAACCATATGCTCTTTGAAAAGAAAACAAATACTCTAGCCTTTGTTGCATAAAACCTGATCATGAAGCAGGTGGGGCAGTTTGGGGCAATTGGCTTGCCCCTGTGTTTTGTGTTTTAATCTTGTTTGGCAGGAAAAAAACACTTCTCAGTATCTTAAAATAAAAATTACTGTGTTTAAGCACAGACCCATATGTACGGGGAGGCTGGAAAGGCTCAGGACGTTTTAGGTACCTTTTCCCCCTACTGTTCAGAGATCACTGCATATTGCAGGACCTGCTTGTATTTGCAAGCTAGTGTAAAGCAGCATGCAAATCAGTGCAGCTCCTCCAATTTAATCCCAAATGAAGGTCGAAACCTTTATCTATAAGGCTGCAAACCACACCGGCTCAGGCACAGCAGCTTCTGAACATGCCCACTGAATCAAATCGTGGAGTGATGCAACACCCATTTACCGCATTGATATCAATGTCTCTTTCTATCTACAGAAAACCTGTTTCCCTTCGTGCATAGCCTATAGGGAAACATCATTCATGTCTTGCAGTTTATAAATTGTGCATGCTGGCTTTGATCTTCTTCTGGTGTAATTGTACTTGGTTTAGTGTGGCTGCCCAAGAGACAGCAGTGGAGGATCAGACCCTATTCTGGGACCAGTTACCCCTGTCTCTGGGGGTACTGGCAGGGTGTGTGGGTAGCACTGGCTCGTCACTGAGACACGATTCTTTTGCTTTTGAGTCAGAGCACACAGAAACTTGTTGAAGGAAGTTTGCTGCTAGTAATAGGTTGGTTTTAAGTGGCACATAAACCTGCTGGCTCTTTATGGAGGCTGTCGGGCAATAAGGACATGGGGAATTATGACAGTGGAGGCATCGTACGATAGTGCTTTGCAGAAGATGTCTCACAGGGGATGCGCTATTTATTTATCTAAAGGAGCAGGTTTGCAGTGCTTTTTCAGAAGAACGGCTTCCAGGCCAGGATGTCTCAGTGCCTGCATCCACTTCTTCATATTAGCTTTGACAGGCTCTAAATCTGGGGCAAAGAGGGGTTGGAGGGGCAAGGGAGCACCCCGGGAGAGCTCAGAATGATGTCGAGAGGAGCAATTTGTCGCTGGAGACCTGTGGTATTTTGCAAAGAAAGCTGGGCTGCTTTTGCTGAGAGCTGCATTTTTTTTGTCGCTATTGTTGTTTACAAACCGAGCCGTTCATTTAGGAGTGAAACGTTTAATTGCAATTGGCTTTTCTCAGTCTTGTACAGTCTTGTACCAGCCAGGGAAGGAGGGGAGAGCGAGAGAGGCTGTAAAAAAAGAGAAAAATTAGTTTCTGTCTGGCTTTAACAATTGCGAAGGACTTTTACTGCCTCTGCAGCAGGAGACAGTTTCTTTCCTCACGTCTGTCCTGAGCTCGGATGTGGTGTGGCTCTGCCTTGCTGAGCAGCTGCAGTTGTCCCCCTCGGAGACTGCTGCATGTCAGCAGCAGCAAGCAGATTCCTGCCTGCAGCGAGGGGGGCAGGACTGGGGTGGACGCGAGGGTGGCCCTGGCCCTGTGAACATGCAGGGCCTCTGTGCTGCCCTGTAATGCTGGCATAGCTGGGCAGTGGCCGAAGCCTCACCTGTTTTAGGGGACTTGCCTTTAGTTGTAATTGCCAGACCCCTACAGTGCTTGTAAAGAAAAATCTCAGTCCAAACTTGCAATGCTGATTCTCATTTCTTACCGGATGGTGTGTCTGCTTTCATAGCTTTTGTCTTGGAAAAAATCATCCTTTTGTGCTCCAGAGTGGGAGCTGGTGAAAACCGTCCAGTCTGCCATGCAGCGTGGGTCTGCAAAATAGCTCTACATTCCTACACGGCATCCTCCTTCCATCTGAAACAGGGCCGCAGATAGGTGGCACATAGAGGGAAGGGGTGTTTGTACCACTTACCATAGGTATTTGACATCCCAGGCTAGAAGGAGAGAGGCTTTTTGCAGAGAATGATGCAGAGCTCCTAAATTCAGCTCATGCTGATCGATCTAATGGTTTAAAAGGAGCCTAGAGCAAAACCCCACCCTTTTCATGGCAAGTTATGCAGCATGAATACCCCTCTACACTGGCTTTTGCAGGGCAGAACACCCTCTGTACAAGGGGGATATAAAAGCGTGGACTGAAACCAATTCCACTAACATGACGCAGGATACATTTCCCATAACATCCTTGTAAGGCAGGAGAATTACCATTCCCCTTCCTTTATTGAGGAGGGAAATGGAGGCCCAGAGGAATGGCCTTTCCCAAGTTCTCTTGTGAGAAGTGAGATGTGCTTGAGTTGTCTTCCTTCCTTCACTTCTCCCTCGTTATATGCTGCATTTGACCCATGACGATCTGATCTGCCTCCCACCTCTATCTCCTTGACTTCTGGGTGACGGCTCATCCTAGACTCCTTTCTACCTGGTCCCAAAGGCACAGCCTCTTAGATGTCTCCTTCGAGAAGCTCTTTCTGCACGCCGTTGTGGGCTGCAGGGATTTTTGTCCACACAGAAGAGTGGGCTCCGGTTCTGCAGGCAGAGATGAGCCAGTCTGCAGTCCCTGCCTGCTGCAGGGAGTCGGCTTTTCTCCTAACGCTCCATTTAGAGCTGCTGCTTTTTAATAGAGATTCAGTACAACCATTTTAAGATGGACACGAAAGAGCAGCGCCGCAGTGCATAAAAGCCAAAGAAGGACAAAGTAACGAGTCAGGATGTGACCAGTTCCTCAAATAGCTCATGTTATTGCATTGGCTTTCTGTGTTTCTCAAGTGAATAAACTGAGGTCATGATTATTAAAAGAACAAATAAATTAAATCCCAGTATCCTGAAGGCTGCCTATGTGGGTTGGTTCAAGTAACTCGCTCCAGTGTGAAGGCTGTGTCACCCTTCCCTAGGGGTGCAGGACCTCCACCGTTAGGCTGGTAGCTGGCTCCAGAAGTGCAGCAAGTGGAGGGTGGTGAAAAAGAGGGGATGGTCCCAGGAAAAGGAGTTACACACAGCTGGGCAGTGAAATTTCAGCCCTTCTGAGATCAGTGATGCTATTTATTATCGACCTGGCCTGAGAGCTCAGCTGATGTTCCTCAGTGCACGCATGACTTGCAGTGGAGGCCAATGAGCCGAGTTTCCACCAAAGCCTGGTCTCTGACTTTGCTTGTATTTTTGCAATAGGGTTTGGAAGTACCTTAGGAGTCAGACAAAAAAACAAGGAACAGGCTCTTGTTGGAGCCAAGAAGAGCAAAGCTTTTCATTTGGGGTGCAAACCAAAAACCTTTCATTTGAGTCAAAATTGAAAACTGAAAACATTTTGCTCCATGTAACTTTCCTTAGGCCATTCAGTAAAACTGAAAATGGCAGCCTCAAAGTCAAGTGCTGAATTGCTCTTAGGAACTGGTGCAATAAAATCGTTTGGCATTTCTGAAACAAAATAAAAGACCTTTCCCACATTTGGGAGAGGAATAGTACCCCCAAAAAATCTGTCTTTCAACATATTTTCTCTTTTTCCAAAAAATATGGTACATTTCTGCTTTCTGCTTGCTGAGATCTGATTAAAGGCCCTTCACATCCCTCTGTCAGACCATGCAGTGAGACCTCCTGCTCCCTCAGCACCAGGCAGACCTTTGCAAAATTATGATGTGTCCTCCTGTCCTCAGGTCACTAAAATGCGCATGATTTCCAGTCTCAGCAGTCAAGATGTAATGAGCTGCTCGTGTCCCATTGCAAATCCCCGGGCACTGGGATC
>NW_008824987.1:256606-270190 GCF_000699105.1 Pygoscelis adeliae | reverse complement strand
CATTTGGGTTTCTTCTGGCTGGTATCTGCCAGATGTGGCCCCAAGGCACATGTGGATGGCACTTGCAATAAACTGCTTCTCAGTATCCTCATAGCAGGGGAATGCCAAGGAAATGTGGGAATATGACTTTAGGGAAGATGCACAACGTGGGAGGCCATAGCCTCACACGTGGGACAGGTCTCCTCAGCTGCCCCTGGAGTCGGCAGGCAAGGGAGAAGGGATGTTTGGCACACAGTGTTGGGCTGTGGGACAGTCTGGAAGGCTGGAGGAGGGAAATTCTCTTTTTCCATCCCACAAAACAGCTGAGATTTTTAGAGCTGATCTTGGTATGGCTGTAACTATGATACTATAACAGTTTTTTAAAAAATGAGAGACAACAAGCCTGGGAGAGTCTGGGGAAGAGAAGTTGTGGCATGGAGGAGGGAGAAGGCTCTTAAATCCCTCCTTAGCTTTTCTCCAACCTGCAAGGGAGTAGGCAAATGTCCTCATTACAGGATTGCTGACTATGCTAGAGCCTCATCTTTCCTGCAAAATAAATAGAAGAATGAAATTAAGCTGCGAAGGATTGGCATATTTTGTAAATAATAATTTAGAGACAAATCCTTTTTGCTAGGCATTTCTAATTGTCTCCTTTCTTTGTACAGCTGGGTTATCTTGCTGCTGAGCAATTCTCTTGCAGATAGGCAGGGGGTGTGTGTGTCTGTGCGTGCACAGCGGGGGGGTCCTGGCATCCTCCTCCTGGGATAACACTTTTGTGAAAGGCAGGCACAGAGGGCTGCCTCATGCATCCAGTACGTTGGGACGTTCATCCAGCCTATCTGCTGCAGGGCATCTCCCCTGTAGTGGAGCCGATAGGACAAGACGTGTGTCTTCTCCTGAGCTGTTGCAGGTCACCATCCAGGAGATGGCATGGGAGGAGATGAACAGAGCTCTGTGTCACGTGCAGCTTCGGGCGGGCTGGTGCTTGGTGTGCTTCATTCACCCTGGAGGGAGTTTCCAGCCACAGCAAGCGAAGGGCTGCTCCCCGTTAGCATTGCTTCTCTGGTGTGGGGAAGACTCAGCCTACACCTCTGCAGAGAAGTCTTGCAGGTGCAAAGCAGATTAAGAAGTCTCCTCCCAAGTTCTTGTAGGCAAGAGACCTTAGGCAGTGTTTGAGCTCATTGCAAGGGGTGAAAGACAAATACATTCACCACCTCCCTCATCAGTCCCATCCTGTGTATAATTTACGATACATCGTGTTACATTTTTATTACTACACCATTTCTCAGGCTCTTGGCTGGCATGATTCCCAGAAGGCAATGCAGGAAGGCTTTTGTATTGAGACCTTAAACAGGAGGAGCGATACCTCGTGAGCCTTTGTACCTATATGTGGATTTAACACTCAGTTCCTAAAATAAGCTTTAATAAAATGTGGTTTTGTGTGTTAATAATTTCCAAGACTTTTTTTTCAATGGAATTGATACCGGAAAAAAAGGCTCAGAAGAAATTGTAGAGGAAATGAGAGTCACCCCAGTCATCTGCATATAATCGCTTCCAGTATAGATTGTAATTGTGTTTGAATTATAGGGCAATTAGTATGTCAGGCTGGTAAGTATTATACAAGACCCCTGGAATTTCCTTGGAAGCTCTCGGTACCTCTTAGCCTTGAAATCTAGAGAGATTTTAATATGAAAAGATGTGGTACTGGGCTGTGCTAATGCCATGTATTGATTTACTACCCATAGCAGATGTTATAGGGCTGCTGACAAATTGATGACATATAAATATTGAGGCCCCTGAAACACAGTTCTGGAGTGACACTTGTGCAGGTGACAGAAATAGTCCTTCTCAGGAACGGGAGCTTCCCTCACAATAGCACATGCTGTGTACATGTGTGTGCAGGAAACTTCCCCTTGCTTCGGAGGCAGGAGTCTGGTCTCAGTGCACAACTGAGACATTTGTTCTTGAGTGCTCCCCTAAGTGTGGTAGGCATCACACTAGAATGCCTAAATTAATGAAATCTGGGAAGTTTTGGTGGAAAGATATATTTAATGCCTGGCCTCATTCTGACATGAACGATAACATAAGTGCCAAGACAGGTTAAAAATAGGCAGCATCTCCGGCAAAGTTCAGGAGACCTGGAGCTGCAGGAAGAAAAATCCAGCACAGAAACAGACACTGAGGGCAGGGACTGAGTTTATTTCTTCTCAAAAAATGATATTTTGCATCTTCTAACAACTGTGTCTCAAAGGGGGTCGTCTAATGATTTAAGAGCAATTGATAAGTTTCTTATGAAAGGTTTCTCTTCCTGGTAATGGCCTGTCTTAAATCCTGCTTGGGCTTGTGAGTAACCCTGTGTGCATGGCTGGAGTGGATCATTCAGAAGCTCGTGATACGCTTTGCAGCACCTAAGTGACCTTCCTGATTTCGTGGTTTCCTATTGCCTGTCCCCCTGCCCTGCCTCATCTGTTTTGATTGCAAGCTCTTTGGAGCAGAGCTTGTCTTTTGTACAGCTCCTAGCCCAGCGGAAGTGCCTTCATTTCAGCCTGGTTATTTCTAAGGCACTGCTCTAAGACACACAGCATATTTGCTTCTGGAGCTCCTGTTCCTTGTCCTTTGCTTTATCCAACTTAATGTCCCACTCTAAGCACAAAGACTTCAAACTTAGCTCTGAGTGCTTAGCAGGACCGCAGAAGGCTCATTCCCTCCAGCCTGGACACAGGTTTTGGGAGGCTTCGTGTGAGCCAACATAAATAACCAATTCTGCCTCTCTACCTCTCTCCCCTGCTGCCCTTTGGGAGAGACCTCCCAAAAGCAAGGCAGAGAGAAGTGTGTTCTTCGCTGTCAAACAGTAATCACACTGGCAAAGGGAGAAGTTCAACATCCAGCCAGGAATCTCAAGGAAAGCCTGCCCTGTGTGCTGGCAGGCTCCCAGAGATTTGTCTCTGCCTGCTCCAAGATGTGGACATGAGGGATCTTTAAGAAGAGTCTTGTTGCTGGTGATGCTCCCTATTCATTTTCTTCTCTAGGATTCACAAGATCCTGGGCTCTGCACAACATGAAGAGCTTTAGAGATAAGGGTAGGAGGGAGAGGAGAGAGAAATTCTGCTGCAGCCTTGAAACCCCACCAGTGATGCTGGAATATCTCTGGGTTTCTCTTTGCCTCTGTCAGCGTTTCTCAAAAGGATGTTTCCAACCTTGACTCCTAGAGAGGGAGATGCAGACTCTGAAAAAATCCAATTTAATGTGAGACACAGAAATGTTTGGTAGATAAAGTGCTGTGGCTGTTCCTCGCTTTCCTCCCTCTGCCTGGAATTGAAGCAATGCCCTCTCTGCTGTGAACCAATCTGAGCTTTCACATTGCTCCTGTATGGATGGATCCCCTGTTTCTTCACACGGAAGTTCATCTAAGGTACTGCCTTCCCAAATTTGCCTGGCCTGCAGGCAGTGGATCTAAGGAATGTATGCACTGTGGGCTGTAGTTCATGTCCTTGCTTCTCATCAAACTGAAAAACACAAAACAAAGCAAAATAAAGGGCTGTGAGGAACAACAGGGCTGTTGGGGAACCAGAATCTCAGAACATCTGCAGTGAATCTGCATGGATTTGTAGCAACCCCTGCTTTCCTGGGTGGGTTTTCATAGGGTACCAGTGTGCACCTCACTCTGCAGCAGATGATCACATACATGAAGCTGTGTGTTTAGTTTGACTCATGGTGTTCTCCTAAATCTATTCCTCCCTGCTGTACTGATGCTAAATATAGCCTTTTCTCTGCTCTCCCCACCTGGCTTCCAAACTCTCATCCAATTTGATGGCAGGTATGAAGAAAACACCCTTCTCCACAACCTGGTGCTCTGTTTGCATCATTGCTCCATTCCAGATTGTGAATGAAAAGTCTTATTGCATTTGAGGGTGTGCTTGTAGCTGGTAATTAACACCCAGCACACTCTGCCAATGCATCTCATACTTGCTTTACAGAAACCTAGAGCGGGAACAGAAGGCACCCGGAAAAACAATGTCTGCCAATCAAGTTAAACCTTAAGTAAAATCCCCAGCCAAATGTCTGCAGAGTAAATCTGGTAAGGATGTTGGCTTCTGCACTGAGCTCAGGAGGTGTTTTCCAACTACAGGGCCCAGGAGATAACGAACGTTAAGCACTAATGGGACTTATGCAGATATATCTCCCCCTCTTGTATGCTGTGTTCCAGCTGGGAGCGGATGCTTTATGGGGAGTTAACGCCTTCAAACTTGTAGTGGAAGTGCTGACAGAGCCGAGTTTTAAGTGCTGCTAATGGAAACGTCTGCTTTTCAGATGAACTTGGGAACTGGGGTTAGACACAGTATACACAAAGGCAGAGACCAAGTCCTGTACTAACAAATTAAGTTTTCAGCTTTCAAGTGAAGAACTAATCTGTACATTAAATACGCCTGCCGGCCATGTGGCCTGGCTCCAGCATTATGGATTGCTCTTACCCACATGCTTTTTCCTCCTCTTTGTCACCCTTTCTGAACATGAGCTTAACAGAAAGGCTAACACCCTTGTCCAAATGCCTCCCTAGCAAACATGCCTAAACCCTAGCCAAAGCAGCTGTCAGAGCCAAGAGTGTAAATTTTCACTGCCCTGAACTCCCTGTACTTTCTGCCATGTACAGAGCTGGGGTAGAGGAGCTTAATGGAGTTGATATCATGGAGAGCATCCTTGTCCCCCATGGCCAGATTGCCCTGTGCTTCTCTGATGTGACACCACTTCAACCAAGGATGTGATCTCCAAATATGTGGGATTTTCTGGCAGCTATAAATTAAATGCCTGTCTGCAAGGGAATTGAGCAGCTGGATCATTAACCCCCTCTGACAGCCACTGTCCTTACTGCTAATGCATGTGGGTTGTGTGAGGATTTTGTTTTGTTTCTCCCAGCTCAGGGCTGAAGAGGTTATGAGCTGATTTGCCTCCCCTTAGTCTGCTCATGCTTCTGTGTGACTCTAGCTCCAGAGAAGTGTCCGCTGGCCAAGAGCACTCAGTAACCCTTTTAGATAGTCAACAACCGCCAGGGCCATCAGCGTGACTCTGCCCAGCTCCTGACCGCCGGCAGGCAGGAACCGTCGAGGTTTCATGTGGCCTGGTGCAAAGTGGGAAGAGAATCGGATCCACAGTTTTGTAGCTAAGATGCAATATTGCACCTGCAGTAAGAATCTGCAAGGTGGCTACAGGCCTGAGACTTCCCAGGAGACAGCTTTTAGTTTTAGACCTCTGTAGCTCTTTGGTTACTTGTGCCATACCACAAGCCAGCAATGTGCATGTGCATGAATACACAGACACTTATATTTATACAGACAGTTATAGTAAGAGACAATTTGCTGCCTCAAAGAGTCTGAGGGTCAGATTTGGAGGGGCATTTGAATGCCTGAGGCTGCACTGGAATGGGACAAGACCCAAGGGAGTTAGGCACATAATTGCATAGAACAATTTAAAATACTTCTGGGCACACTCATGCATCCTCAAGGGTCTATATTGTCTTAGAAAACCAGGTCCTTAAGCAGTAAGCAGCAGGGAGAGACACAGGAAGGACTGCAATGCTCATTTGCTGTGTGGGAATTGTGGCAAAGGAAGTAACTGGTGACTTTCCCAAGGTTATGTGAGAAGGCAGTGGCAGAACATCCTCTTTCTTCCATAATGCTACTGCCCAGTGCCAGCTCTCCCCTCTCCCGTTAGCACCAGGGCTGAAAGATATGAGACTCACTCATGCAGCTCCCCACCTCTCTCCTTCCTGCTCATTTCTGCTGGGTCTGCCTGTAGCCACCATATGTGAACCTCAGACCAACTCAAAGAAGTTTCTCATGAATCCTTGAGCTCCCAGAAAGGGCAGCTACAGTTGCAGGCTGTGAGTTTGCTTGTGTTCTCCAGTTTAGCCCCCGCCACCCCTCCTTCCACCTCCCCTCTTTCTTTGTGAGCGGTTTTCTTTTGATTTGCAGCTTTACCAAGCACTGAGTTTGCAGCAGCATGTGATTACCCTGTATGGAGCCTTTCCCACTGACAGCATGATGAGCAGAGACAGTGTTCGGTGCATATACAATTTAAGCCAAGCAGGAGGCCAGTCCAACACCTCACTTGCCAATTAACTGAGTCGATATTGTGCACAGGATATTGTTTGTTGTTTGCCTCTGTTGCTAAAACACTTCCAGAGTGTTTAGAGCAATATAGCAATATCCTACCTCCCCCCTGTAGGGATGAGCTCTTCAGCTAAACCAGGATGCCATCGGTCTGAGAGGAAGAGCCAGGGATGGGAAGATGGAACCGGGGACCTCCACAGCTCTGTGGTCCATCAGGGTTTTGTGTGAATACAGCAGCAGCTGCTACAGGCCTCTTCGGGGTGTGGGAAGATGAGAGTCTCTGCCATTGATCAGCTGATAAAGTGCGTAGATGCAAGGAACTGAAAAGGAAATTGCATCTATGTAGATAGAAGGGCCTTCAAGAAGATGTGAGGCAGTGGACAGACCATCTGCAAAGCAACCACATAAAAGGGCCACAGGCAAATCTAGTTCCCACCAATATCCCTTGCTTTATATGTCATAGTAAACTATGCCTCACTGTCTGATTTACAAAGGCTGGTGTCTGTGCTGTTTCCACTGGCAACTCAAGGCAAAGGGAATCCAGCAGAGAGAAACTACAAGTGGATGCAGGCTTCTCCCATGTAGCAAGCACCTGCCCTGGGAGCAAACCTGCCGGCAGCCCCACGGCACCTAGGCAGCGTGTGAGCACTGCTGCTCACCTCGGAGGCAGCTGTGATTTCCAAGGGAGCTGGGGCTTCGAGCAAACAGCAGCTCCTGCCAGAGATACTTGCTGGCTTACTTTCCATTCCCTGAGGGTGAGATCCCACTTCTTTCTGAGCCTAAGTGGGATTTGGAGGAACCACGATCTGAGCCCTGCCCAGATTTCAGGTTGCACATCAGTGGGAATCGCTCATGCCTGCAGGGAAAGCAGAGACATGCTCTTGGCAAAGCTAACCCATCTGTTGGAGGACTCAGAGAGATGCCCCAGGCAAATTGCCATCGGTTCTCTCAGGGCAAGTTTCTGCCTTTCCTGAAGAACACAGACAACGTTTTCCTGCCCCTCTGCAGCGACATGACAATGTAAGTCCATGAGGCACGTCCATACCCAAGCAAAGGTGGCTGCAGAAGCAGGGTGACACACAGGGCCATCGGCATGCAGACCGTGGGATGCACCAGCTCTCCTCGTGTGGTGGCAGTGGGGTGATGGCAGCATAAGAGAGGAGAAAGGGCCACACACCATTTTGCTTTGGTATTTGCACCCTTCATCCATCATTATCAGTATTATACAACATCAGTATCCACAGGGACCTTGCCTGAGCTCAGAGGGGGCCTCTTATGATGGTTATGGACAAAAAAAATCCCTGTTAAGCAGAGGCCTCATCACTCCATTCCTCTAGCAGGTCCCAGGCCTATGTTTCCTGGTTGGTCTCTCACCATCCTTGTGAGATGCCATGTTCACTGAAAGTACCTGGTGACCACAAGCATGGATGTACCCCTCCCTCCTTCTCTTCCTCTTTCCTGGGCTTCACCAGGAAGTATTTATTAAGTGTCAGAGTGATAAATGAAAAGTCATATTTTATTGTGAATTATTCCAGCCCTGCAGTGGAGCCCAGATCTATCGCCTCAGAGAGTTATTAACTGCTTACCGCAGAGAGCTATAAAATCCTCATCATTTTCTCCAGTCTGTGCTCTGTCAGGGTGAAAGAAAGAGAGCTGGATTGTCACACAAGATGGTTGGGAAGCTGCTTCCAAAATTCCCCTTTGGTTGGAGCCCAGTGTTGGCTGGAATGATTTCATCAGAGCAAGACAGGTCTCTCGAGAAACACCTTTGCTGGGGTTGGTTCTTTCCAGCTTGCTCCTCTCCTTTTCAGGTTGCACCACTCAAACTCCTTATGAGACAGCCCTTAGGAATCTCTCTCTGGCAGTGGTCAGTGGTGGTTGTATTTCTTCCCTTGGTGGTTTTTATTCGGAGGCACAAAAGTAAACGAATGCCACTCGAAGGTGCAATCAGTGCTGTCTTTTGAATTTCTCTCATTGTCTTTCTCCAGAGACACCCAAAGCTTTCCAAATAGGTAATGGTATTCACATGCCCTTCATTGCTGCACTTGGGACTTAAATATGTCATGTCTGTCTGCTCCTTGCCCAGGCTGCAAAGCAAATTCCTGGTGCAGTTTCACCACTTCAAATGCCTGAATAGGAGCTGAATTCCTGTTGACACCAATTGAATTAGGAATGTGCCCTTCACTTCTTTTACTTGATGAGAAATGATCTTGGCTCCTTGTGTCCTCCAATCATCTCAGAACAAAGACCCTACTGGCTTTTTCCATAGTCTGGCTGCTGCCATTTCCCATCAGAGTTGCCTCAGCACTTTTGAGCCCTGTGCTGGCACATGTTGGTTCCCAGGCAGCTGTGGACGGCTGAATTGTGTTGGCTTCTGTGCCCAGAGAGGAACTGGGTCCTAGGACCTGGGTGGCACAACGGCCTGGTGTTGAGTACATTCCTCCTAGCAGTTACCAGTGGTGCTGTCGAAAGGACTCACTGCTGTTTCCCAGGTGGTGCAAGAGTCATTGCTGCTCTCATCCCAGTGGCTGACAAGGGCTCACATCTCAGTCATCGTAGGGCTGCAGTAGCAACTTCTGGTAGATGTTTTTTGCTTTTTTTTTTTGCTTTTCCATAATATAAACCTTTTTTTTTTTGTTTTCCAAAATACTCAGTTCTGGGTTTTTTCAGCGCTTTTCCACAACATAAAAATTGGTGATTTTTGCTTTTGGTTTTGTGCATGAAAATGGGAGGTTTGGGGTTTTTTTTGCTTCCTGTCTACACAAACCCAGGTGGATTTGGCTTTCCCAGGAGCCCCAAATTGTTTTTTTTCCCCAAAAATTGTTTTTTTTTTTCCCTGTTGCATTTTGGGTTATTTTTGTGCTGTGGCAGCGGCTCCCACTCTGCATGTGCAGCCCCACAGGGGAAAGTCCCCATCATAGGGCTTGTTACTGCCTGCTGCAGCAGGAAGGCCAAAGATTGACTACACCCAAAAGGCTGCTCAGGCCTTCCACATCACTGGTGATGCAGGGCTGGACACTTGGGCAGTGCAGTGTAGGAAGAATATATGCTGACTGGGTTGGTTTGTTACCACCTTTCTCACAGGCACTTTTTATTCTTTTCTGCTTTGGATTTTGCTCCTGCTCCATGGTAATGACTTCTTTTTGTAATGCTGATAGTCCAGAAAAGATTGGCTTTAGAATCTACTAGGACATGAAAGGTTTAGGTTGATCAAAAGATGAAGACTGCACTCCATCTTTCCAAAGACACTTTACAGCTAAATTCATTGGTACCCTGAATCTCCTCCAGAGTTTGTTTGCTACTGGAGGATTGTCAAGAGGTAGAACAAACCTCTCTCAAGACAATTAATATAACAAAGGCTGGATCATCTTCCATGCCTTCATATATGGGGGACTTTTCTCTACTGCCATATTAATTTCTACTTAAATTCGCAATCTGGGAAGGGAGTAAAAGTGCATGCACTGAGTGTGCATTGGGGTTGGACAGGCTTGCTTGGAAAAGGGAGGGATCCTACTATATGGGAATAATTGAAAGCCAGTGGATTCAATCCATTGGCTTGTTGCTGTCTTGTAAGATCTGATAGGTGTAATGATGGGCTAAATTCATGATTAGAGCTTTACTTCTTAGCTAGAGATACAACATCTGAAGTAAGAGCATCAGCATCATCTAGGTCATCCTCAGTGCAACAGGCATTTTATGTGCTCCAAAACAGCAGCAGCAGCAGAGAGAAGTGAGGAGGAATCATAGCTTGAAGCTTGGTGGACTCTTGGGGTGCTTGACATATTGCTGCCTCCATTAAATGAAACTCCACTTCTAATTATATCCCATAATTATAGCCTTCAACCAATGTGATTTGAAAAGAGAGGGGTCATAGATACTGAGATCGCTCTGAGATTGACTGTGCAGTGGATATCAGTAAACATCCTTGACTGCCTACCAGAGTCTGACAGAGATGTAAAGGACTAATGCAGTAAGGCAGGGCACGCAGCTGGATTGATAGAAGCAGTGGTGTGGCCTCTGGCCCCTGAAGATATTACGTGACAAGGCAGTGAAAGCTGCAAACACGAGGGCAAACCATCTATTCAGCGTGACAGTATTAGACAGAGGTTAAGAATCTTGTGGACTGCTATCAACATCGATGAATGGTCTCCAGCAGGGATCTGCATTAACGTGTTGAGTGCCAGGCTCCCTTGTGTGTACAGCAGCTGTGTCAGACCAAACGTCCCCATGTCAGAGACAGAGCCCATTACCCTGAGACCACAGCTAGGGCAGCAGGGCTTCTGTGTCCCTGGAAATGGGCTGCCCATCTGAGGAGGCAGCTTGGGGAAGCTGGGCAGCCCGGGAGGGATTCAGCTGCAGATGAACTCTTTAAGAGCATGGGATGACAAAGGGTTTTCTTTTGTTATCTAGAAAACCCTGTGGTCAGACTGGGTGTGTTGCCATAAATGAAACAGTTTTGGCTTGAAATCCTAGTCATGGGTATCGTGCTTTTCTACTATGTATTTCTCTAGTGGCCTCCAAGAGTGGTGCTAGTTCATCTCCCAGGGCTGATAGTAGTGCAACAGAGACTCTGTATGAATAAGAGTGAGTCCTGTAGGTTATCCGGTCAGAAAGAACCTGTGTGTTGCTCTGCTCTGGCCTCTGGTACTTGTCAAGCTCAGAGAAGCTCAATGACTGACCTCTGCACTGAGTCTAATAAGTTGTGGTTCCTTCTAGGCTCTTCTGGTTTGGATCTAAGTGATGGAGAACTAGCACTGCCCTTTTGTCAGCTCTTCCAAGGAATAGTTCCTCTCCCTGTTAATATTTGTGTTTCAGATGCTATTTAAATATTTCAGTTTCAGCTTACAGCTACTGGGTCCTCGGTGTATTAAGACAGCTAAGGCAACGGAGACTGAATGAAAATCAAAACCAGATTGTCTTCTCATTTGCCCGGTGATATAATTCCCTTGGACTTAAACTGTATGGGAAAGGAGACAGGACTGTTTAGAGGACATAAATTGATCTGCTGATTGAGATGGGAGAGTTGGTTTGGCTTTGCTCCAGCCAGCTTGATTTTGAGTTTGTTTTCCTTGGAAATAGGTTATGCAGCTGCATGTCCTTTGACTCACCAACTTCTGCACATCTCAGCCAATTTCAGCCCTGTTTGATGGAGGGGTAGTGGTCTTAAAAGGGCTGATGCCCATGCAAGTTCCACAGAAGTAGGGGTGAGGAAGAGGAAAGGGATTTTGTAAGGCTCAAAGGCCCCAGCTCCAACTTCATCAGTGTGACTCATGGGAAAAAGGGGTCCAGAATGTCTCCCCAGTTGAAAAAGCTTCAGTAAGAGCTCACGGGCGGTTAACAGTGAAACAAAAAATCATTCAGAAATTTGATTTAAGTGTCCTGGTGTTCAATGATTTCTTTTTTTTTTACCTTCATAGAAATAAGGGATTCACTTGGCTAGGAAGTGTGCAGACATATAATGAGAGACCATCTCTGACCCCAGCCTCCCATAGACTGAACGGATAAGGTGGCCAATAGCCATTTTATGGATGGGGAACTGAAGCAAAGAGAGATTAAATTGTGTTCTCCAAGTCCCACAGGGTGTCTGGTTGACTGTCAGCCAGTTCTCTCTTCCTTTCTTGTCTCTAATTCGATTCTTTGATCAGAGGGTTTGGCTTTTGTTTCTATAACTTGTGCAACCTTCTTGTTTTCCAGCAGCCTTGTTACAGATTTTAGCAGGCTCTGCTGCGCTGGCACGAGCATTGTTCTTCTCTGCAGGATGTGATGTATGTCGCAGTCATTCTTTGCATGAGTTGTCTTTCTCTCGGAGACGTTTCTCTGGTTTCTGTGATACAGAATAAATTGCAGTACATAGCTTATTAGAAAAACAACAAAAAAACCCCAAACCTTCAAAATCAAGGTGGTTCAAAGAAGCAAGCAGCGAAGCCCAACATAAACAAGGTGTAGGAATATAATTAGAAACTCTCCCACTACTTTCCAGGATAGACTTATCAACAGCCTGTGCTCCCTAGGTCATCAAACACTGAAGTCTGGGTTTACCTTCATGTTTTCACCCTCTGATCTGAATAGCCAAGGGCATCCTGCCCTGCAACGTTGAGTCTGGGTGACAATGCTCAGCTTGTGAGATGCTTCCCACTGGTGCCTGTGGCGAGATCCTGGCCAGCTGCCTTCCTCTTGAGGAGAGGAAACCAGTGTACGAATGCTTCTCTAAGAGACCAGGACGTCCTCTGGAGCTTGCCTACTGACAGGGCTTACGTGCAGAGGCCTCTGTTGCATTAATGCAGCCAACGTGAGATGTTTGGAAAGCAGGACCTGTGTACTGCACCAGTGTTAAAGCACTCTGGCTTGAGCTACAGCTGTGAGCGGGTCAGACTCCTGAGCATAGAGCGATGAAACTCAGTGCTGCTGTTAGAGAAACTCAAGCAAGCTCAGAGGTATGTTCTGGAAGGATTCCCCTGCTTCTGGTGCTTTTCTCTGAGTGCTGCTGCCTCTGAACACCATGGGTGTTTGACAACCTGTGGGAAGATATTCCAGACCAGCAGACTTCCCATCTCTTGGCACCTGAAGCAGAAAGCACTTCTCTTCGTGCCATGCTCTTTTTTCATTTTTGGAAAGAAACAACTTCCCCGCCTCTGCACCTCTTAGCGATGAAGCTAAAATCTTTCCCAGCTAAAAATCAGATCTACCAAGAATGTCTTTATTGATTTACAGGGTTCCCCTTTATGAACAACTCCAGTATTTCTCTTTGGACAAAATGAAGCAATATTAAACATTGTAGCAATAAATCCAGGGCACCCTCTTCTCTCCAGGGGGTAAGGTTATCCAAATGTATGCTCTTGTATTTATCATTTACCAACAGAGCGATTTAAACTACAATATTTGACAGGAGTGGTTGTGTCAGGTGTGATGGAGTATGTGTTATAAAAGGACAGTAAGAGAGATTTTGCATTTGTCCTTCAAACATAAAGTCGATTTTTGCATGATTGGTACTTCAAAGATCATCTTCAGCACAAGATTAACTGGGGACAATATTCAGTGAAGTCAGATGACTAAGACCCCATGGCTTTTGCTGTGTGCTGCAGTCTCCTGGAGGGCTGTGTACTTCTGCAGCGTACATAAAAGATGCTTAAGAAAAGGAAGTTCACCTATGCTGTACTTCAACCTCCAGATGTGACATTTTCAGAGGAGTTCACACTCCCCTGGGAAGATTTTGAGTTGGGGGCAAAATGTTTAATTCCACCCGGCAATCATGCCTTTCATACAGTCTGCAGGAGTGACCAGCATCTGTAAACAGGCCCAAATCTGGCTAGTTTGAATTCTGCTTTTAATCTAAGAGTTACTCTGGTGAGCACACAAGTCTGCTTTGGTCTTGGGAGCCCTTCGGGGCACCACCCCTGAACAGCAGTGTTAATGTATTATCACATGGCGGGTAGCTGAGGTCCGATGGGTCAGGAACTGACCCTTGCAGAAAGTATGATTGATAAGGATTCCCTGCTGA
>NW_008824987.1:245047-256588 GCF_000699105.1 Pygoscelis adeliae | reverse complement strand
AACCATAAGCTCAGTGTGAGGTACAAGGTATCAGACACGCACAGTTCACCAGTCTGTGGTGCATGGAGGCGTAGCTGCTGGCTGAGCACAGGACGCGTGGAAAATACCCCCTGGATACAGCACAGAGAATAAGGAAAATACGGTGTGATACTGGCTTGTGGAAGGGCAATGACAAATGTTTCCGTGTAAAGGCTTTTGCTAGAAACTTACTATTTCATTTGAAGCGATGAGGAAAAATGTAGCCCCTGAATAAACTGGTGTGTGCTTACACACCTCCATCCGGTTATCATGGCTTGCCCCGTATTTTGCAGTTCCGCTTCTTCTCCTGGAAGAGAGACTGTCTGGGCAGAGAAGTGCACCCTGTCTGCTGAGCTGACAGATGATGTGCTGAGCCTGGAGCCGGGGGGCCATGGGCTATTACTAATTACTATCATGCTTTCGGCTGCAGGCACCTTTTGACAGTGCTTTACCTCCTGGACTACATGTTGTACAAACAGAGAACAAGAGCCCCGGGGTGCTACGCAGCTAGGCAGACATGGTAAAGAGTTTTTCTCAAGTCTGGCAAGGCAACTGGTGGCAGAGGCAGGAATAGACAAGGTCTTCTCTGTCATCCTCCTGCAGTTTCCTTGCTGCTACACTGAAGAAGATGCAGTTCCAGGCTATAGGTAAGGTGGAGAGACAGACATATTTAAAATCAAGACTAGAAAAAAAGGAACAGTGTGCTCAGGTGTTTCATTATTCCTCAGGTAACTCTGAGCTAAAGTGTCTAGATCATAGCACGAACAAGGCGTTAGTTTTGTAAGCCCTTGTTTGCAAAAATGCAAGCCTCTCTGTATGCTCAGCTGTTGAGCTGGGATCTTAAATGACTCTTATAATGTATTTACCAGTGCTGTGAAGTTCACCCTTTTATACTAAATTATGGTAATAATGGTATTGTGCAGCAGATGAAATTAGTTTTTCTACACAGTTTTGTTTCATCTCAGTGGCTAAATGTGTGAAATAAAAGGTGCAATTGGCAATATTTTCATGGGTAAGCCAGTTTCCTCCCACACCCACCCAACAAACACAGATGCTTCCTCATATCCTGGGGACAAGCTGACTGCCAAGCAATGCATGAAAGGACTGTGAGAAGTGAGGGCTTTTTTAAGATTTATATTTGCCATTAGGATAATTTTGCAGATATATGAACTTTCAGACAATTGGGGACTGTTAAGTGCACGTCACATGGGCTGCCATCTAGCGTGGACTGTGGCAGCCCCCAAGGGATACTGGTATCATGACCATTTGTCTTTCCCACGTGCACACACCAGCAAAAAGTGCCCCACATAGATGCAAAGACTTGTACGTAGCACAGGAGACGCCGCAGTACCTCTGCATCCTCTTTAAATCAACTCTGGGTGGTCACAGCAAGCTAGTTGCCTCGGACTGAAATACGGGCAACCCTGCAGTGCTGACAGCACTCCTAAAACCTTGCCCAGGCATAGGCTCAATACATTTGAGAGAGCAGCACGCTGTGCGGGAGAATAGCACGCATCCAGCGCTGGCCTGTGCACTGATGTGTGAGACATCAACCAGGAACAACATGACACATGGACGAGGAGGAGTGCTGGGACAGTCTCAAGCATCTTGGGCCCTGTTATATCAAGTTGCATTATGTGGAATGTTTAATGGACTGACTTGTTGATTCCTCAACCCAAAGCCCTTTCTCCTGTGGAAAGTATTTGCAGGAACTCTCTAATAAGAAAACTGACCTCTTTGCCCATCCCTTTCTGAACCTGGGGTGTGCTGTGAAAAGATGTCAAAAACCGTCAACAGGGAGGATGTCCCTCAGCAAAAGTTCACATCTTGATTCCAAAAATCAACTGAAACAAACCTGGCCAAGTGTCCATAATTTTGTTTGGGGAATAATCAGTTTCCACTGGTTGGTCGCATTGAGCCAATGCACCAGAGGGAATTAAGACTCCTGCCATGCAAACTTTACCTCCTGTGATGCATTTTGGTAACTTCTCTCTATGAGCTGCTGGAGTAGGTAAAAATTTAGGCTACAGGTTCTTATCACACATCCCAGATTTGCCTGGCCAAACATCCAAGCTAGGAGTCATCTTAGAAATTTCCCAAGAAGATTTTGTTGTTTTCATGTTCTGAACAGATAGCAAACTTTATCTTACATTTTGCATGGAGTGCTCCTGGCCCAGCCTCCCACCTTAATCAGGGATATCTGCAGTCACCAGGGTCCCAACAATGAGACCAAGGTAGAGCAAAGTCTTTTCTTAGCTTCAGTAGCAAGTTCTTTAAGTTTAATCTGAAGCAGATTTGTATCGGGAAACTGAGAGAGACAGGGGAGGAAGTGCTGCTGCTCATTTTGAAGAGGGTGAGAAAGTAGGTGAGGCAGAAAAGTGTATTATTATTACCAATTCATTGCATAGCATGTGCTCCAGTAAAAAAGCAAGGCTTCACTGTGCTGAGTACTACTTGCACTTGTGAACATTTCAGAGTAAAAAGCCTTCAAAACTGTACAGAAGTGAGTCCAGCCTGAGCTGAAACGCAGCCGCCTCGAGGGTTGAACACAAAGGTGCTTTAACAGCTGAGCACTGACCATTGGCGACTGAAGAGGTGGATGCAGCCATAGAAATAACAGGTTGGGAAGAAGTGAGTCTAAGTATCTTAGACACACAATAGCCTTAAAAGTCCCTTCCACCACCCTTGTGAAGAGTGCTTATGAATTTCATCAGAGGTGATACAGCTGTGAGAAGCAGCAGGCTGGTTTCTCTGTATCTGCCTCATGTTCCTGTAAGCTTGTTAACTTTCTCACTAGATTAATGAAAGATACTACTTCTCTCACCGGTCTTTGCCTTGCTGATATCCTTAGCCCCCCACAGCACTGAGCCTTTAATGAGCTGATGCAGTCAGGGCCTTTTTTTTTTCCATGTCCACTGAAAAGTAGCACCTGCAACAACACGCACGCCGTAACAGCACACAGGGGAGCTACTTCACCACGGCCTGGAAGGGAAGAAGGATGCCCGCTGTGCTGCCAGTGCCGTATGGAGAGTCGGATAAACCATGTTTAACTTGCGAGACGTGACAAGATTATTACTCTGTGGCGATGGTGGGGAAAGAACCAGCTGTAGCGTGACAAACAGCTTCTTTCACACCCGCAATGACGAGCACACCCCACCATGTGTGAAGAGGGTGGAGGTGCATGAGTCCAGCCCAGGGATGAAGACAGGACACTCAGCTGCCTGCTACAGTATGAACCCATCTCCACTTGCATTCAGAGCTGTTGGTGGGTTTCAGATCAACCTTGGTGTTCAAACAGGATGTGTGTGTGTGTGTGTGGGGGGGGGGGTCTTCAGTCTAATTTTTGGCAATAATCATACATAATTTTCATGCACTGCCTTGCATCTCAGCTTCATTCATCACCAACATGATGGCCAATTAGTCATCTCTCACTATTAAGCAGTGCTAACAGCTACTTTAAATGCAAGCAGAGCCTTAATCTAGTTCTAACTCAGATGTACGGTTATACTTGCAATTAGGACATCAAACAGAGGAGAAATGTGATATGTTTATAGCTGAGGGAACTCTTGCATTGAACTATTTCATCAATAATTATGTATTATCTTTATTAACATGGCCTGAGTTAGTAAATAATGGGTCATGCTTCTGCATTTGGGATGTTAAATATATACATTTTAGATTCAGGCTAAATTCCAGATTTCAGTGCTGTCTGATTTGCTGTGAGATGCTGCCTTGCCAAAGCATCCATTACAGGTGCAGGTTTACTGGGAAAGGGGTGTCAGGGCTTCCCCACACCCCACCCTGGGTGGGTACAGATGCTAGGGCATACGACGTAGTTGTGTGTTTCCTTTCCACTCACCCCCGGTCCTTTCTGGTGCATCTTTCCAACGCAGCTGGATCTGATCATGCCTTGATGTCTCAGGCCAGGGGGATGTTTGGATGCTGCATGCCAGATGCACACCACTACCTGCTAAGACACGTGGTGCCATTTGCAGATGGCAAGTAATAAGTGCAGCACCAATTTCCCATCAGGGTGTGTGTGTTTCTGTCTGTGAGATACAGATGCAGGGCAAAGTAGTGGCATTTGTAGTTTTGCAGTGCACCTCTCGAGGAACAAATAGAAACTACATTCCCCTTTGTTTTTCCTTTGCCCAACAGCGTACATGACTCTGCGTCAATGTTAAAGCGCTGCCCTTCAGGGTGCTGCCTGGCACATACTCTCCTCCTGCTTCGGGCCTGGCTGGAAGCACCAGGCTCACTTTGCCAGCACTGCTCCTTCACTGTACCAAACTGGGGTGCTCCCAGTCAGGTACAAGGCACCTCGAGTGTTTGGTACCCAAGGGCTCCCTTTCAGCTCCCTTGTAGCCAGTTCCTATTACACATCTGTGCTGCTCTGATTTGAACCTGAGGTTGATACAGTGCTTGCAGTGGTGGGTAAAGCTGAATAAAGTTCTTCCAGAGAGAAGAGCAAAGTAATAAAAGGTGAGGAAGCCATTGCAATAAACGTGTATTGATATACATCATGAATATGCCTCCTCAGATATGCTTTGGCCTAAGTAGCGTGTGTGACAAAAATCAGATAAACACCTACCAGGTTTTGATGAAAAAATTCAAACTGAACATTTCCCTCACTGGAGGAGCTGAGAACCTGCTTGCTCCCTTGTTTTGAGATTAATAAAAAGGAGAGGGGGAAGGAGAGAGGAGGTGTTTTGAAAGCAGAAACTTTCTATTTAAAAATTCATTGGGGGGGGAAGAAAAATAGGGAGATGAGTTTAAACAAAATATATTTCTTTCTCTGGAGATAGTTCCTGTTTTTCTGTAGCCTTATTAATCGGCCTGTTCCTCTCTCTCCTTTTAAAAGAGGCAAGGGAGAACAGAAACCCGGTGCGTGAGAATGTGAGAGTGAGGCTCGAGGACCACTTTGCACATATATTTATAACATCAGTATTGCAGTTCTTTGATTCCAGCTTTAATCGACCTTCTTTTCTCCTAATGAGCCACTCGGAGAGATGTTTGCCTCTTGCAGTGAAGTGTTATACTCTCCTTCTCTTTCTTCCACATTTAGGATCTCGCTAAAAGAATCCCTTATCCCCTCAGTTCTTGCATCTGGGCTGACATACCCAGGAGGCTCTTTGCTGACCACAGCAGGACGAGCCTTGGCTGTGCCGGGGGTAAGAACTGTTTGAGAAACGCAATCGATTCAATGCAATGGCCTGTGTGAGGGTCCTGAAATCTCAGGACAGCATCAGCCACATAGCCTCCACTCCATCCTTGAAGCCGCATTAGAGGCACCAGGCTAACGGTACCAAATTCCCTGATGCTTTTTCATACATCTTCTGTTTGGCGTTTGATGTGAAACTCCATGTTTTCAGGGTCACCTCAACTGACTACCTCTCCATATGGAAATCATTCAGTGGTGCATGTAACAAATCAGTAATGACTTCAGTGTGGTGCTCTCTCTGTTGGAAGGCACTAATGAACTGTTAGGCGGAAGGCCTGCCTGATGTTCATTAAACCCAGGAAATGCCCTGCAGCACAGTAACAATTGCAACAGCAACATAAAAGTGGAAAGACAAGGCGAGCTATCCATTCACTGGGTGACCTGTACCTCCAGCCAGCGTATTCTGGCCTCTGTCCGGAAGCATTGCCAAATCAAGGGTAGGACCTGGGCTGGAGGCAGCTTTTAAGGGGTGGAGAAAACGTGGGCGAACTGTTTGCCTCTTCAAATCTTGGACTAGACTCCTCTAAAGGAAATGATGAAGAGTTTTTTCAGGGCCAGTCAGTTTTGTGGAAAGATAAAACAGGCAGAAGAAATTAAAGTCGATTTAAGGGTTGACTTAGGTTGCCATCTTAGGTCCATCTTAGGTCAGCAGCTAGCTGGAGCCAGCTCCATGGTTTCACTCAGAAGTATGATATATAGACTGAGGGCTGGTATGGGGCTGTGTCATGTAACAGCAACTTTCCTGTGACATCTGAAGTCTTGTCCTACACTGTTCAGTCATTCCCTCAAGTTCTGTCCATGCTGCATTAAGATCCACGCTGGATCTGTGACCATATTGGGCTAAGATCCATCTAAGTTGCCCTCAGGCCTGATCCAGTGCTTCAGTGGAGCAACCAGTTTATCCTGGTTGACAATTCAGACCATGCTGTTTCTCAGTTCAAGCCATTTCAGCTGGTAGAAGGTCTGCTTGCCTGAGTGGTGTGCAAGGCATAGCTTCCCAGATGTAGCTGAACTCTCTTGTCATACCCCGTGTCCACTGTGTATACATTAAACAGAACAATTTCCACTCTTCCTCAACCACAGAAGGAAGCAAAAAGCATCCAATAAACTGTAATGGGACTTTTACAACCATATTTCCCCAATGCACGTAAACTGCTGCAGAATTTTATTGCATATCGGTGATCAAATGGACAAAGGCAGTTACCACTGTGAAACAGACTTTCAAGGACTAAGTGCTCATAGAGTCTTAAGTGCGTCATCTTCACTTTAAAAAAATCAAAGAATTGGAAGACAAAGTGACAGAGAGGGCAGATTTTCAGACATGCGTTTGCCGGGCTTCAGAGGCACCAGTAGTAAATCCAGAGCCAGATTTTCAGCTTCCCATGTTAACATTTTAATCAGAGCTAGATTTTCTGGTGTCCTCAGCAGCTCCTTGTGGGATGGTTGAAGATCAGCCACTGCAATGATCCCTGTTGAATGGGTCATATGGATCCAATGCGTGGATCTGTGGGTTATACAGGTCGTTGTTTCACTGAAGACCATCCATGAGACTGGAGACTGTTACCTGTGTCTGCACTGGAAAGGAGCACCTGAACTACTGGATCTGCCCATTTCTGTCCTAGGTAGCCTGTCAGACAAGGCTGCATCGCTAACAGATGGACCCCAGACTCAGCAGGTGTATCGCACCTGATGGCTGCTGATGTGGTGGTTGCTCCTTACCTGGGCGGGTGCACAAGCACTCAGGATGTAGGAGGTCAGGCTGTTCTCTCCCCACCCAGGCGTCTCCTCCTCCTCTTGCTCCTGCCACTGTGCTCTTTTTCAAACACAGATCTGCTGTCCTGGGCTCTTAAGACAATTATCTTGTCTGTGAAGAAGAAACCTTCTCCCTTCTTATGTTCAACATAGCAGAACTGCGTATTTTGGATTATTTGGGTTCTGCTTTTCATCCTGATCTCATTTCATTTGCTTTTACCTTTTCAGAAATGAATATCACATTTATCTCCATCTCCTCTTTTACTCATTATTTCTTCTTCTGTACTTTTATTCCGTTCCTCACTTCTCTTTCTGTTTACCAGCCCCTCCCCACCTTCTTTTCTATGTATCTTACAGGGCTGCTTTATCACAGCTTTCCAGTTTAGTGGATTAACTTTATTAGTTTCTTTTGTATGTGTCTAATTGACATGCAGTCTCAAAATCTATTTAATTTCAGCAGAACTGACCTTTATTCTCTTGCAGGCAGACATTTTTTTTTTCTCCAGCTAATACCTTTGCTATGTTGCTGAAAAGTACAGAGAGGTGCTTCATCCCCTGAGAATGTCATTGCCGCAGAAGGAACAAAGTGATGTATTGGAGCACCTGAACCTGGGCCCAGTGGTACAAGCTGTCTCTGACAACAGGAAGGGCAATCTGTTTCAAAGAAAAGTGCAAAACCTTCCTAAATGAGGCTTTGGGGATACTCCTTGCTTCCAGTTCCCTGACTGCCAGGGCCTGTGCTTGTTCTCTAGCACAAAACTTTCTCCCTTACATAAAACCCCAGGGTACTGTAGTTCCAGTGCACATTGCCATCGCTTCAAGCCTTGCTGGGACTTTGCAGGAGGGAAATGCAAGCAGAAATTGCCTGCTCATTTCTGCTGTCTGGCTGGTCAAAAGGAAGCGAGACCAAACGTGAATGTGAGACAACACACCTCTTTTCTCTTAGCTCTTTTGAAAGACCTAAAATAGGCCTTTAGATGGAAAAAAATCAGTCTGTCCCCAGGAGGCCTTCAGCTCCCCCTGACAGGGGCTCCTGTTCCAGAGCACCTGGCAGACAGATCCCCCTTTCGCAGGTGCTGTCCCTGCTCAGAGACAACACGTTTCTCTCTCCTCCTTGTTTCCCCACCCAGCAGAGCAGAAATGGCAGTTGACAGCCTTTTTTATAAGATGTTTTCATTGTAATTTTAATGGGCTAATTTCTTTCCCTGAATTGCCATAATTCAGATTTAATGAAACATGTCTTATGAAATTAAAAAAAAATTACAATGATAAAGTGGAACGCCCCATTAAGCCGAAGAACAAGGAAATAACATATGTAGAGATGTGATCACGCTGACCCTGCCATCCCAGCGATGCTAGCAGCCATCATGCACGTGCTTTACATCATCACAGATGACTGTGCTTCCCACCAGGAGAAAATATATAACAAAATAAAAATAATAAATACACGGAATTGGGAGGGGAACTGATACCTCCTCCCTTTGTGCCCCTGCCCAAGAGCACTGGTCGGTCAGTAGTCATTGCTAGATAGCAGCACCATCTAAATGGTCTTTTCTTTCAGTCTTCTGTGGATCCTGCTCTGAGATCACACACTTTTGTGCTCCAGGCAACCAGTGATCTCCATTGCAAGCAGTGCCAAGCGGGGATTGATCCTGCTGCCTGCAGTGCTCACTCCCAATGGCTCCTCTGGGCAGTGGAGCCCTGGGTGTGCTACATGTCAGCAGCATATCCCCAAGGTATGAGATGATCCGGAAGGGGGTTTAGGCAGATCTTCCTCTTGTTGCTGCTTGACGCCTGCTAAGAATGATCTTGCGCCTTTGGCTTCCTTAAGATCCACGCAGGTAGAGAGGTGGTTTTTAAGGGAGATATTAAATGGTCTTTGATTATTTATTCTGAATCTCATTAACCAGCAGCTCAATGTGGCATGGGAGAGGAAGGCTGGGATGTTTATGAGACTGCTCTGTCCATGATGGCTCCAGGCTGCCTCGTGTTGCACTAAGAGGGGAGAGCTGCAGCGTTCAGTGATTGCTCAGAGCTGGGAGCCAGGAGAGACCTGGCCAGGCCTGTGCCTGAGTTGTGCCTGCTCAGCAATGCCATGTGTTTCAGATGGCTCATGGCAAAGCCGCTGTAAAGCCAAAAGTAATAATGAGAAATTTGGGATTTGCAGCCTTGGTTTGTGGAAGGCTTGCTCCAAAGCCTGTGGGATGTCTCCCAAGTGTCTCTGCACCGGCATGGGAAAATCCTTGTACGGCAGGCAGGATGCAGGTTTGGGCAGCGGTATGTTAGTGCTCCCATACCTGTACAATGTCTTTTTTGGGAGAATTCCTCCCTGAAAATGCTGACCTCCAGCCAAGAGCAAAAGCAATCAAGGGATGAAATTTATTGTGATGCTGAGGCAACATGTGAGATTAATGCTTCCCTTTCATCTCACGACCCTTCATCTCTGTGTTTCAAATCAGGTACCATGTAAAATATAGTCCCTAGCATGCTACCTGTGGAAAAAAAAAATCAAAGAAAATAACCTGTTTGCAAGAGAAGGGCTGCACACGGCATCAGCTTGGGGCGAGTTATTAATTTTCCCTCTGTCCTTTGTAGTTGCGTGGGTGATCATGCCAGGGTGGCCTAGAGTTACATCCCGAAGCAGTGCAGTTCAGGGAAGGGATGTATCAGCTGATGGAGATACAGCTCTGCTCCTGACCTTCTGCGGTTCGGTAAGGGCAAAGGGGGTCCTTTGCTACTGAAAAAGCTAAAACATGCAATTGGGAAAGATACAATGAAAGAAAGGAGGGATATTTTCAGATTTCTCACATGCTCAACCAAATCAGACTCTCAGGGGACAGACAGCAAGCTGAAAAGAAACCTCCTGCTTTCTGTGCAGTTTAATAGCTCTTGCAGCTGAATTCAGCTGATCTGGGAAGTGAGGTAGCTGTGAGTCTATCCAGCAGGTGAGTGGGGTATCCCCTGGGTTACAGACACAAATTTAGGCTAGCACTCCTTTTCTTCAGCCACTGGAAAGCTTCCGTTGCCCCATGAGTAAATTGGTGTCTGTTAGTCATGAGGGAGAGGTATTTTTATGTGTGACCACTTCCATACAGTTGATGCTGGAAGGCAACATGCTTTGACCCTACAGATTTCTGAGACATTGTGACAAGCAAAGTGGAAATAGATGAGTTCTTTAAAAATAAAGCCAAAGAAGGGAGAAGGAATCTTTATTCAAGCTTTAACGAGGTAGTTATTGCTGAGTAATTATGTACTAGCAACTTATTTACAGGAAAGGAAGGTTGCTAAAGTTCAGTGTACTTGTCTTGGTTAATGAGGTCCCATTCCTTGGGGATGAGCTAATTGGACAGTGACATTCAGTGAGGTAATGAAATAAATGTCATGTCATATAAAGAGTTAATTAACAATAAAGAAATGTTCACCCTTCTAGAGGCACGGAGCTGGAGTTGATGCAATATTTTGGATGCAATGCTTCTCTGTTGAGACACACTGCTTGGCATAAGTGTGACTTGGCATAAATGTTTGTGGGAGCACATCTATTTGGATGGAAATTTTGCCGGGAAGATTTATGAGGTCAGAGAAAGAGAAAGAAGAATGCAGGCTGTTAACCTGGACTGTAGGATGCTGCTTTTCAAATACTGGTTTAGGAGATGGCAGCACTCCCACTGTAAATGAACAGCTTGAATAGTAAAAGTGTTTTTGCCCCTAGTAGTTGCTGGTGCCTATGTCCATCGCAGCTGAGATGGGTGGTGTGATTTAAACATCATTACTTAGTGTCCAGGAACAGATAGGTTGTCCATGCAAGATTGAAAGGTCAGCAATGACCTTTGGTCAATCACCTGACCAAGGGTGACTGCTGACACTTCTATTTTTCTTTATGAGTGCCATAGAAAACTTGCAGGAAAATGCTCAGATGGCCCATGTCGAAGAATATTATTTCTGGACAAATGCAGTAGGACACAAACTTGCAAATCCACTGAGAAATTAATGGTATGACTTTTATCTGATTGAAAGAGGGCTGCTTATGTATGGACCTGGCACTGGGAATTGTAGAAGAGAAGTCCATCATTGGAAAGCCTCTTGTCCATCTGCTTGTTCCTCTTGAGGGACGAATGAACTCTGGAAAGACCAGCAGCAGTGCTGGAGATGCTCACCACTCAGCTGGGAAACACAGAGTCCACCTGGGCACAGACTAGTGTCAGTGAGGGGCAGAATGGGACATGCACCTTGTGTAGATGTGCCTGGAGGGCGAATCTTGCTGAGCACATCTGCTAGCAAAGAGTTTATGGGCGAGAGCTCTGGCCTTACTGTTGAAATGTAGCTGGGTCATTCCTAGTGAGTTCTTATTTCTTCAGCCTCATTGCATGAGCCACTGTTTTCTGCTGGAGCAAGGCTCTCATAAAGGTGTTTGCTGCATGGGGTCTGGTGCTAACTCATCAGCTACTGAGGTTATTTTAATGGGCATATTACTGTATTTCTGGCACCATCTGCTCCTCTCTCTGATTACCGATGCAAGGAGGGATTAAGAGAAAGTCTTTTCCTTCTTTCAG
>NW_008824987.1:202050-245037 GCF_000699105.1 Pygoscelis adeliae | reverse complement strand
GCTTTAAACACATGCATCGAATCAGTTCCACGTGCCCAGCAGCATCTGGCATTTCCTCTTCGTCTTTCCCGTACAAATTGGTGGAGGAAATCTAATTGGTGAATGGAGATCTGTGGCTGAGAGCTGCGCTGGGTGCTGGGAGTTGCCATTTGCTTTTGTTTTCCCCAGGAGCATGTTGTGTGTCTCAGATCCAAGGCTGTTTCTGCAGGCTATATCACCGGTCAGCAGAGCTGACCCTGCCTCTGCATGTGCATTCCTTGCTGTGAATGGCATGGGAGCCACACACTGACGGACAGAGTGAAGAGGGGGGAGGCAGTGGGGGGCTCTCTCCGAGTTCATTATCCACCCTTTGTAGAAATTAGCTTGCTCTCAGGAGAGCCTCCTACCCCTGTGTAATTGTTATTCAGTCCAATGTGGGGAAGGTCAGGACCAACTGTGAGAGGGAGGCTGCGTGTGAGATCGCTCATGGGCTAAGGGGTGCCTGGCATACCGATGAGATGGCACAGCATCCATCAGCGCCAGCAAGGAGGAGATGCTGACACTCATCAATAAAACATTATCTGTGACAAATTACAGGGAACAGCAACAGGTGTCTGGGAAGCCACAAAGAGGTCATAACGGCAAATGGGGGAGCCATCTCCCAAAGGCTTATCCTCAGCTTTGGTCCTGTTTTCTGTTTTCCAGCCTACCTGATTGCACAAAGCATAGAAATCAGAGCGCACAACTGGGAAAAAAGACTAACTAGAGTTTTGAAAAGCTGCAACAAAATTCAGTGCCAACGCTACTCTGAGTGGACTTGTTTCATTTGTCAATGTCAAGCCATTTCTTGGCTACAGTAAGCCCACTGCAGAGGGAGCAGGCATGGATAGAAATGACACCTGGTATATAGCATGGCATGGGTATAACATGACACATGGCATAACATGCAGGTCTGGAAGAGACCTGCAAGTGTCCTGGGGTGGACTGTGACTCTGTAGTGAGGATAGATCCTGTTATAATGACTCCCACATGGGAGGATTGTCTAAAGCTCTCAAAGTACATGAGTTGGGAAAATGTATTCTGCGAAGTTCCCCTCTCTGTGATGCTCTGGAGTGCGTGTTGGTCCATATTAACCTAATTCTCTGAGGTAATGATGGGAAAATACAATGAAGATTTTTGGCAGCCATTGAAGAGTTTTCCAGGAAAGAGAGTAGAGTCCTGGGCCTTACGGCAAGTCTTGGACAACTACACAATGTTGAGTGATGTTGGACAATACAGATGGGGTCTCCCAGGGGTTTCATGCTGCTAGTGGCTGTTCTGCACTGTTCACCACTGTGGTGGAACTGGTGGCAGCTGTGACAGGAGTCAATTCAGAAAGTCACTGTGTCAGGGCTGGACAACCCCCCAAAGTCCAACGTGAGAGAGAAGGATAAGAAATGGCAGGTCATTGCATATGCAGGGTTGGACTCAAGATGCAGTCTGAAGGACTTTGGGGTAATAGAAAATGCAAGGCTGACTGTGGCTCGTTTAATATTCGAGAGGCTGGCTGGTATTTACTAGCATGCATATTTTCTGAAAGGTCAGTACACAATCTTACGGTTTCTCTGCACGTTTTCTTTGGGCCTGGAATGAGCAGTTGTGCTCACTCACCCATGGCAAGCAGAGAAACCATTTATCAGCAGTAAGTAGTTAAAACAAATATGCTGAGCTGGTTGAAGGACTAAAGCCAGACCATAGAGGTGGGATCAAAGGAGCTACTTCTGGTTTTGAACCTGGCTTGAAGTTGGCTTTTCCCTTGAGGTGTCAGCAAATGATGGAGTGAAGATAACCTACCTCTCAGCACTGTGAGGGTATGTCTCTAGTGGGGCTTAGTCAAGGAAAAGAGGAGTAAAGAAGGGAAGAAAGGACTGGCAGAGACCTGAGGGAGGTAAAGAACAAGGAGAAAGGACACAGATATGGAATTTTACTGTGCCTTGCCCTGGGTTTCTTTTGCACAACCTTCTTCACTCTCTAATTCTTCCTCTTGTCCATCATTTCCTTGTTGGCTGTCCTGGTAATGTAAGAGCAAGCTTGTTAGACTTCTAGGATACATGGGACTCCTTTGACTTGGCTGGAGCTGGGTCAGTCCTCGTGGTACTTTATCTAACCTGGGTAGGGGGGATCCCCATGTCTAGAGGCTTTGTGCAACTCTCCAGGTTGCTCATTTTCTAAAGCCAGCACTAAGCAGGTTACACATGCCTTCCCTATCCCAGGGTGTGAGGAGCTTTTTGTCCAGAAGAGCTTCTCTGCATTGCTGCTGCACTGGTCCTGGTGCCAGATCCTAGCCTGAGAGATAACCTATATTTCATGGAGGGATCCTGAACTCTTCCCAGAACTGCACAGGGTTTGAAGGCAGCACTGGACAATTCTCGTTTTACACCGTCGGTGTTCCTGAACCCTGCCCTCATGGTGTTTGAACACAGTGTGTGTGGAGGCTAGAGAACAGTTCTGAGACTCTTGGATAACTTCTGCTTTACACAAAGAAAAGGGAAGAAGAAAAGGGATCAGGTGTGGAAGAGAGATGGGTGTAGTTCTGAGGATGCAGGTGTAGATCACTGGGTGAGCCAGGGGATCTGCATGGCAGAGCATGAGAAGGGACCTACTGAGTCCCACCATATGCTCTTCCTGCCAGTGGCCAGCAGCAGCTGCTCTGGGGAGAGCACAGAAGGGAGCAGTCCACCCAGGAGCCTCTCCCAGGCTCCAGTGATTTGCAGGATGTGCTGAGCTGGAGGTGCTCTCCCAGTTCTTGGTAGCCCATGATGGATTCCATCTTGCAAGACTATGTCCAGTTGCTTTTTGACAAGCAGCTATTGGCAGACAGGCCAGTAGAGATGGGAGTAGGTAAGGGCAGAAGGTGGGATACATCACACACAACCTCAGACCCTTGCAGTGTCAGCATCTCCGTCTGATCCATCTGCTCACGCTCCCTGGGTACTCTGGAGAGAAAAATGGGCACTTTGAGGGTCTGATTCATGTGCTCAGCTGCAGATGCCCACTTTAGAGGAGAGCAATCACTCTCCCGTCTCCGCTAGCAATGACAGGCGCTTTTGTGACTCCCAAGGTGACTCAAGCAGTGTAAACATTTACTCTGTAGAAACCTGTGTTTAGCCTGATAACTCCCATCCAGCTGGGAGAAGAGAGGGATGGTTGAAGAGGTAGGGACAGGGAGATGTCACAGATGGAAATTCTTTATATTTCTTTATAAACTGTGTCCTGCAGCATGAATAGATGGTGTATCTGTGCATCTGACAAAGCACTGTAAGACAAAAAATGAGAGAGCTAGAGAGCCACTTAGCCAACCGTGATGGGTAAGCTTTGGTGAGCAGCGGGAAGCCAGCTGGACAGCGTGTCCCTCGCAGAGTCAGCTCTGTGCGAGCAACGCACATCCAGCCCAACAGCAGCCCTGCTTGGCTGATGTCTGCTTTCCCCTGGCTCCCATGAGCGGGGCGGCTGGGTGCACTGCTGGCCTTCAAGTCATCCCTTTGAGGCAAGTTTTCATTGCTGCATGGATATTTTTTAGCAGGCGGTTAGGGGAGAATGCAGCAATCTGGGCCTAGCTCCTGTGAATGAGATGAGAGGCAAACTCAGCCTGAGTAGAGGTTTGCTCAGACACAGCGGAGATCTCTCAGCCGGCTCTGCCACAATGTGATGTCTCAGCTGCCTGATGGAAAGAAGATGGAGTGAGGTCAGCTAAAGCCCAGCACTCACCATGATCTGCACAGACATGGGGCTGGCTTGAGGATGGAGCTCAGTTTTGACCTTTCAAGTGTCCCATTTTGTGGAGACCTCAGCCTACAGCACCCTCGCAGCCCTCAGCAGTAGGGATCACCCCTGAGCCTCCCGACGGCAACCTGAGCAGCCGATCTTTGCCAGCACGTGGCCAGTGCTAACCAGGCTGGTGGACTGTGACATCCTCAGACCAGCCATCCTCTAAACACTGCCTGGCTTGGCTACCTGGCATTTGGACGACTACTCTACCGGCACTGTGCTGTGAATCGGCTAAGTGAGCCATGCTCGTTAAATGATCTCTGGGGCAGCAGAGATGAGTCAGCTCAGGAAGTGATTAATTAGGAGCAGCAGAACTCTCTAACCTCTTGGTGTCTGATTTGAATCAGGCAAAGCTGAACAGAGGCTGGAAGCAATGCTAGAAGAGCAGGGCGGGCAGGACCAGTGTATGTGAGTTATTCCTCACAAATAATCATCAGCTGTGATTTTCTCTGCCTGACAAGGTGCTTGTGACCTTGGGGGAAGGCTGTCCCCAAGATGCCTCCCTGGTCTCCACATCGTAGGGAGACTGCAGACAGCACAGATCTGCCGAAATCTGTGTTGGAAACCACCCCTCAACTTTGTGCTCCCTTTGGGGGGCTCGGCATTGCTCTGAGGAGCTAGGCCATTCCTAATTTCTGTGGATCTTTGTCTGGGTGTCTAAAATGGAGATCACTGTACTTGTTGCAGGCAAGGTAGCTAAGAGCTGTGTGAAGTTTTCATTCAAAACTTCCTTAAAGTGAAAATTGCAAGCTACTGCCTAATGAAGAACATAGGAAAAAAAGCATCAGAGAGCCTTTTCCCTTGATTTCCACCTACCAGCCTCCCAGTTTTGAAATTTTATTAAAATACTAAAAGTTGAGAAAAATGCCATTACATGAGGACTTTAGTAAAATGTTTGAATCCATGCTGAATACCTCATATCATTCTTTTCAGAGTTGAGTGGAAATGAAACATCAGAAAAAAATCAAAGCATCTGATATTTGTGAAGTGAAACATTTCCACCCATCAGTTTGGAACAACATTTGTATTTAAAGGTTTGCTAAATTTCCCGTTAAGAAAACCACACTCAGATCTTAAAATATATCACTCAAAAATAATAACCACTTTCATTCTGGGTCTAAGAAATGTTTCAGTAAGAAAACACAGAGGCAAAGTGGTTTAATTTTGTTAGAGGAAAAGTCTTAGTCCAGTTAAAAAAGCATTTCTTCCAACGGCTTGCTTGAAACCCTGACTGCACAGGTCTGCCTCTAAAATCACCTTTTCCCCCGACTTTTAAACCCAGCTGAGGCAGCCTTGGTTCCTGCTGCGCCTCCAGACAACTGACAATGAGGTGACACATCTCCGCGTAAGACCGACAGTGAGCTGAAATTGGCGGTTTGATTTACGGAAATAGTTTCAAATCAATTGTTCTGCTATTCAACTAATTCTTGATTGCAGTGTTACACGGATAAGAAAGGCCCAGAATAAATTATGAGCTTTGCTACATGTTCCAGGCACTCCATTTCAGTAATCACATTGCAGCCGGCCACACGTCACCTAAAGCGAAGATCAAACAATGACACTGGACACCAAGTATCATCTCACATTTAATACCATAATTGCTCTGGTTTTCAGAGCCTGAAATGCCTCTTTGGTGGGCAAATCCGCATCATCTGCCCCTGGCTGCTGATAGCCGGATACGTTTCAGCGTTACTTTTGAAGAAAAGATCAATTTAAAAGGGATATGGTAACCTGGGAAGCAGCCAAGAGACTTCTTCTAACTGTGATTGTGCTTGACACTCGTAATGAAACAAAATTCAGATTACTGCAATAAATTTCCAAACTGTGAGTCTTCCAAAAAAAATGCTTAGCATTTCCCACAAGGCCCTACAAATTCAATCTGCATAAGCTCCAAAATAAGTGTATTTTCTACCTTAAACTAATACTTGGCAGCAACTTTCAATTGGCTCATTTAATTAAGTTGGTGTGCAGATCCTATTTTAATGTATTTAATGCCGCTAAAATGACAGGCATACTGATCAAGGGGATTGTATTTTATTATTTTTGTTTTGTTTTTTTTTTTTAATTTAGACTCACTCGGATTTCTTTTCCTCCTCACAGTACTTGCTGCCGCAAGCACATGCCTCCAGTAGGTGACACAGCAGAGCACCAAAGCCAACCTGGGGGATAGAAAGGAGCAGGGCATGAAACGAGGGAATGAAATTAATGAAAGTTGATTAGGGCATTTCATACCACAAGGATCTTCTGGATCAAGAAGGAGCAGCACGTGATGACACCTATTTAATGAACCTTCTCTGCTGCCCAGCAAGGAATAAAAGGATTTGGTGGCTTCTTGCACAGTTTTGAGAGCATTGGCCTAAAAGTGAGACAGCTCCCCAAGGCTGGGGGCAGGCTGTAGGTTTTGCCCAAAGGAAAGGAGGGTTTAAAATCAACTTTGCGTGCATGTGTGTCTGCTTGGCACACCCCGTGTATACAAATTTTTAGAACCTGCTGGTTTTCAAACAAATTTGAAAGAGTGCTGAAGAGCTCAGAGGGGTGAAATTCCTACATGTTTGGTGAAAATGGGCAGAAGGGAAAGATCTAAATTAGTGTCCTGTTGAAGAAAAGACAGTCTTTGGAGCTAAACCACATTATTAGACCCTGGAAGATTTGCACACGGGGAGCCAGGTGAAAGCAGGTTCCATGCTTTCTCCTACCCCTCAATTGATTTTTCTGTGTTGCTGCCTTTCCTGAGGCTTCTTCAATCCTTCCAGTTGCACTGAGCAGTCCCAGCTTGGTGGGGTCAGGCAGTGCTAGGTGCTGTACAAAGATGTAACAAGAAACAAGAGGCAATAGCTGTCTCCAGGCAATCAGGCAAAAAGAGGCCAGGCAGGGCAGTTTTACAGGACAGGCACTGCTTAAAGCCTCCTCACTGGGGCTATTTGGATAAATTGCCTGATTCAACTTGCAGCCACTGGCTCTGTGTCCTCTTGGACAGCCTCCACAGGCATGGGACGGGAGAGGGATTTCCACAGCATGGTCCTGAGTAGGTGGTGAGATGGTTGAGATGAATCCCGTTGGAACACATCACGTAGAGCTTTGCACTGGAAGTGGTTAAAAATGGGTTGTTGTAAGTAATTGCGGCTGTAAGTAATTGGAAAGATAATTTAATGGCAGCCTCTAGCTGTCAGCTCCGGGGATCTAGTGACGAAGCAGAGGCAGCTTCCCATGGCTCCAGCTAACCTGGTATGATCTTGCAAATACATACATATTTTTATAAAAATTGGTCCTATCTGAGAGGAGAAATATGTGACTTGTGTTACCAGTTCTTTTTCTCATACTTGCTTTGTGTCAGAGCATCTTTTGATTTTACTGTGATTACTTGGAACGATTTTCAGTTATTTTCACCTACCTGTGGTCCATTTGCTTCAATCCTCTGTCCTTACAGATATGATTTTTTTTTCCTTTCCTTGCTTTAAGCCTTGAAGTTAATTCCTCCCTCTCTCTCTGTGAGGATTTTCTTCCTGAAGCTTTTGTGTGTGTGACTATTTCATCTTTTCTGAACACCACTTTGACATCATCTGAACCACAAAACTATCAGCTGGCCTTGCTATTCCCGCTCTCCTCTCAAATCCTGTAGAGGTGGTGAATTACCCATAGCCCAGCAGTGCTGCAAAGACTTAGTTTTTGGCTCAAATCATGTCTCTTCTTGACTGATACTTCCCTAAACCCCCAGAAAGTGTGATGCTCGCGGATGGCAGAAGGAAAAGGATCTCATGGTTTATATTATGCTTTCATTTGCAAGTGGCTTATAAAAGATTAATAAATGATTAATAGGCACTAGAGACATGAGTAGCATAATTTAGCAGGTGAATATAAGCATGTCAGGAGAAGGTATTACAGAATATTATAAGCAACCTATTGACTGTTTGGGCTTTATAGTCATCTGTAAGCATTGATTAGTCATTCATTAAAATACCTATTAATCATTTACAAACCTTCTATCACCTATTTTGTGAATATTTGACAGAAAACACAACCAGAAATAGTACATGTAAAAATAGGGCTTTCTTCCATAGTCAGTCCTGAGAGATTTCAGAGCCAGAGGTGCCAAAATACAACCCTAATCCTGACAAGACCTCTGCAGAGACCTCGCTATTCTGCGCAATGGCAGTAAGTTATGCATAGGCAGAATCGGGATCCCCGCAGACCTGCTGTTTTATTCATGTGAGGGATGCTGGTTCTGCACATCTACGTGGGTCAGAGGACAGTGGGAGCTGACTCCCAGTCTGTTTTGCACTTTTCAGAGAATTTTATGTTTAAAATAAACAAGTGAGAAAGAAGGATTTTTTTTCCTTAGGCCCATGATTATAATCTTGTCCAGACCTTCAGCTGTACACCGAGCCAGTGTTACCTGTGGACCCATGGAGACAGATGAAGCCACTGTCCAGACTGCAGCTTCCTCATCTCTGTCCCATCTTATTCAAAAGTTTGTCTACTGAGGTTAGTTGGGAGCAGTCAGGAGCTGCTTTTAATGAACCTTCCCCCCAGCTCACATGTTTTTTTTTTTTTAGTAATCCATTAAAAAAAACCTGGATTTGGCCACTTCAGATGCTTTTTTCCTTTCCTGCTCTGAGTTTTCTTTTCTTTTCTAAAAAGAGGGAAATATAAAAACAGGGACAAGTGTTTTGTTTGCTTTTCCTGGGGGAAGAAATCAGAAATACCTTGGTGCAAGAGAAACACGCAGAATTTGAGTGACAATCTCTATCTGATGCTTTCGGAAGCCTTGTGTGCTGTCTGTTTCCCTCTGGACCTACTTTCATCCTGGCCACAATTTTGCATTCTGCAGTCTGTTTGTGGCAGCGTCCGTCCCTTGTCTGCGGAGAGCTCATGTGCTGTGTTTCCTCGCCTCACTTTGGGGACGTGAACCCTCCTTCTGTACCACATTTTGAACATAACGACCGTTTCCATCCCAAAGAGCTTAGATTGAGAGGACAGGCAAGTCAACACAAAGAACACATAGACTTGCACACAGGAACAGTGATACCCAATATCTGATTACGGTGATAAGCTTTGGTCCTGCTGCACCAGCTGCTTAGGCACTGTCAGTATTTCATAAGCATTGCAGTAGCAGTGATTTTTAAGGAGGGATGTGAAGGAAGATAAGGGAGGCTTCATAGATTTTTGCAGAGGATTAGCATAGGAGAAACTTTTCTCTCCATGGTCTCTTCTGGCCTCTGACTGAAGGAAGCATGTCAGCCACATGCTTACCTTCCAGCATGCATTTTGAGTGCTTTTCTCTGTCAGGACTTGGGTGGGCCAATTACCGGCTCCATTGCTGTGGAATGCTGCCCCTTTACATTTCTCACTTAATCGATTTGGATGAAATCTCCCTGAAAATCCTGTTTCTTTTCTTGCTCTTTTTTTCTTTAATGCAGCCTTCTCTAATACCTCAACAATCCTTCTTCAGATCCCTGCATAGCCCATTAGTGTGTTTGTACTTTAAGATTTCCTTCCTTTCCCGTAATGCAGAAGAAATAATTTCATGGTGTTTTTCCCTTTCTGAATATCGACATAGATGCTGCTGAAAGTGGTGCTTTGTTCCTGCTTGTACCTATTCACACTTGAGCTCACGCTCTTGTTATTTAGTACTTAATGGTTCCCCCCTTCCTCGGATGAGTGCTAATTGGCTAAAATTAAGCAGAGAGAGCTGAAATATCCTTCACACCCCATACTCATGCCCCCTTGCCAGCTTTTCAGCCTGCTGGTGCTTCAGTTAATCCTGTTCAATGCACTAGACGGTCCACATCACTCCTGACCTCATCTGCAGTGCTCCAGGCTCCCAGAGAGATGCTTTAGCAACCCCCTGTCATTTTTGTTTATTTAATATTCCCTAAATGCTGCCGCTTGTTGCTGGTCTTGGAGTGAAGTGATTTGATCCTTGCTTTCTGTTCTGGTTGCTCCTGTTCAGGGCTGGGTGAGCCACTGCATTTGGAGGTCAACCCTCATCCTTCTGCCAGGCTGCTGTTTGCAGGTCATTCCCTAGCATGAAACCTGGTCTGATGCACAATACAAATGTGAAGCCTCTGCTGTGATTTCCCGTCTGTTTTCAGCAGACCCCACAGGGGCTCGGGGGACATCCAGGGACTTGACTGGAGCTGAGCTGCTAATCTGGTTTGCGTGGCTGGAAAAGCTTAAGGTGTCCATTTGTTTGGTGACCATACTCACTGTCCTGCTGTGACGTTGTCTCCCAGGGCTGAGCGCAGCCCACGCGGTGGTACTCAGTGAGAGGAGACACAGCTGAATGCCCATAGGTATCTGCTGGCCAGCAGCCCTATAAGATGGGAACAGGGCACCCATGTCCCATTAGCTCCCACCTGACCCAGGCCTATCTACACAGGTGAGGATGAATCAACTACTTTCCTCCATCCACTCCCTCCGTCCCATCCCTCAGCAAGAAGCATGGGTCTGTGGTTGGCTGGGCTGCCAGGCTGGTGGGGAGGGTAGGCTGGAAGAGAGCTGGAGAGGCTGGAGGGTCTGAAAGCCTGCTGGACACTGGATCTGCTGCCCAGTAGGTTATTGCAGTTGACACTGGTTGATGTGGAAGAGGTGAAATGCACCAATTTTCCCATGAATGTTTTGGGGGAAACATCACAGTAAGAGACATATTCCTGGCTTTTGATTCTCCAAGTCTGATGTGGATTGTGGGGTTTGATGCTACCTGTAGCCTCATACCTGATGTTCCCTTATTGCAGACCTTACCTTACCTCCCCAGCTTTCACTGTGTGCGTGAGCCTCCTCTGGCGATGTGTTTGCAGGTAAACTTTTGCTGTCTGAGCTTTGCATCTGAATTTCTTCCTCTCTTACAGAAGGACTGTAAGCAAATAATCTGTGTGCAAAATGTGATCATGGGGGAATGCGGAGCTAGCTGCACTGAGTGATTTGGACAGTAAAGAGCCATAACCAAAGATGATTTCTTGCCCTGACCCAGATTCCTCTGGGAACCATGTGCACATCCCATAGGTTCCCAACATTAAACAGGCAAAAGAGCAGTGAGGATATGTTCACTGCAGAGTATCAGCCATTTGGAGACCATGGTGATTCACGAGTGCCGTGTAAGTATCAGACCTGCGCTGTATTTAGAGTCAGATTGAAGAGAACCACCACCCTGCCTCCTGTATAGTTCTGCATTGGCTTAGACCAGCCGTCTCCACACTGACAGGACTCTTCTGAGAGGTGGGGAGTCCTTCTCTGATGCCCGAATGTAACAGGGGAGTTACGTGGGAGTGCACCCTGATTCTCTGCACAGCACAACTCGCTTCAGGCTTAGCTGAAAGCAGATCTCATCTTTTTTCATATGTTTTACGAGTGGTTCATCCAGCAGGGAGGACCATTCCTCATGCAGATGATGGGACTGTCAGACATGCCACAGAGTGCTCCCTGTCTCATATTTCACTCCTCTTGTTTGGCCCCGTTTCATCGGGAAGAGTTGTTCTCTAAGCCGTGCTGCTGGGAAGCCTTTTTTTTGCCTCTATTGAGCAGTCAATAATCTACTAAAATCAAAACTATGCATTTGCCTTGTTCCTATCAATATAACTCTCTGCTTTTATTGAATCTTTCTGTCGAGCTAGCTGGTGATTTGATCTTTGTCGCTGTAGCATCTGACTGCCGCAAAAATATATATGGAGGACGTGGTCTCCTTGGCTTGAGAGATTTATCTGTCTCTGTTGGGCTGGTCAGTAGAGGAAGGAAAAAAAGAAGGCAGAAAGGAAAGAGACAGATGGTATGAGATAAAGAGAAACTGAAAAGGCAGATCAAAGATTGATTGGGAAAGAAAGGAGGAGAAGAAGGACTGAGCGAGGAAAGCAGCTGGAGAGAAAGCCGTCTCAAGACTAATGGGGTTGGAGAGGCAGAAGAGCTGATGCCACGGCAGTGACAGAATGCCCTGGTCAGGATTAGGTCCCGCAGAGCTGGACACCGCACAGCAGTAAGGAGGGCCGGGCCCTGCCCTACCCTGAAGAGCTCGTTTAGAGGAAGAAGGAAAAGAGGAATTCAAGGTGCTGTCAGATGGTGTCTGAGGGGACCGTTAACAAGATCGCATGGGGTCAGAGAGAGTGCGAGCAGTTTAAGGCAGCAGCTCCTTCCTAGGAAGCTGTTTAATCAAAAATATTGTATCTTGTCAGGAGTCAATGAAGCAAGGTTAAAATAGGCACATTATTATGTAAATCCCTTCACAGCCTGCTGGGAGAAGACAGGCCTAAGAAAACCCAGGCCGGGGCTGCCGCTGTGCTAGCTGACAAGCACGAGAAGCTGCACTATCATTACTCTATTCTCCAGTGTAGCAAGACCAAAAAGCCTTGTGCAGCCCCTCACTGCTCTCAGATCATTGAGCTTCCCACAGCACTAATCCTTCACCTTGTGGACCTCCAGCCCCTTGACAAGCAGGCAGTGAATTGCCTTTTTGTCTCCCTCAAAGCCAACCTTGCTTGGCTGTGCAGGAGCTGGGAAGGCTTTGGGAGTCCCTGGGGGAAGGATGTCCTCCTACCTCCTGTTGTTAGTGAGTGGGAGGTTCTGCTAAGCCATCTCCTCCCATCTCAGGTGGATTTGTCCTACGGTAGTATCAGCATCCCTATTCTACAGGCAGGGAACGGGTTGTGCCAGGAGTTGAGGTTTATGTCCCTTATGAGAAACTCAGCCTCTGGATTATTCCTGCTCTCTCGTCTCTCAGCATCTTTTGCTTCTGACATGCCCTTAAACCTCTTTTCTTCCCTGATTTGGGGGAAATCCTCAGAAATAGGCTTCCTTTCCCCTTTCAAATGACTGAAGACGTGTTAGGTAGTTTGTGGGTCAGGGTTTTTTTTTAGGTTTAAGCCTTTTTTAGTCTGTCACTTTTCAGGCCCTGCCATCCTATGGAAAAGCAGCATGCATGCAATTAGCAGGCACATCTCAGCCTTTGTCACCTGCTCTGAGTCCTCTTGCTTGGCTGAGCTGCTGAGATAAAGCATTGTCAGCTCAGGTGGTGAGATTCAGCCTCTAAGAAATCTCAACATAGAGCATCCACAGTGGGGATGAAAGATGGCATCATCAGAAGGATGTAAATGACAGGGAAACCCAGCCAGCCCAAGTTTCAGTGCTTTTTATCCAATTCTAGACTCCAAAGCTATTCTAATAGCAGAATTTCCAGACCACTCCTAATCCTTTTATAGCCCCTGTCTGTTCTTAGCAAGAGGGAGCTCCAGTCCCGGTGGCCTTTGTCAGACCAGTTGGGGGAGAGGCCGCAGAGGTGTGTATGTGTGTCAAAATTTTCTCCGCAGATGCTAACAGCCCCCTAATAGGAAGTCACAACCAGATTTTATTCAGATGAATATCACTGACTGTCTCAATCCAAACAGAGGTTTCACATCAGGTTTGACGGTTCTTGGCCCAAGCCTGCTCCTATGTAGAGCACTGGGTGGATTTTGCCCCATGACAGCAAGAAAGAGGTTAACCCAGGCAGCAGTTACTGAGCAGCTGGGAAGGGTCAAGGAAAAGCTATTTCACAGAGGGCAGTTTGAGAGAGAGGGGAGCTGAGGAGCTTGTTTTTCAAAGGATACAGCTTTAGAAAGTCTAGGAAATTAGGCAGGACAGGTTTCCAGAAACAAATTCTCAGCAGGGAGCAAACTGAACTAGTTTCTTAGGCAATGCCAATGCAATAGCGTACAGAGGAGCTAAACTTGCATACAAAATCTCTGCGCGCCTTTCATTTCCTATCCTTGTATATCCCTTTTTCTGCCAATTGGGTTCTGAGTTAATAACTTGATCTGTATGATGAGTGGTAGGAGGGAGGTAGCAGGGCACTGAGCTGGCAGAAAAGATCTCCATTATCTTCAACAGAGCCTTGGAGGACTTCTGAGCCAGAAGATGATCAGAAGGGATCTGGGGATTGTAGAGGGGAAAAGATTAGATGTGCTACGGCTGCAGAGAAAGACTGATGGCACTATATGCATAGAGGCAGGGGTCATACTCCCGTTCTCTGTGAGACAGCTGTAATATTGCATTCAGTTCTGCACACCTCATTATGAGATGGGTATTGACAAACTTAGGAAGTTCAAGAAAGAGCAACAGAATTATTGGGGGTAGGGGGAGTTCAAAGGGTCTGATTAATGAGGAAAGATTAAAAAAATCTAATTATGTGCAGCTTGGCAGAGTGACAACTAGGAGGGACATGATAAGCGTCTTTATATTGAAACAGAATAAATACCACAGATGGGTAATATTAATGTTCAGTGACTCAAGGGAAAGTCTTAATAAGAGGAGAAATCTCTGTGGTTATCAGGAAAATATTCTTACATCTGTTGCATTAGGCAATAGGGTAGTTTACTATGGGGAGAGGTGAAATCAGCTGGGAATTGTAGGTCTGGCGAATCTGTGGCAGTATAAAATATAATGAGAGAAACCATCCCGCGGTGGCCTGCTAAAGAACAAGGTGATATGTTCTCCTCCATCATTGTGACAGTGTGATTCTTTTGCCATTTAGGTTCAATTTCAGTAACACAGTCTGTGTGACAGGGGAGTTGGCTTCATGTCAGATTTCCACTAGATGTCAAACAATTCCATAGATTTATGCCAGTCAAGTATTTGTTCCTGTTCCTCCAACTTTTCTCCCTCAAATCCCTGAGTGGATCCATCATTAAAATCATTCTGGCGTATTCGGTGTTCTAGCAAGCTGGGAGGTTCAATGGAAGTCCAAACTTTAACATAATAACAAAGTTTAATGAATCCCAGTACTAGAAATAGCCTAGGATGTTCTTCAAAGGTCTAGGCTCTCAAGGTATAGAAGAGCTTTCAAAGGGGACTTGCATTAGACTTGTCCCATGGGCACTTGGCCAAGCGGTGCATAATTACAGTCAGTTTGAGACTGTGGCAAGAGCATGAGTGGTCCATGTAATGTGGAGGCCGTTAGGACTGCTAGTCCCTTTCTCCGCTGAGCCGTTGAGCGTATGCTTTCTAATAGCTTCTGTTCTTCCCCTCCCTGCAAAGGACGTTGATATTTTAGCTCCTGCTGGAGCACTCTGTGCCCTCAGTGGTAGAAGCCTCAGTCCTGGCTAAGATGGCATCTATCACACTTAAAAGGAAAATAATACTGGGGCAACCCTATCACGGCTTTTCAGCTCCTTTAAAGAAGGCTTGGCAGCTGGAAGTGCAGAAGAAAAGCCATGTGAGCGGCAAGCGCTCCGTGAAGCAGAGCAGGTCTGCAGACCAGACTTTAGCACCAGCTGGTATGAAAGGCTGTGAAGTACAGGCTTTTGTTCTGCATTGCATGGAACTTGGCAGCAGTGAATTTGGATTTCTAGCCCTCAACCACAGTGTGAGGAATCTGTAGCACGTATTAAAACTAATGGGGGGGAGGGGGAATCAAATCAGGGCTTTATCAGCATAAAAGAACTTGGAATACAAAGTTAAACTCAAAGACTAAGGGGCTGATTCTAATTCATCAAATATCCCCACTGCTCACAGTCCCTAATGAAAACATGTGTAACAAGCCTGCAGGGTTAATTTTACAGGGGGAAAAAAATTCTGATAAAGCTCCATGAGATTTTCACGTTAAATTAATGTAACGGATGCTTAAAAGCCTTTCTAATTAGGCATTGTTATTAACAGGAATGTCAGGTGAATGAAATCAACCCCTGAGCTGACATTTCACTCATGTAAACTTTGAAGCTGGTGTTTAATCTGTAGCACATTGCAGCTGCATTGTAATGCGATCACAGGTTCAGTGCCGTAGCTGCAAAGCGCGGGTGTTTCTGAGACATTCGAGTGCTTTCTGAGTCTTGTGCCATACCATCCCTCCCTGCCACGAAGCATTCACTGTTCTGTCAACCTGTTGGGGGAAAAATGATGTAAATAAAGGAAAGCAAAAAAGAAAAAAAAAAGGGGGGGGGGAGAGAGAAGTGGTGACTTTGGGAGCTGAGATGAGCAGAATCTTTTTCTGGAGACGTGTCCTCAAGGGACTGCCACAAGACGTCAGCTGTGCTGCGTTGTGGTGGGTGGAATCTGTCTAGCTTCAGCTAGATGTGTCTTCCAGAGGAAACAGGATTGCAGCTAAACGTGAATCAACACACTTCCACACAAGCTGGGTTTTCTGTCGGAAAAGCGCTCACCCACACGAATGTTATAGAGAAGCAGAGGAAAAATCGCTACCCTCCTGTGCCATTGCAGCAGGTGGAACAATAAATTTGGCGGTCCCAAATCTTTCAGGTGTAGTAAGCCCTGTTTGCTTCAACGTAGGGTCCAGAGACGTCCTGGTACTGAGCATGTACCAACTAAGAGACAAAGAATATTTGGTACAAAAGAAAATTAATAGGGTGAAGGGTAGGAGAAGAGCACTTTTATTTCATTAGGAAAGGAAACTAGGACTAACGACTTACCCCAAGGCCTTCCTTCTACCTGGCATCTGTGGGAGAACCAGGAGTCTGCTCAGGATGTGCCAATCCCCGAGCTTATGCCTTAATCACAAGGTCGGTTATTCCTCCTCTCAGGTCTCTCTGGCTGGGTAGTCATGGGGTAGCACTGTCTAGAGATGTCTTCAGGTCCACGGGACATCTGCTCCACACATCCCTGCTTGACCAGCTGTGCACAAAGCATACACTGGCTGCCTACAGCCAATTTTATAAGCAGGTGAGGATTCATAAACAGAGATTGTTTTTCCTTTCTCCTGAGCTCTGTACACACAGAGCTGTGTGACTAATCTCAGCAGGTTCCTGTTCTTCTGTTTCAGCTATAATCACACCATGCTTGTGCCTTCTTCCATCTCTTCCCACAGAGGAGCTGAATACCAGGAAATGCTTTGCTGAACTCTCTTTTGTTTTGGGAATCTCATACCCTGGCTACTGAAATCTTTGGGATTTCACTGCATTTTCTACATTCACATTTTTATAGGCTGCCCACAGTGGTCAGCTTCTTCTCGCCTTTCTTCATTACTGTTTCACCACTACCATATTCATCCCAATATTATTTTTGTTTCAGCTAGCTTGTTGCCCTTATCCTTTCATGATGTGTTTCCACATCTCCCATCTGCATCTCACACCTTACATCCGCAACTTTTTCCCCCCCCACAGCAGGTGTTTGGAGCTAAACGTTCTCTGAAGAGGAAAAACAACAGTTATTTCTGCTCAGTGTTTGGGCCTTAATTTCTCTCCTCATCAGACTTCTTTCAATTAATGCCTGTAGGAATTGAATCTGTCTACCTTGTTGATAACCTCTGGCTATCAGCTGCTGAAAGAAGTCTTCAGAATCTTATCGGCTCACAAACATGCATTTGGCTTTATTTCGGCTGGTCTTCACGTCTGTATTTTCCTAATGGCTTCTTTTAAGATTTTAGACCTTATTTCTTATCTCTTTCCATAGCAAGTTCATTGGCAAATTAAGCAATGTTGGTACAGGCCACTTCAATTTCCTTTAGCTTGAGTTATAGATAAATTATCCAAGCTAACTAGAGAGCATGCCCTGCTCCTGGAGCCTCTTCCCTCTTGTTCCCAGGGAAGCATTTATGCTGCTCACCCACAGGTCAGATCTCACACCAACCTGTGGTGTGACCAGAGAGTTTCTGCTTTGTCCTGCAAATTCCTCAAGGAATATCTGCAGAATCCCGGGATGCTGGTCCCCATCAGCCCCTTGCAGAAGCCTGAGACAAAGAGCAGAGCTGAGGTGGGAGGATGCTATATTGTTTCACGGTTGTTGGGAGAGGAGAGTGCATGGGCATGAATTACTGTTTTGTTCCTGGACAAAGCTAGAGCACATTGCCAAGGAGAAGAGGGAGGCACAAATGCCTAATGAATTTTCTAGAGAAGGAAGGCAGATAAATCTGCCCTCACAGAGGAGTCTGACATGAAAACTTCGTATCACTTCTTTATCTCTCATTTTTCTCTCCCACACCCATACATCTATCTTTTTTCCCCCTGTGCACACCTCAGGGTCCCTTTGCACCTTTTCTCAGTCCCTTCCAGCCCACTGATCCCATCACACCACTTGTTTTTACCTCATGCATCTCTCCTCTGCCAGTCTCAATTCAGCTTTTCTCCAAGGGATTGCTGAACCCAAGAGAGGAGCATGCAAGTCCCAATGCTGGATGATTTGGCATTGGTAAGGATTTTACCAGTAGCAATACAACACTCTGTGGCTTTTGAACTGGAGGCTTTGAATAGCATCCCTGTCCTTATACATACCTCCCAGCAGAGAGCCAGGTAGGGTCCAGGGACTCCCGAGATGGTTTTGGCTTAATCCAGTGATACGGGAAGGTGGGCTCCCTGGTAAGGTGGGCTGTACGCTAAGATGAATGTAATCTGATGTTGTTCCTGCAATATCTCCAGGTACACACTGATTTACACCAGCTGATGATGTGGCTTGTGTCTCCGACATCTTCACTGAGTCATTAGCAGTGGAAAAGGCCTATTAATTTGGATATAGTCCCCTTGGGGCACAAGGGCAGGAGAATTCCCTGCCTAGTCCTGTCTACTTATTTTCTCATTTCATTTTTTGATGAGGTCTGCATGAGAAAACGGTTTTCAGAGCCAGCTGGCTTGTTGCTATGCACAAGGTATCATATTGCTCAGAATCCCATTGCTTTTCTTATTGAAGGTGTCCGTGAAGCTGTCGGCACACACCTAATAAAGTTCATTGCCATTCTTAAATACAGCTTTTGAATAAGATACTGCTCTGTGCTGGGTCCAAAGGAAATTCAAGGCAAACATTTCACAGATCATCGACACTGAAAATCTCCCCTGACTAAGAAATAGTATTAGTTCCCCAAGTGGCCTCCTGCTTATGACTAACCATGGCTGGATTGTTAAACCTCTTTCTGCCCAAATTTTCCAGCTTGAGAGATGGGAAAATTTCTCCTCCCACCTTCACAGGGGTGTCAGGAAAACAAAAAATGTGATGCATTCAGATGCTTCCAGCAAGGGGCACAGCCCGTATGTGCTCAGCTTGGGCTGTATGGTCACTACTGCTGGTGCTGCTTGCAGCTGGTGCATCTTCTTATGTGCACATGAGAAAACTCACAGAGTAGGAAATGGCTTCTGTTAGATCAGCCAGCAGGTCCAAACACAACAGATAAGCATTTGAGCACCGCGTGCTTCTTCAGAGCTTGGAGTTAGCAGAGCCTGTTCCAGCCAGGTTGCTCCTTTTTAAATGTATGTTATGAACTGGACAGTGCAGCAAAGGGGCACTTGGCATTTTTAGAGCAGAGGAGGGTGCAAACAAGGGGACAGACAATATGTGACCTCAGCCTTCATTCACCTGGAGTCTGATGTTCCTGTTCCTAATGCAAAGATTTGTGTACTCCAAAGCAGATCTAACAAAAGACTCCCCCTCCTTTGTCTTACCCATACCCATAGAGGCTCTCAGCTGCAGCTGTACTGCTGCTACCGGTTGTACATAGAAAAGTGAACCCATTAGGAGAAGTACCAGCAGACAGGCTGGCAGGTAACCCATTCAGCAGATCCTGACTGTCAGTTTAGGAGTCCATTTGAGCAGCTATTTCCTAAGTCTTTGGTCCAGTTTTGGAGTCTTTGCTTTTGCTTGCAGTGCTCATAGGTTTGGGTACTTTGGCCAAGCTGGAGAGGAATGTTGCAATACCATGCAAGGACTTCAGTATGGACTGAGGTTTGCATGCAGAGAGCGCAGCCTAAGCAGTGGTTCTGCAACCATAGCACTACGTTTCCCGGTGTTTAGTACATTGTTTGCTCATCTGCATGCTTTGAAGAGGCAGCCTGTGTCTCAGCTTGTGAAGAGGGGACAGATTTTGCTTTTAGGTGTTGCAGAGCAAGGTGAGACAGGCATAGATCCAAGGGAAACATTCAGCCTGGCAAGGTTCAAGCTGAAATTCAGGGCCGTCGTACTACACTCCATGTTTTCCAAGGGACCTTAACAATCTCTCTATTTCTCTCAAATAATTTTGACAAATTGGAGAAATGGTTTGGAAGAAATAGGATGCAATTTAATAGTGATAAGTAGTGGATTCTACATCTAGGCAGGAATAATGAACTGTTCACATGCAGGATGCAGAAATACAGAGCTGACTAGGCAGCAATCCTGCAGAAAAGACTGGGGCTCATTTTTGATCACTGTGTGTGTGAATGAGAGTCAGAGATGGCAAGCTGCTGTGAAAAATGACAAACAGGAGAATCTAGACAGAAGTATCACCAGCAAGACACACAAAATAGTGTTCCTGCTCTGCCCAGCATTACAGAGATCTCAGCTGGATGCCTGGGTCCAGTTTTGGGCACAACTCATCCAGAAAGTTGCAAAGCAATAGAAGAGAGTCCAGAGCAAGGAGGACTGACTGAAGACTAGTAGACATGATCCGCAAAGAAAGATTGAGTAAATTGGGATGGTTTAGTCCAAAGAAGAGGAACTCAGGCAAGACAGGAATAGTTCTTAAATATGAAAAAGGCTGATGCAAACAGAATAGGAATAATCACTTTTCCATGTCCATGGGGAGCAGTGCAGCTAGTACTGGGCAACTGCAGTTCCAGTGAAACACTTAGAGAAGCCTTCCCGAGTGTAAAGAAAGTAAAATGTTAGACATAATGTCTCAGGAGGGGCAGAGCCTCCACTGGTGCAGACCATCAAGCATGGCCTAGGCAGACAGCAGATAAAAATGATGCAGTCGCATTAATCCTGTATGGAGACAGCAGGCTGGGCTAGGTGACTTCTTAAGATCCTTTCCAGCCCTGTGAATCCAGGACCCTCAAAGTGTCGCCAAGTAGATTAGTGGCATCACTTTGTGCTTACTCAGCATCTGAGTTTTGCAGGGAGCAATATCATTGAGTTGGCTTGCAAAAATATCACCATCAATTTGGAGCACTGCTGCTCTTCCCTTGACCTCCCTCTCTAGTCTATGAGCCCAGGAAAGCAGTTTTCTTGAGTGTCCACAAAACGTCCAGCACCCAGAAGACATTGCCATAAATAGCAGTAACTGTTTTGGCTTTATTGCACCATCGCTGGCAGTGTGAGCCTTGCTCCCGGCTTGCTGGGTTGTAGACCCTGTTAGAAATTTCTGTCGACTGTCAGTCTAGTGCACCAGCAACTGAGGAGAGAGTCCAGTCCCTGGTGGGAGCAATCCAGTGGCTATTCACTGTGGCCATCAGCTTGTGTTTTGCAACATGTGATGATGACTTTCTTGAGCAATGTGTAACGTTTTCCTGCAAGGCCTTGCATTGGTGGCTTGAATTTAAACACTTCTTTTCCCTGCTGTGTTAGCTGAAATTGAATAACCCAATGCAACCCCTGAAGAAGCAGTGCTGCAAACGGAGAACGTTACTGCATCTGCTCCAAGAACAACCTTCTCTGCATCTTCCCCTTAAATGCCTGCTTTCCCCTGTTAGACAGAACGAGTAATTAACGATGTTAATTTTAATCTCATTTGCTAATGAAGGCAGCCTAATTGCACAATAATTGGCAGCAGCTATAGCAGAAAACAGAAAATAAACCCTGCATATGTAATCCACTCTAACTTCTTTCTAATTGCCTCTCCAATGGCTCTCCATCATCAATGGTGTCTCAGGGGATTTTGGTAACGAAGAGAAGCATGGGAGACAGAAGAAGGTATTGCGACTAAAAGGAAGGAGCTGGCATGGCAGGCCAGTACCTGCCTTTTGCCAGCCATCTAAGCTGGGAGGTGATAAACTTCTAGATGTGCCAGATAGAGAGCCAAGTTGTGGCTGGATTCAATCACCATAGTTCCCATAGACTGTGGGGACTATGGTTTGGCCAAAAACTCGCCTACAGGATCTCTCAGACTCCTTGTCTTCTCCCAGCTGTCTGTTCCCCTGCACACCATCCCAAGGTCCCAAATAGCAACTTTGCAAGGAGAGTTGTTCTTCTGGAGACCCTTTTGTCTGCACATCTCAAGATGTTTCTAAGTCCATCACTGATCATTCCTGAACACAAGCAGAAATGGAATTTGATTTTTACAAAAAGGGAAACTCAGGCCCAAAGGGCATCAGCAGCTTGTCCTGGAGTTTCCAGGGCTCCTGGCTAGAAAGGCAGGCACAACCAAGAGATGGGTGGCAAGTCTTGCTTTACTGTAAGGATTAAGAGATGGCTCACAAACTGTTAGCTCACGTACATCCTTGCTTTTCCTCTCCTGACTGTGGGGCTTTGCTGGCGCCACATGTCACTAACCCGCACTCCAAGGCATTGCTCAATGTGGTCACTTTTTTAAACCCTGATGCTACACTCTACCCCTCCTACATTGTCCTGTCCCGTGCTGCAGAAATCCAGGTGTCTGGGGCATTAGCAGCAAATGATTAAAACCAGCTTTTTTCTTTCTTTTCTTTCTTTCATTCTTTTTTTTTTAAACACAGTCCTGCTTCTTTGTTTGGTATTCTTTTTAAATCAGTTCTCCCGTGTACCATGGGAACCTCCCATAGACACACAAGCACCAGAGGAAGTTAGGTTTCCCATTGAAATTGCAATTAGCTGTCTCTTAACTTTCTAGCAATGCTGGTAGGTGCACCTGGCAGTTAGGTGCTCTTTATCTTCATTTAAGGATTATGTTGTATTTTTGATTGAAAAGATGTGGCTCCAGGCCAGTTTAGCCAGCAGGAGCGGGACAGCATTCATCCAGCCAGCCATAGCCTCTGTTAGCACAAACTGCAGTCAGAGATATCTGGGTTATCTGCAGATCTCATCTGCAACATGATGGATCGCAGGCTCAGGAGATCCCCTTTTATCTATAGAGCAGGAGCTGGTGCAGCGCAGCTCTACCACTCTGCCCACAGCAGGTCAAGCCTTGGTATTCTGGGAAAGCTGTAAAACCATCCCTGCAAAAAAGGGCCCACCAGCCTGGTTGTGGTTTCTCCAAGGCAGCACAGGCTCCGTTCCAGTGTGAGTGAAGCGATGAAGCTGAGTGGTGCAGGCCACACGGCAGGATTTGAACCAGCACTGCAGTCTAGGCATCTCACCACTGGCAGCATGCAGAGTGCATAGCCCTGAGTCCTGGTGGCTCCTGACCAGCTTGAATCAGCCACCAGCCATGCACTCTGCTCTCCTCATCATCCACCACATGGTCACCTGTGGACCATCTCTACGTATTTGCTGCTCCTTTCAAGACTGATTTCCATTCCCTTCTATACCATCCACCACCTCCTTTCCCAGTTCCACCTGAGTTAATCTGCTTCTGTTGTCTTCCTCTAATTAGCTCCTTCCCTGAGTTGTTTTTTCATCTGTGCAATTGAATAACAGTTGAAGCAAACATATGAAGAGGGAACAAGAGAAGAAGGTTCATTTGATAGGAAACAGCTGTCATTTCATCCCTCAGAGGGGCCTGCTGGAGAACTGAGGGAATGGGGATCTGTCTGGCAAGTTGGAGACCTTCCTGGCCCTTCCTGGCCAAGGTCTCATTCTGGGGAGAGAGGTGGGAGAGAAGACATTTGCTAAAGGACTCATCAGTGGGCAGCTTGGAGGAATTACGCTGGCTGGAAATCCCAGCAGATGCCTCACAAAGGTTCCCCTGATTCACATCTCTTTTAGCCTGCTGGCCTTTGAATTAAAACAATCTAATTAGTGGAGCTCATTATAATCAGTGTCTCAGGCTGCCGAAGATCTGGAATGGAGGCTGATTCCCGAGCTTCTTAACAATGTCTGAATTCAGATGGTGTTAGTGGGGTTTCCAGAGATCTCTGAGGACGCAGGATGCTTTGTTGTCATCATGGTGTCACCCTGCTTGGACAGTCTCCCTTGGGAAGGCAGGGTCCCTCAGGAGGGATGCCATTGACTGGCAATGGAGGATTCAGAGGAAGCCCCTTGGCTTTGAGACAGCTTAAGGATCAGTTGTCCACCAATCACAGATCCTCCACCCTAGGGAGCAGGGTTCTTTGGACTAAGCCAGGAGGGGAGGCCGGTTTTGGCTTCTGTTTCTTTAGAGGAAAGGCACAGTTTGTGTATTCCCTGCTCAGAAGGCACATGATGTCTTCTCCTGCCCGAACTTGCTGGAAAGAATTGCTAAATCTCTCATCTTCTCCCACCACTCCCTGCAGGATCTGCCCAAGCAGCTCTCTGTTGCTCCAGAAATCCAAGCCTACAAGGAACATGGTTATGGCATTACTGTCTCCATCAGTGAGTACCGCTGCCCTCCCCCTTGCTGGCAGGGATTCCTGACAGCCTGCTAAGCACAAGAAAACTCAAGACTTGCAGTGCTGAGCTGATCCAAACCCAGCCTGCAGGATCTTCCTGCAGGAGGCCTGTGAACTGGGAAATCCACTGATGACAGCTTCTGTGCTCGGCTTCGGGTTCTTCAGCTTGCCGCTCAAGCCACAAGCAGCATCCGTCCCTCCATCACCACCCACATGCCCCAGGATGAGAAGAGCTCAAAAGGGGAGCTTAGGGGCTCCAGCCTTGGCTGATGCTGGGTAGCATGGGTGGCAGCTTCACATCGGGCATCAACTCCCACATAATTTAGCAAAAGCACAGGGCCTGATGCAAGTGCATCTGAAATGCCAAGCCCCCTCCGAGCAGTAAGATCTATTCTCTTTCTGGCAGGCCTGTAACACTCGCTAACATTTGTGGACTGACATGTGAGAAGGAAGGCCAAGCAGCAGGCAGCATAGGCAGATGCAAACTGGGAATGCCTTGAGGCTTGGGTTTTTTTTGTTCTCAAGGGATTCTTCAGCATGTCAGCTTGCAGGCAGGACAGGAGGTGGGGACGCAGGCTGGTACTGTTTGTGATTATCAGAAGGGGTCACTGCTGACAGATGTCCTCAGAGCTTTTAGAGCTTGCAAAGCTGCTAAACACTAATTTTTTAAATGAAGTTGTCAACTGATCTGTGATTTGATTGTGCAATTGCAGCGTTCAGGATAAATCATGCAGAAAATCATCTAATTAAACTAATAAGGAGTCCAAGGCAGGAGATGTTCTCTGATTGTTGCCTTGGTCACAGGAGGAGGAGAAAAGGCCCTTTTGGACAAATTTTTTCAACACAGGGATGGAAATGAGACTAATATGTAATTTCACCTGGACCTTCCTGCAGTGTGGGAGCCCCTGGACGCTGTGATATACGTATATCCTTGCAGCAGTGCAGCTAGTGCAGAAATTTTGGGGTAATGTGGCTCCCCACCTGTCATCACTGGGTATCTCACATAGTGAGGCTAGGCCAGGGTGTGGGTAAGGGCAGGGAATGGTATTTCATGGGCTTTCCTGCCCTGCTGACCTGCTGTGATCGAGGAAATATCATCCTCTGCATTTTCACTGTCTTTTGTCTTGGCCATTTTCCCACTGTGCTTTCCCTGCAAGGAATGCCTGTGTAGCAAGATGAGGGATGGTGTGGGGCAAGTCGTTACATGTACTCAGCCTCCCCTGCTCTCCTCCTTAGGAGATGGCAGGAGTAGTATGTAAATGATATGTAAGGCTCTGAAGCAGCATTTAGGCAGCAGCTAATTACCCCAACCCAGAATTTGGACGGGATGGCAGATCTAACACTTTGACTCCTGTAAAAATGCAGCAGGAGCTTTACTGACAACAGCTGCTTGGGACCTTGTTTTTATGTCGTACATGAAAAAAAGGCACCCAGGAGCCCCATGCCAGTTCTGCCCTGTCTATCCATGTTCAGTGCTCGTGAAAAGAAACACCATTGCTTTCCCCAGCAGCTAAATGCCCATTCCCAGGAGTGGGGGGTTAATAGGTTCCCAGTGCCAAACATCACCTCCTGAATTACCTGTAGTCCCCTGGCACAATGGCACCAGCTATATATATTGGTTTTTGAGCTCTCCCTGAGCAGTCTAGAAATGCAAGGGGTATTCAAGGCAGCTCGTGTCTGTTTCATTCTCAACCTACCCTCTGAGGGTCATGTATTTCCATAACTGCTGGGAAATACAGGGACACATCTGGAGGGGACCTCAAAACCTCTGGAGGTTCACCAGTCTTCCCAGATGTTTCATCTCTCTTTGAATGACCCATACGCTGGGAGTTGATCACTTTGGGGTTTTATTTTTAAATTTGCTGGAAAGTGCATTTTGATACCTGTGGGACGGACTGACCCAGTTTGGGTTCAGTTCAGCAAGTGCAATAGTTTTGGCCAAGAAGCAGAAAGGGATGGGGAAGCGAAGCAGAGAGCTGAACAGTTTGTGTCAGTGTTACACAAATCTGATGTTTCATTCTGAAGTAACACCTTTCCTCCAATGCTGCTTTTAGCAAACAAATAAAAATAAAGGAGTGGGAGTCAGTAACTGTTAAATCACCTCAAACAAAAAATATAGTATTTTGGTTTTGCTTTACATAAAGCATGTAGGGTGGCCTGTAGCACATTTCTTTTCTCTCTTGTTCTCATCTCTCTTGATTGTTTTTGGTTTGGTCACCGAACTGAAAAATCCATCCTTTGCACTGTTTTAAGTAGAATTCCATGTCAGAGATTTTCTCAAGTGACGGCAGCAGCGGGATGTTGGCGGGAAAGATGGCAAGAACAGCATTAATACCAGCTCTGTGCTTTGGGCCTAAGAGAGCTGTTAACTCACAATAACACCTTGGGGTATTATTGATTTTCAAAGTGACTGTCTTGTTTTTAACAGCATAGTTTTGTCACTCCCTGGCTCATTTTACTTTCTAATGGGAAGAAAAGTCAGAGGATCAGACTGCTCTTTAATGGAGAAAGAGCATCCTGGTTATCTGGCTATTTTGTGACACTGGGAAAGGGGTGTACTCATGAAAGTTGGGAGGTTGGTTGAAAGTCATTTGTTATTTGTTCCCCACTTGTGCCAAGCAGGCTTGGGTAAAGCTGAATCCTTCTGCTACACAACATTATTATAATTGTCAGTGTCCTCTGAAACTACCTGGAGCCTCCATTGAAACATCCAAAATGTACTTGATGGCAGTGGGAGGTAGGTAAGTGCCTGCCTGGAAGGCGAGGGAAATCTTTTTCTCCACCGTGTCCTAGCTTTTCAGCTCTCCAGTGGGAAAATCAAGGAAAGCAGAAAACTCTAGCAAAACCGTCCCTTAGTTCTTCTCATCAAGGAAAGGGTCTGACCCATTTGTGTGCTGGGAGGGATCTCCCCAGGCCGGCAGAGAGAACACGGTAAGCCAGCATTGCTGACATCTCCATCTCTTCCCTTTCGGTCCATCTGATCTCAGTGCTGCTCCGTGTGTTTGAACCAGCTATACCAGAGTGTGTATGAGGGGACTGTGCAGAGCAGCCCCCCTTGCCCACAAATACCTGTTGATACCTGAATGTGTCCCCACTCCTATGCCTTTTCACCATTCTGGCATTAAGGCCTGGCGTGGTGAAGAGCTGGAGAGTGAGGGATATTCCCTGCTTTCAGGCATCTGTCGCTTATGGGGAGTACCATCTACCTTTCACATCATCACCTCTAGCAAGGCTCGAACTGTGTCTAATCTCTTGTGAAGCAGATCGGGTTCTCGTGTTACTGATGCCTTCAGCTGAGCGAAGCTAATCATTTCGGGAGCCTCTCCATGAGGAACTGCTACTCAGGCCTGGTGTACAGAATTCAAGTACTCATTGGCCTAACTTCAAAATACACCTTCCTTCCTGAGACTCCCATCAGAGAATATTTCTTCACTTCTGTTTGACTTTGGCTACTACCAGAGTTAAAGACCCTGGATGGAGAAGCAACAGGGTCCTTTTTAACTTAGTTTAAGCATATAGTGTCAGTTTGATCATCAGGTTGACTTTATTTGTTGGTTTCATTTAGCTGTAGGCATTTCCTACTAACCACTTCAAAGTCAGGTCTGTTGGCAGATTTCTTGTTCAAATCCAGCTAATGATCTCCATTAGAAGAACAATTTAACACTGCAGTAGTTTCTTCAGGGTTCCTCTGTACCCATGCATCTCTACCATGCTCCATGGGGAAACCAAGAGGAAAACATGTACGTGGAGACCCTTCGCATCCCTCCCGCAGTGCACCGTGACTGGTCCTTTTTCCCTGCTGCTTCTCCACCCCTTCATCTGCAGCTTCTAAGGATGACCACAGTATTACAGAAACCTCTGATTTATCTAGCCTGTTATCTGAGCACGTGCGGCAGAATTAAGTACTCTGCCCAAATTGGGGATCTTATCTAATCCAATAAGAGGAATGCCACAGGGTTGCTTGGGACTGCTAGAGGATGCTCCTATGGATAATGGCACTTCATCACCACTCGGATGTGTGGGATGGGAGTCTGGGCCAGCTGAATGGAGAGACACCATCTTTGGGCACGGGGTTAGGTTCTTACGGCCAACTGAAAACATGCCTCTAGCAAAGTGGCCCTGTGAGAATGGGAAGGGGTGTGTCACATTTGTATTGCCAGATTACTGAAAGGCAGCCCAGCTACCACAGATGCTGTGTAATTGCAGGCTGCATCATAAACAGGTAATAGGGTGCCCTGGTGGGGTCATCCAGGCAGAATCCATGTCCCTGAACTTGCAAGTGGAACCTCTGCTCTGATGTTAAAGCTGGCAGCCAGAACATCCCTGGGGCCCATGCTGATGCCCAGGGAGTTTTTGCTGCTGTGCCCTGTGGTGGCCAGTGTCACACAGCTCACGAAAGGAGCCTCTTCCTGCGGCTCAGCTCCCAAACCAGGCGAGCAGAGATCCTGCATGATGATACGAGTTTGCCCGTTTCCCATGGAAATGCAGATGGAGGCATCTCTCCATCCCGCTCTGCAGGGCATGAAGGTGGTCACAAGGGCTGAAAAACCTTTTGTGCCTTCTCAGTACAGCTCCCGCACAGTGGCAGAGTTGTCTAAAAATGTGGGCCTGAGTATTGTCCCTTTAAGGACTTAAACTGTAACTCTCGAGTTATCAACTTGCCTAGCGTTTACTCGAGGATCTCAGGGGAACGGGAATAGGTGTGGCTGGGGAGAGACCTTTGCCAGATAAGTTTCCAGCAGCTCATTATCTGCTGGGGAGATTTCAATGCATGTGAAATATGAAGCTGCTAATTTGTATTTTAATATTCCTCTTGTGTGCCATCATCCGTATAAATTAAGTAAATTCAATCAAAGGCTATCCCTTATCTATTGCATGTGTGTGCCTTGCTGGGGAGCTGGATCGGTTACAAAGCGAGAGAAGACGGGAATAGAAATCTGAGATCTCTCCCGATGTATCAAAGTCAGACAGAGGGAGAACATTGATCGTAAGCAGCTAGACAACAGCCTGTGCAATAAAAAAAAAAAAAAGAAAAAAGAGGAGGAAGAAGAAGCAGACAGAACAATCTCTCTTTTCTCTTCCCTATCAGCATCCTGGGCTTTGAATTACAAGTGAATGAGAGCTGACTTATTCCTTTTTTGAGGGAGAAACGCACGCACAGGAGTCAGGGTAGCTAGAATTATGGCTCCCCTGGCCATCGTAGATTGGCCCCCTTGTGTGCGTGTAGTATTTTGTATTACTGTTTATGGGGCTAACTTTAATGTCTTAATATATATGTGCAGTGTGCCAGAATTACAGCTGGAGGGGGAACCATAACTTTGAAATTCCTGACTTTTGTACGTGTAAAACCTCAGCTGTAATGTTAATTTACTTGAGTTTTTTTGGTGGTGGTTGTTGTTGTTAGTCATTCCCCACCCTGTTTCTTTATATATACAAGAAGGACGAGAAAGGAAAGTGGCAGCGTGCTTATTTGATGCTGCAAATGATAAATTAGCACTGGTAATTCCCAGGCAGGCTGTGGCTTTTGGTGCTGCTGGTGGGGAGGTGGGAGTTTAAAGGCTACGCTCAGAAGAAGAAAAGCGAGGCCCGGAGCTATCGCAATAGGAAGGTGTAACAGTGCTTGTGGGGAGCAGGAGCAGGATGGCTTAGGAGGGTTTGGTGTTGCTGTAACACTCACGTAAATGTAAGGATGTGGGAAGCAGCATTGTAAAGCCGAGGGGCAGCTCATCTTCCTTGTGGGACCAGGAAGGCAGAGCCAGGGAGGCAGGCTGAAGGATGGCAGATCTTGTGCTAGTCTTAATATTAAAACAAGGAGAGCCTAGGTTTATTTACCACTGCCAGCATGGTTTTATGGCTCCACATTGGTTAGTCGGGAGTAGTCCAAGGCCTCTTGCTAAAGGCAGGGCAGCTCCCACCTGCAGCCAGACCCGACGGGTACCAACAGTATGTGGATGGTGGGGACGGTGAATGCTTCCCCAACCAACCAGAGGTGGGCTGTTTGTCCAGGAGTGTAAGGCTTTGTTTAGTTTGCAGGTTGCATAACATTTTAAAGGCTTTTCTGTTCCTTCTCATTGTGAAAAAAAGCTTAGAAAGCCATCAAGTTTTCAGTGAAGAAATTGTTCCCTTAAATGATGTATCCAGTTTCTTGTGTCTCTATCCCATGCCAGTTCCCTAATGACTCGATTAGAGAAGGCACATGGGGGATGGCTCTCCTCTGCTCAGCTGCATCTCTTCACTTCACTCATTGGCACCTCTGAGTTTTAAGGTCCCTAATTCTGTGTTGAATGCACTTGACATCAGCTCAAAAGCTTTGAGGGAGGGAGGGAGGGGGGGCGGACAGACTGACAGATGGACAGACCCACGCACTGAAACAGTTTGATTGCTCCAGTGTTATTTCCATCAGCAACCTGCTTGGAAAATAAATTAAGGCAATGCCTGGGTTTTGGCTAGGACAGAGTTAATTTTCTTCCTAGTAGCTGGTACAGTGCTGTGTTTTGGATTTAGGAGGAGAACAATGTTGGTAACACACCGATGTTTTAGTTGTTGCTGAGCAGTGCTTACACTAGCCAAGGACTTTTCAGCTCCCCATGCTCTGCCAGAGAAGAGGTGCACAAGAAGCTGGGAGGGGGCACAGCCAGGATGGCTGACCCAAACTGGCCAAAGGGATATTCCATACCATGGGATGTCATGCTCAGTATAGAAACTGGGGGGAGTTGGTGGGGAGGGGGGGGTTGACCACTGCTTGGGAACTGGCTGGGCATTGGTCAGTGAGTGGTGAGCAATTGCATTGTGCATCACTTATTTTGTATATTCTTTTATCATCATTATTACTGTTATTATTATTTTCCCTTCCTTTTCTGTCCTGTTAAACTGTCTTTGTCTCAACCCATGAATTTTACTCTTTTTTTCCAATTCTCTTCCTCATCCCAGTGCAGGCTGGGGAGTGAGTGAACGGTGCCTGCCAGGTTAAACCACAACAGTCCTATAGCATTTTGAAGGGGAAAAAAACTATAAACTCTAGGTTAAGGAAAGTTGAAATGAAAAATATCAGCCCTCCTGAAAACACATTGTTCCTTCAGGTGCCAGAACCCATCTCTGTTGGAGACTTTCATGTAGGCAGGCAGTGGAGGAGGCACAGAAAGAGCCAGTGCATGGCAGGTCTAACTGGGCTGGCTGGGGGTGGTTTCTTCTGGGTATCTGGTGCACAGCTGTGCTTTCATCGCCTGGCAGGCACAGCCTGTGCTGTCAAACCAGGGGAATACATCCCTCAAACCAGGGCACTCAAGTGCTGCTGCAGGGCCATTGTGCTCAAGACCCTTACAAGAATATTGTTTCTCTCCCTTTCCTCCTAAAAGTACCCCCTCTGCCATCCCTGCCCAAATCCCTCCCCTAAATAACCAAGGGCACCAAAGTCCTGACACCTGCCTCAGGTGGCAATCGTGAAAGCAACAGAGGTACCCCAAGAGACTGTTTGGCCCTGATACAACCAGAAATGCAGAGGAGAGAAGGAAGCCCCAGCAAAACCACTCTGTCTGTCAGAAAAATACCCATGCTCCCTCTGTCTCCGCTCCCCTCTCCAAACTGCTTAGCAATGCTGAGCATTTGCTGGCTGCCTCTGACTCCCCCTCTAGATAAAGCCGCAGCAAAATGAGACATAGAAGGAGCAAGCCACTTGCCTAAAGACACCTCTTCTTTCCTCCCCTTCTCACTGTGCAAGGAGAGGGGAGGCTCAGAGGCACCTGCACTGCCCCGGAGCCTTTTGCTTGTGCAGCAAACACCACAGCCCTCCCAAGGATTTCAGCTCATTTTCCCCAAGGCTGGTGTAGCATTAAGTTCTTATATCCAAAAACAGCCTTTCAAATTGCTGCCTGGTGTGTTACATAAATCCTCACCAGGATCCTCAGAGACTGCAAGCAATTACACTAGGTGCTGAGGAAGCAAGCGAGAGCTCAAAGAAAGGTTAAAAGAAGAAGGAGAAAAAAAAGAAACAACAAAAATCCCAGCCCTTGTAGCAGCTTGGAGTGGGAGGGAAGCCCACATGCTCAAGGCAAGGCTGCGTGACTTGTGTGGATATCGCTACATCTTGGGCTATTCCAGCCAGGGCCCAAGGGAGTTTCACCCGTGTCTTCACCATGATACTACTTGGTGGACATCTGGAACATTCATTTAGGCCCTAAAACAGGAGAAGCAGTTGTTAGCAGAGCACAGAGGGTCTGTAGATGGTTCCTAGAAGTCCATGCTCCTGTAGGCATTATCTGGATGCTCTCCAGTCAAGGACATTCCCCTCTGTATAGACCTCCCCATCTCCTCCACCCACTTATCTGGACATGCACGGGTGCTCTGGGAAGGGCTATTCACACCATCTCACCTTGCTCTTCAACAATAAATGGCAAACAGCTGAGGTCTGTCTCCTTACAGCCAGCAGAAAGCGTGAGAAGTTTCTCTGGAGAGCAGTTCAAAGCTGAGACTGGCCTGCTCTAGGCACATGTTGGAGCCCTTCCAAGGTCTGTCTGCGGCCTGAGATCAAGTGAGGAACCGGGACCCAGAGACTGAGCTGAAAGACCTGAAATTCCCCGGGGCAGGTCCGTAATGCAGATGACGTCTCCAGTCATGGGCTGAGGTCTGCTGTGCTCTGGGCAGGCTCCTCAGCTCTGCCAATGCAGCGACTTCGCTTTGGGTCTGGCTTAGTCAGAGCCAACGTGGGACTCCCTCCAGTGCCTTAAAATCAGCTGCAAATGTAAGCTGTTACCTTCCTTGCCGTCCCATTTCCCCTCAGGGCAATAATCTCCATTAGCGAACGTCTCCAAAGTGCTTCCAGATCAGTGTGTGGAGCCTGATGTCTCAAAAGCTTCCCCCACGCTTGATGCAGAAGTGCTGTTTTCCCAGAGCTGCCCTGTGCCTAATGCAGGCAGCGTGAAGCCAGCCCGCTTTCCCTGATGTTTTGCTCTTCGCTAGTCCCATAATGTTGTTATCCTTCATGACCTGACAGCTCTAGTGCCTGGCCGATAGGTAACTTTTGGGGGAGGGGGGGGTAGGGTTGAAGTGAATACATCAAATAGATTTAACAGGGCTGCCTGAATTCATGGTGCTCATAACACATGCATTTCCCTAATAGACATAGGCATGGATTTAACTGTCAGGCAGTTGCATTAAGAAAATGGATAGCAGATCCTGGAGACATCTGAGCTCTGGGTGGAGACGGTGGTTTAATCCAGGTACGCTGTTCTGGCAAATGTGTCACTGACTGGTTGGAAGATCCAATAATAACTATCGTTCTCAGCTATTCCCTGGCGGCAAGGCAGATCCTGATAACCTGCCTTTATCAGAGGCGAAAGCAAAGCGCAGGGAAGCTGGAACAGTAAGTCAGTAGCAAGAAAGCAGCCCACATGCTAACACACTGGACTGCTCAGGCGAGCGTGCTGTATAGCAGCGGGCTCTGAGTGATCCGTGGGAGGGAGCACAGCCAGTCTACAGACAACTGAATTAGCAAAATGTCCAGGCTTCTTCAGGAGGGGTGCCAGGGAGCCGCAAGACAAGTGGGTGATGCACAGCCATCGGTGAGTCCAGAGAAGGTGGCTGATGCTCCCCAAAGCATCCCACGGAGCAGCGCTCATCAGCACTGGGTCAGCGCTTTGTTTTCTCTGCAGGTTGAAATGTGGCCTCAACTGGGCAAAAACCCCATCTTGGGACCTCCAGGTCACAGTACAGCCTCATGCTCTTGGACTGTGTCCCCAGGCCCAGCAGCACCTGGCTAAGGACCCTCACTTTCATGGTATTTTAGTTGTTTCCCATTTGACATCAGGCCCTTTCCCTATTTTTTTCCCAGGTGTGGGTAGTCTGCAGAACTGCCTCGCTCCTCCTCAGCACAAGCTGACAGAGACAAGGAGCTAAAGAGGCTAAAGAAAATCTAAGAAAAGAAGGAGGAAGAGGAGAGTCTGTGGGCCGCTGACATCTTTCCTGTTATCTCCAAGCATCTTTGAAAGACTTGTCTCTTCCTTTGACAGAGCCAGCTAGCCCTTCATCTGGGAACTGCATGAGTCTCAGACAGCTTCAAAGCAGGATGGCTGCATTCACATTCCCAGCAGTGGGGACTTTCAGAGTCCATATTTAGGCTTTTCTATAGGATAAGGGACAGACAGCCTGGTTTCTGCTGAAGAAAATTGTGTTTCTCCAACCCGCTTAAATCCTTTGGATGAGTTAAGAGACCAGTCGATAAAAGGGAATGAGAGAGTATATATACACACACTCCTTTTGAATTTCAAAAGCCTTTTTTGATAAAGGCCCTGACAGAGAGCTATCAAGGCATGATGGTGACCAGGGGGTGCAAGTTAAAATCCCTGTGATAGGTTAATGCTGTTGGAGAGAATAGGAAGAAATGGGCAATTCTCAGCAGGGGAAATTGTGATTGTCAAGGGGTTCTTGCAGGTCAGCGTTAGATGGGAATATTGCTCAGTCTATTTACTAATGGTTGTGGCTGGGGCTGACTAGAGAGGTAGGTAAGTTTGCTGATGACACATTTTTGTATTTGTTTTCAAGACTGAAAGGGAGTGGAGAGTAACTTTAGCAGAGCTGGGAGTCTGGTGTCCTGATTTCCACCTCTGACTTAAGCTGGCGCAGCTCTGCTGCCAAGAAGTGCCTCTGATTTGCACTCAAGGCCCTTTTGTTTGCAGACAGCGAGGGAAGCAGACTGGAGAGGGCTTGCAACTGAGCTGGACTGCTCATTCCCAGCTGCCGACATTTTCTGACAAGCCATGCTGCTTCATCTGGCACATTCAGCTGCCATATGTCCCCAATCTGAGGGCTGCGGCCGTGAGTGCCCAAGTCAGGATAGTTTCTCAGCATAGGAGGGGGGTTTCTAATTAGTCTGCAACCCTGCCAGGATGTTGTGAGAAGGAAGTTAATTAGCAGAATCCATGTGGACAGCTTGCCAGGGAAGTCAGACTTGCACTTCACGTCTTACTCCCAATTTCTCTGTTCCTCTGTCCACCCATCCCCATGCACAGCAGTCTATCAGCCCCTCTGCATAGCTGTCTGTCTGTTATCTATCTGTCCATCCAACCATCCATCATCATTGTCCTGCTCTTCATCTCTTGTTCTTAGATAGATCTTACTGCTCCTCCCATGGGAGCACTGTTTAGGATCACACTTTTCCCTGCTAGCCGAGTCCTGTTTCCCAGGCTCTGCGCACCAGGCATGACCAAGCTGTGCTGGGCGTCTTCTTGTGAGCAGAGCTAAGCTCACAAGACCTGCTAATTCTTCAGGAGACTCCACCACAGCTTTTCTGCCTTTGCTTCCTTCTCCAGCCCCTCAGCCACACTCTCTTCTCTATGTTCCCACAGGAATTGTAACTAAATTGAATTACAATAATTAACTTTTGGTCACACTTTTAATTGAGTAGTCAGGAGGGAGAAAAAAGAAGGGAAGTTAATTGAGATGAAAGGAGATGACATCAAGCAACAAACTCTGGTTAATGCATGTTGGTGAAGCCCAGGCAAATGTTGCAGTGTTTGCAGTAGTCATGGAAAACCTCTGACATCTTATTCATAGGCCCTTTGTCATACTGTGTTCTGGATTTGGGGACGGAGAGGGATTCTCCTCTCTAGAAGGGACTGTTGGGATTGAATTATCTTGTCATTTTTCTTCCCAAAATTTTCTTTGCACCATGTTGATAACTATCCAGTTTACATCTACACTGTGTGAATTCTAATTGGACAAATTGTTCTGGCTTGATGGGCTCCAAACAGCGTCATAAACTCAAACATGTGGGTGCTGTGCTGGTCTGAGAACACCTTGTGGAGATGTTCCCTTTGCCTGTAAACAAGGGTGTTAGCTTCACCTCCCATCGTAGCTTTAAGACCCTCTGACATTTCGATCTGCTCCAGGATTTATGGGAGGGAAGATAATGCCTCATCTGTTAAATGAAGTGCCTCAGATAAGGCATTTCTATTTATTAAGACAGTTATTATATAATAATTAAGCACTAGTTTCTGACAGAAAACATATTTATGGAGGTTTAACAATGCAGCCTGTGAGAGATAAATAGATGCTGTAGAAGTGATTGGGGTTTCACATATTGCAGCTATCCATTAAACCTCAGGGAGAAGCAGAACCTGGTGCTTAGGACACTTTCATGACCAACAGCTGGATGAGAGCTGTTGAAAATGGAAAGTTTTTTCTGGAAGGGGAACTAGAGCTGCTCTGTTGAGAAAAGGCATTTTCCAAAGCCAGGGGAACCTTGTTCATGAGGGGTCACACTGAGAGTCAGGTGTCCCCTTCGTCTCCCTGCTCCTCCTGAAAGCCTCAAGGTCCTGGGTGCTGTTGACAGCTGGGCTGCATGATGGAAAGCTTCACCTCCTCTTCCAAGAGTCATGCTGGACACAAAGCTCAGGATCCCCAGAGCAGACCAGCTGCAGATACCAGTGTCATCCTCTGCTTCCACCATCCCCATGGGAGCCTACTCCTCCTGCCCATCCAGAATTTGCCCAGACCTTGTGCATCCATTGCTCCCCCTGATAGCCAGTGTCAGCATGCCACGGCAAGGACTCCCGCTGATGGGGAGAGGAAGGAGGCTGTATTTCAGAATAGCTGGTTTTCATGCAGGAGATTTCAGAAGGCATCTCAGTTTCAGTGCTTGCTTGGCCTAATCCCAGTGCTCCCTGGCTAAGCTGTGCTCCTGGAGAGGGAAGAGGACAATAAAGGGTGCAGGATGTCTCTAAATGCTCCTCTAATTAAGATGTGCTACTCCTTATATGCCTTAGAAAATATGCTGCAAGCAAGGAGTTGAAGAACAATTCACTGCCTTCCATGAGGTCTCAGGAGCTGTGATTGGAGGTGGCCTGAATTCGAGTCCTGCTACAGTTTCTTTTTATGACCCTGGCAAAAACCTTTCCTTTCAGTACAGCATGAGCAACCCCCAAAGATGCACACTGCAGCCCCTCCTAATCTGGAACCGGTACGTCAAACCCTGCTGGATACGAACATGCTGCTGTGATGCAATGTGTAGAAATACTTGCCCTTCCTTCAAGCTGTCATCGCCGAGTCCTCGCAGGGCTGCATGGCTGCCCTGGTGTTCACTTCTCTGACAGCCCAGCTCTTCTGCAGCAGCCGAAAGGGAGGGGATAACAGGGAGCATGGGGAAGTCAGGGGAAATGTGAAAAAGAAAGCTCTCTGAAGCTTGGTATTAGGCAGGGATTTGGGAAGGTTGGGAAGATGTAAAAAGAACTTGAGAGATGCGTTTTCTCTGGGATTAAGACCACAGAGTCCATCTCACTGTGGCTTTTAGCTGCCCTGAGGCTGTGTAACACAGCAGCTTCAAAGAGGAAACCTGGAGAAACAGAAAATTAATGGTGTTTCCTCTCCCCGTGCCCCACCTGTCCTGCTGCACTCCGAAAGGGAGAGTGTAAAAACTCCCTGAGTTTTGCAAAAACTCAGGATGAGCAATTAATTTTAAAGATGTGGTCCTGTTTGGAGGTCACAGGCAGCTTGGCTCCTATTGGAGTGTTTGGGCACAAGCCCCATGTAAGTCCATTTCACACTCAACCAGATATACTTTCACGTGCTCCCTCCCATCCTCAGGCCTTACACGGGCGTGCCCCCATGCCCGCCCACATGGGTGCAAATAGGAGGGTATAAAACCTTGCGCACACACTCAGAGCGTCTTTTCTCCTTCTCCCTTTCTTGGCGTGTCATTGCTGCAGCGTCTCCTTTTTTTAGAATGTAGTTAAACCCAATAAAATAATCATTATTGCTGCAATTATTTCCAAACAGATTAAATATCTGCCATGCTCCCAGTTACAGTATAAAACAGGAGGAACCATAAACCATCTCAGTGCATAAAAATGGGGGAGAAGGGAGGGATGACATTTCATCTGGCTTCCTCATGGGCCTGTGTAGTTACTGGGAGCATTTGCATATTTTAAATGCAGTGCCTCTTTAATAAATTCCTCCCTCCAGACACATTAAAAATGGTGCGCTTGCCTGAACATCACTGAAGGTTAGGGAGTGTTAGCGACTTCAGACTCTTATTTTAGCCGCAGAACAAACAAGAAGAGGTGTATGTGTGGTATTTGATGATAGGGGAGGAGTGTAGGTATGGAAAAGGAAGGCAGATCACTTTTTATTTTGTATACACCATCGGAGAATGCCATCTGTTTAATTTCTGACCTTTTTGTTGTCTGACCTCCTTTGAACTTCACCAGAATTCTCCAGGGTAATATATTTTCTTTGCATTCAGGGGCAGGATTATTTGCTATTAAATCGGAATTCAGGAAAGGAGACTTAAATTCTTCTCCTGACCTGTTAATCTTCTGCGGAGTAAAAATATTGCCTGTAATTAGAGGGTTTTCTTTTTTGTCTTTTTGGCTTGAGTTCAGGCCAGACCCCAAACTTGCACTTTAAGCCTCTTAAGGCAAATACCTCTTTTCTGAGAACAGGCTGTGCTGTTACGTTGCCCTTTCAGCTAGATATCTCAGCACAGAGGTGCCACGTCCTGTCCACTGTCACCAGCAATGCTGCTGTCTGCCTGCAGCTGTGGGTCCAGCAGCGAATATGAAGGGAAGGGGGCAAACCAGTGCTGGGCTTAAATACGCTCTGGGAATAGGAGCTTGACAGCGACTCTCACACAAGCCCAAGAAGGTTTGAATAATCCAGGTCCATCAGGATGATGTTTGAGGGATTCACACATGTAGTAAAGTTGAGTATGTTTCCTTGTCCTGCCACTGGCTCCAACTTTGACTTCAAAAGGACCTCCTCATCTTATCTGTTTCCCTGGTGTCGCAGATGCCTCTTTTCTTCTACCTTTTTTACTCTCTTGTTCACTTCTGCTCACCCCTGTGGGGCTGCCTGGGGAGAGGTTTATGTCAGTGTGAGGGTGGGATGGCAGATGTGTCCGTAGCTGTAACTCTGGCCAATGCAGACGGTGCTCCTCTGCAGTTCCTAATTGATGAGGATGGTTCATCTAAAACTTTTGGTGATTTTTTTCTAGAAAATAGCTCATTGCCTGAACATTGTCATCTCTCCCCAGAAAAGTTGCTTTCACTTTTCTCCCAGAACACCTGAGAAGTGGAAGATGTCCAGTCCACAACTGCTGTAATTCCGGCAAAATGGAACCATTTCTATCTAGGTGGACTGACATGATGCTGGGCAAGACCTGTAATTTGGAGGCAGTCGATTCTTCATGTCCTTTTTGGGCCAGGGGCTCCCAAGTAGACTCCCATCTCCAGTGATGCATTGCAATTGCCATTTCTATGCCACTCCTGGCTACTGAGCGTGGGGGGAGACTGTAGTATATCCCGAGAGAGGGCGTCCACAGTGAACTCCACCTCTCATGGAGCATTACAGCATCCTCATGAAACTTAAGCATCTTGAGGTTGGCTTGAAAACCCAGTATTCTCACTGAGTTTCTTTCCCCACCCTCCTGTTGCCCCTGGTTCCTGGCCAACTTAAATGCCATTATCAGATAGGTGTTAATAAATCAAGAGGGCTACATTCTAGGGTCTAATTCTACGTCTAATTCTAGGGTCTACATTCTAGGTCTAATTCTGCCTGGCAGGCCGAAGGCACAGAGAATGCGTATCAAATCAAGAATAAGAAGAGTTTTAGTTAATGCACTGCAGCAAGTTGCTTTCCACAGCACCTCAACTGACTATTTTATCAGCAGAACAGAGCACAAGAGAAATTGAAACAAATACAGAAAATACATTAAGAGAGTAAGTAATGAGATCTGGGTGAAATTGCATCTTATGAAAAAGTAATCTGCAGCTTAGTGTGCAAGGAGGAGGAATTTGATGGAATAGAGAGACTCTCAAGAAAGGAATGAAGGAGCACATTACAAACAAACAAAGACAGCCAGGTGTGTCATGCAACGAAGGGAAGTAGTTAAATTAGGATGTAATGGAAAAGGTTATTTTAATATTCTCCTTTATAGATACTGGTGTCAATATTATCCCAGAGAAGGAGAGTGAGGGAGGAGGAAAGGAGTGTGTATTTGTAAAAAAGGCAAATAAATTGCATCATGTGCAATTTCAAGAGTCCTTTCATCAGAAAGAACAAAGACACAAGCGGCAGGTATTGCTGGTGGTATCATGGTAATACGCGGAGGTTGCAGGGTTTGCAGCATTACCATGCTCACAGCAACACAGCCACAAACACACACATTTCCCTGCACACGCGTGATGGAATGGCAGCTTCTGCTTAGGAGGGTAGAGCCTGAGCTTCCCGAATCCAGGGCTTGTGTCTGGCTGAGATGGGAGGAAAGTGACCCCACATAGGACAGGATTGTTTAGAGATGTCCCATGGCACAGCAAAACCTTCTTATTGCTTCAGTCTGTATTTTGGTTATTTAGCCTTTCCCTGCAGCAGGATTTCTGTGTGTTTATCCCAGTGCCACACAATATGGTGTGGAGAAGGGGAGAGCAGGGGCTGTGCGATGCAGAGATCTGTTCTTGAAAGAGATTTTCCCACTCGAGGCTGCTGTATGGGAGGGCTGAGCTGGATGTGCCTTTTCTTCATCCAAATCTCAAATCCAAGGTAGTCCCCTGGGCTTCCTCTACAGGCAGTGGAGAGGCAGAAGCACCTTCTCCAGAAGTTTTGTCATCCCCTCCATCTACAGCAAATGTCCACTGCAAGCAAGCGTCTCTGCTTTAGCTGCAGAAGGAGCCCAGATGCATGGATTTCGGGTGGAGAGGTGGATCCGTCCTTGAACGACAGTCCCTGGGCTCAAAGGAAATGGATCCATGGCACAGCGCAGTTACTGAGGCAGAGGCAGCCGAAATTCAACCTTCTGTCTCCTACCTCTTCCTCCTCCTCCCCTCCTGCTTGCATCCCTCAGCCTCCAACGCAAGTGCAACCTCTCCCATCCTGTGGCAGAGGCCTTTCACTGGCTAGTGACACTTCAAATACCTGGGACTTATTAACCTCTCCCTGAGACAGCCATAATTATGTAGTTGACACATTAGACAGACAAGCTGACATTATGTTGACTTACCAAGGTCAGTCAGGCGTATCTGTGGACCGTACCTTTTGTTTATTCCTTCCCTCTTCTTGCAGAAAGCTGGAGGTGCTAATAAAGAGCGGAGCCATTTAGGACACGCAGCACTTAAGTGGTGCCACTTGTGTTTCTCATTAATGAGCCCAGGATTTGAGCTCAAGTCTGGCGCACACATGCTTTACTGGGGGGATTTGTCATTCCTATGTATTGGGCTCTGTCCCCTCCTCCAAAAACCTTGGAGGGGAGTATCTCCTGCCGTTGGGGATCTCTGGTGCAACAAGAAATCCCAGGTTCAAGTCTTCCAGCTAGCAGCCAAGGCTTCCCGCACAATCCTGTTCTCGGGGTTGCCCCTTGCTCTTGGCTGACTGTAGAAAGAGTCAAGGCTGGTTTCATTTAATCCAGAGTGGAATTTTCGCTAACTAAAGTCTGATGAGCTCATTTACTACCTGCATTGCAATCTGGCTCTAACACCTGCCGTTCCCAAACAAGCCGGGAAATGAATTCATTTCAGACGAAGCCAGAGTGGGTAGTTTTCTTTTGTAGTTTTGAATTTTTAGTGGATGGAGAAATCAGCAATGATTTCATTTGGGACTAAAGGAAATGCTTTGTTCAACCCCAAATGAGAAATGGGAGGGTTTTACCCTTTTGAGTATGGTTGTATATAATGGGAGTCCATGTGAAAAGAGAATGAGCCCTGTGAGCTGACAAATTAGAGTGGTCCCTATGAAAAATGTCACACTAAAGTACTTCAGACTTGGGGTGGAGGGGAATATGCTTTCTGCTTTGGGTTTTTCAACTGAATATTGCCAATGCAGATAAATGTGGGGTTTTTTTAGCCCAGCGTACATGTTAATGTCACCCAGCTCCGGTGGGGTCAAAGGACTGAATCACAGGCCCTTGACCCCAAGTGTTACTACACAGACAGGGGGTTTGCGCACAGTTCTCCTGTTGGTGTCTGCTCCTCTGACAGCACAGCCTCCTGCTCTGCTTTAGCCATCATCTCCAAACCTTCAGCTGGGAAGCAAGACACCCTACTGAGCTGTACCAGTTTGTTCTCATGTCTGGTCTTTGCACAGCTTCATCCTCGACAGCTCTTCCTATTTCTTACCTGAAATGAACCCCATTGCATCCTCTCAACACTGCTGAAGCAAAAAAAAAGATAAATTAAAAGGAAGCCTTAAAAAAGACTTGTCACATGAGCACCTTTGTTCCTGTCTCAGTGAAAAAGAGGATGGTATTTTCATAGTCGGGGCTGCTGAAATGAATGTAGATGAAATGGTACAGTGTAATTAATTAAATGATCTCCAAGACCTTAGGAGTATTGCCAATGTACAGCAGACATAATTGGGTACACAGTGTCTGAACAGATCATTACACACAGGTACACATATGTAGACTGTGTGCCAAGTCCAGCCACTGCAATCCAGAAGGATTACAGATGGACAGTCCTGTAAAGCTACTCCAACCAGCGTTAGTGGGAGCCCAAGGCAGGGCTGCCTTCTCTGGGATTTCCCTAAGAGAAACGTGTCCTCATGTAACATACCACTCATGTAGTGAACCTGGTACTTCCAGGAATCACAAGATCTGCTGCACGTGGGACACATACTTTCTGGGATGCTTTCAGATACGTCAGGCTTTACTGTACCTGCATGAATCACCCGTGCAGCAACTCATGCAAGAGTATTCTTTGCTAGTTTCGGAGTAGTTTCTCTCTGTGGCGATAGTTATTACATATCAAAGCAGAGTTGTTTCTTATTTTGCCTTATTTCTCTTATTTTTTTAACTCCTTCTGGGCTGGAAGGAAATTAGTGTAGGCAGGACAGTGTAGTCAGCAGTCTCAGCAGGACTAAGCAGTCTCAGCCTGCTTACATCTGCGTGCCGTGGTTTGGGCTGATCTCAGGTTCTGGCTTCTCTGGGGGTTTGACCCCCAACTTGCTGCCACTAAAAGATCTGTTGGCTGTTTTCATTGAATTTTCGACTGGACCATGCAGAGTCAAGGCAGATCACAAAAAGCAGAGTTGCAAGGGAGGAAAGCCAGGGATTCACAAAGAAAAGGTGCTTTAAACATTCAAGAAGAAAAGTGGTCAAGGAAGATGATTTTTAAAGCTCACTCCATGA
>NW_008824987.1:199171-202000 GCF_000699105.1 Pygoscelis adeliae | reverse complement strand
GCGCAACGTGTCTTGCAGCACAAAAGATGCTCTGTGAGAAAACAGAATGAGCTACCTAGTGATTAAACTTTCCAAATGAGCTACTGGTGGAGGAGCAAACAATAACTGGAAATAAATCAGTATCAAATTTGCTTTTTCTTTCTTGCCACAGGAAAGAAGGAAAATAGCTCAGCTCTGCAGAGGGCTCGGTGTTGCAGTGCACTGCGATGGGCAGAGACATGAAGCAGAGGCCGTGAAGACAGGGGGAAGAGATGAAAGAGCAGAGTTAGGGCCACAGCAGAGCCAAGGAAGGGGGCAAGGCTGGAAGAGAGACCGGAGGATGGTAATGAAGTGCAGCAGCAATGCTGCTTCATGACCCTGAAATCTTGCATGGTTATTTTCCTGGTTAGTTCTCAACTCACTTACAGAGGAGGCTAGTGCCCTTTGCTCCCTTTACACATAGGGACACGGAGGCACAGAAAGGCCAGGCGCCTGCCTGCTGCATGGGTGGCTCTGCCAAGGTTTGGGATCAGATGAGCACCTGGAGGAGCACAGCTCCTGCCCTGCCTGCGGTGTGGATCCGCCCGGGAGGCCAATGCTGGGGTGAGCTGCCTGCAAGCAGAATCCCCAGGTGCCTCTCACCTAAGGCAGATGGTTAGGCTGGAAAAGTCAACAGGAGGGTCCTGTTGTGCACTGCTGTTGGGGAGTTCCTTACAGTCACCACCAGCCCAGATCTGCAAAGGTATTTTTTGCTGGGCAGATGTGAATCAGGGAGTTTTTGCTTGGCAGGTATGAGTGCAACTTGTGAGAGACCCTGGTATTTAGTAAGCGCCCTCCTCCTAGCTGCATCCCCGGGGACATGCTTTGATCTGGCACGTGGAGCAGTTGGGTTGTGTGTCTGGGCAGTTGTCATGCCACTCTGTCCCTCCACACCTCAGCCTCAGCATTCCTATCTTGATGACAAATTCACTGATCTCATTTACGAAGTGCTTTTGGGATGCTGGAAAGCACTGCCCAAGGCAGGGGTGATTTCAGCCAAGTCAGAATCACCCTGAGTACATCATCCCAGGGTGGGCTGCTTGCCTCTCAGAAATGCTGCAGCAGTTGGTCTTGCCCACAGCCCGAGGCAGGAGATCGCTGGAAGGTTTCCAACCCTTGTTTCCCTCTGGCTTAGCACCTCTTCGGATGGGGTACCAGGGTCTGTAAAGCTGGGCTTGAAGGCAGCGAGGAGACAGGAATATCCCATATGGCAATTAGCCAGCACACAGCCTCCGAGGCCACATGGTTAGAAAAACCTGGCCATTTTGTAGGCCTGATCTAGGAAGCTTTGAAAGGACATGCTTTTCAAAGACATTTCCTGAAAACCAGGTCCCTGAGGGGTACCACTCGATAGGATAACCCGCATGGCAACTTCTGCTTTGGAAAAATTTGGTTTTTCTTCCTCTCCCACCTGTTCTGTGACTCTCTCCTTTCCCTGACCCTACCTTTCTCCTGCCATCCAGCAAATCATTTACTTCGGCTCCTTCTCCAAGGTACTTTGTGCATGTCACAAAATCCAAAGATCTGAAGAGGGGGAGGAAGGGGAAAAATACAACTCTGTAGCACAGGCAGTAAGAACCCAGTTTATTATTTATAATGCTTAGCTGTAAGCAATAAACACAGTCACCAAATGTAAATTCTGCCACTTCCCTTATCCTCTCTATATAATTCCCTGGTAAATTCACATCATTCACTGTCAGCCTTAATGTGCTTCTATTTGTCTGAGCTACAGATTTCTCTGTGTGATTTTTTTTCTGATGATATAATATCTCCATGGATAGTTCTCTTCCTCTATCCTTAGTCTTGTAAATTAAATTCATTTAAAATTCAAAGGGATAATAGTCTGCTAAAATGATCTGCCGTATCATTGCAGGTCATGGTGTTGGACCGTAAAATAAAAGCCTGTTTATAACTTATCATTTACAAGGCTTTCTTCTCCCAGAAGCTAGCAATGTGGTGGGTAGAGCCATCTGAGGAGCTGGAAGGATGTCCATTTTCTGTATAACTAGAGGGAAATGTTCACATATCCTGGGCCTGTGACATCCAAAAGATTACCTAAGTGGACTTTTAAAATCCAATGCACTGTTGTTTGAGCATCCCCCTTCCCCGAGGCCTTAACTTTGCTCTTTAGTATGGTGCTTTGTGGAGTTCAGGGAAATCCAGCAGTGGGAATCCCACTGTTCCCTTGCTCCTAATTTCTTTCACTTGAACACTGTGGTCCTGAGTGGAGGCAAAGCCAGGAGGAAAGACAAAAGATCCATATCCCATTTTCATATCAAGGATCCGCTCCTCAATACACTGCATTTCAGGAGTGCAAAACTTGATTTTTCTGGAAGGGGGATGAAAAGTTGTTATTTCAAATTTCCTCACATCTCAGAAACAGCAAAAACCTTCTGTCAGAATTATCCAAGATAATTTTCTTCAATATTTCATTTTCCTGTTATATAGCAGAATGAAGTGAAAAGAAAAGATTGAGGAGAATAACTTCACTTAGGTTTGTAATGAGCTAGAAATTTTACCGCTGTCAAAAATGGCTCCACTCCCACAAAATCTGTTCAGCTAGCAATACAAAGGAGTCCTTAGTCACTGCGACTCTAGAAACACAAAAGCGGCAGGTGCAAAACCTGCTCCAGCTTCTGCGAAGCGTTTCTGGACTCTCCCATCCTTAGCAGTGGGCAATTTAGTAAACCTGAGAGACACAGAAGTGCCACCTCCTTTTGATCAGGAGATTATGGAGAAAAGACTCATTTTTGCCACCCTCTCCTACACCCCAGCCCCAGCTGCAGGTACCGCTCCAGTGGTGCCAATTTT
>NW_008824987.1:194778-199154 GCF_000699105.1 Pygoscelis adeliae | reverse complement strand
TTGCCAATTTTTTCCGGCTGAAGTACCCTTCCCTCCAGTATCAAGAAATTGAATTTGCAGCCGTTCCAGGCGCTGTGGTTGCTGCATTCCTCAGTGAGACAAGGCCAGTTCCATCCTCCCTCACTTGGCTGTGAGCAGGAGCGTGGCTGAAAAGCAGCAAAACATGTCTCATTAGTGATGCAGTGTGACTGACTTTAAGGTTTCTTCACAGTGCGACCAAACCCCATAATGGTTTTCTTTCAGTCACTTAATGACGACTGTTCACTCGCACTCCTCATACATCATATTTGCAATGGTTCCTTCGGTGTGGTTGGTGCTTCAGTGGTAGTTTTGTAATTTATGAGACTCTTAGTGGCTTAATTATGCCGTCAGCTCCATCTGTCACTTAACTGATATGAGGAATGATGGGATGCCATTAGCCAGCTAATAGTTGCTGTAAAGAGTATTGGTTTATGCCATTAAATAGCAAGAACATAAACAGTTTTTGCTCCCCGATATCCACGCCTGCTTTGGTAATGATATTTAAGAGGCTGGTCTTGACATCTGTCCTTCTGCCTGAAAAAGTGCTAGCAGAAATAAAAGGAAACTATCAGCAACAAGTCTAATTAGATTTACCATCAAGATGACGATCATTTGGCTTCATTTTTTTCCGTGCTGATGGAACTTCTTATTTGAATCTTGGGGCCTTCCTTGCTTCTCATCTTCTTCTCTCATGATCAGGGCAAGAATGTGGTGTTTTCGTCCCCATGAGGTAATTACTGGGCTTGCAAAATTTGCATTCGAGCCCCTCAGCTGCTTTAGCATCTGCCCTCTTCGCACGTCTGTGAAGTATTATTCATTTAATAGATGGAGAGCTGAGGTACAGGAGACTATGAATTCAATCTGCTGGAGGACAGAGGCACTTGGTTTCCATTTTAGATGGCAAAGTTAAAAATTTAAAGCCTATAAGGCCCTCTCAATTATAGTTTAACCCTGGAGCTACCTAAAATCTAGTTTTCAGCATTAAAGTTTCTCGGGTGCCAACCTTCCTGCTTCTGCGCTAACCATTCCTGCTTCTGAGCTCACCAAAGATGGTTTCAGCCTCGGCAGGACTTTGCAGCTCTGAGCCTCACCTGAACCCCTGCATGGCTGGCAATTTTTGGCAAGGCGTTTCGCTGCCAGTCTCGGTGCCGTTGGACAGTGGAGGCATTTGTGGAGGATGAGGGCATGGTAACTGGGAGGGAACTGTAACCACAGAATTGTGTGCACCTTTCTCAGTTCTGCTATTTTAATCCCAGACAGAGCTGTCTCACCCACCCTTGTTCTTCTGCTCCTGCTCATCCCACGTTTGATTTGGTTTCTGCAAACATCACCTTCACCCCACCTGACAGCATCCACTGCACCAAGCTAGGAGAAATCCTTCTGGTTCAGCCGTGCAGTGTTTTCAGCTTTTTCATTTCCAAAAGGTGCATGTGGAGTGCCCAGCGCCAGAGGCATGAAACCCAGTGCCCGATGGGTTAAGGAGGCAGCGCCCTGCATGCCCAATGATCCTCTTTGCGGTCTATGAGCCCCATTCCCAGGATACATCAGGTCCTGAAAAAAGGCAAATTGCTGAGAACACATCGTTCCAGTCCTCTTGGACAGTGCCCAGATTTCCATTAAACTGCCGTGACTCCTTGACGTGACCTACATCCTCGTAAGTGAGGGGTTAATGCACGTTGGCTGCTGGTCACTCTCCCGCTCAGATAAGTAGCCATCAATCAGCAGGCGATCTGCTGTAGTCACACAGTAATAAAACTGGAGAGATTATTTGCTACTGTGTCATTCATAATAAATGTATCCCAAAGTGCTTTGTAGAATTAATTAATAGACAAAGGAGAGAGAAATTAAGAGCTGAAGACTAGGAATAAAAGCTAAGGCTTGAAATGAGATGTGGAAGGATCTCCTGGAGTAAATGTCTGTGGTGGGGCAGCAGCACAGAGGGGGGCTGCTCTGGGGCACTGTATACCACTGGGTGGCAAGGCAGAGAAAAGCAGGTGCAGATTTGGCCCATAAAATGTGTCGTCCTCCATGTCACTGATGGCAGTTGAGGTTGCAGCTCAATACAGGAGCTCAGAGCAGGATGTGGGTCCTCCTGCCAGCCCCTTTCCTGACTGGCTGTGCGTCCTTCATGGAACTGTTGCTTCCTCCATGCCTCAGTTTCCTCCATAACAGGCAGAGACTGCTGTATTTTGCAGTGCACCGCACGGCTTCATTCATCAGTGGTTATAAAGTACACAGCAGCATTTCAGTGAAAGGCACTCCATAAATCCCAGATTTTATGGCTTACTATTATTTATGGGAACATGCCACTTAGGGACTCCCCCTCCATAAAAATGGTGTAACGCATCAGGGTCAGCCCAAGAACGTGGGCTGTCCTTGGTCAGGGCGAGGAGGAGTCAAGAGAGGAGGAAGGGAAAAGCTTCCTGTTTTTCTAAGGAGCATCTATTTGCCTGCAGTCCCCTCCTGCACAGTGCTGAGCATCTCAACAGATCACTAACATTTTCAGGTTCTGCACAATTCATGGAAGTAGGTGGAGGAGAAAGCAAGAGGCCGTGTTAGTACTGCTGCTGAGGAACAGGCTGCAGGCATGCTCAACCTTTATTAGACACTGAAGAACCCACTTGGGAGCAAGACATTTGATTGCCCTAAGTGGTGGAAAAGGCTCAGTCAGCATCTCCACCTTGCTGTGGCCAGGCAGTGGGAAAATCACCTCTGCCAGAGTTACTGCTCACCAAATGAGTTACCGTAGGATGTGATGTGCGTGGCCCCAGGGCAAGACACAGGTTCTGGTTAGTGGGACAGACCGAGAGTTGCTGTTCATCAGCAGAGCGGTGGGTTCAGGTCTGCCTTACGTTACTGCAAAGCTTTGAGCTGCTGCTGAGCCCGGGTTGGGGATAACCTTCATGCCCAAAGCATGAACTTCAGCCCCGGAGTCCTGGTGGACACTGGTCTCCAAAGCCAGGGGACGTTGCTTGGGGCTGGGCACAGGACAAGTCCCACACAGCCCTGCTGAGCAGCCGTGCAAGGAAGCATGGGTTCTCCAGCCCTCATTCCCCCTTCTTTAATTGCACCACTATAAAACAAAATGTCAATTTTCTTTTTAAACGTCTTTTATGGCAGATTTGATGCAGCTTGGCAGATTGATAGCCCTGGTGACTGATGGCTCCCATTTATCCTTGCCACGTGGGCGTCGGGCATGCAGGATTCCCTGGCGCAGGCAGCCCTGATGGGGAAGGAGCACCGGGAGGGGGCAGCGGGCCAAGGAGGTGGTTGTGGCCCTCTCGGTCAGTCCAGGCACCACCTGCATTACCAGACTGCTGGGCTAGTTTGTGGTGTCTGCTTGCTATCGGGCTGAATTATCCAACGAGCATAGAGTCATCTCTTGCAGTCGGCAGCTTGGTCTGAATGCCCAGCTTCTCCCCTCCCGTGCCACCGTGGCAGAGGGGAGAAGCTGGGCAAATTAACAAGGCCTCTCATGAAGGTTGAAAGCAGACCGCATCTCAGATTGTCCTTCCCGCAGAGCCCCTGAGCCTCATCCTAACCCCTGTCCTCCTCTTTGTGAAGGCCTCCATGCCTGCAAACTCTGCCTGATCTTCTGATGGAGTTACGTCCTCCCAGTGAGATCCATCTAGCTTCCCCAGCAGCTAAATGCTGCCAGGCTTTAGGGGAGCAGCCAGAAATGTCTCACTGTCTTGGGGCAGGAGGGTGGTGGGCAGAGCTGCACGGACACATCATTTCCAGCCAGGTGCTCTGCTGTGGGTTGGTGTGGAGGGTTTGCTGTGTTTGTGTGGAGCATTTCTGTGCAAGTGGGGGGATTTCATCCTTCTACAACCTCATATAGCCCTGTGGATTTGACAGCTCAAATAGACCCTGCACCCTGTTGGATGACGCATGGGGTGAGCGTCCTCCCTTTCCAGATGAGCAGGGCAGGAGATCAGCCAACGCTGCCCGTAGGGACTGGGCAACGCCACAGCACTCGAGCTACCTCCCAGCCTTCCCCGGCATGTCTGCGCCTTCCTTTCAACTCTTCCTTTCATTTTTCCCTGCATTGGTTCAAAGGGAGAAGAAGAAAGCGCGAAGCTGCAATACCAGACAAAAAGTCCCTGCAGTCGCAGGCTGTGCTGGGTAGAGATGGCCCCATCTGTTCTGCTGACTTGATGCTCCCACTCGAGTGAGAAGGCACCGTCAGGAGCGGGCGGTGGGAAGGGTGGGAACAGCCATGCCATTTGTGCTGACAAGAGCAATATTAGCATAATAAAGACTAAATTTTTCAGCATCCAGTAGATAAGCTAAGAGATGCAGAAACAGCAAAGGCAGCCCCGAGTAAATAGACTCTTTTCTTCCTGTCCTCATCT
>NW_008824987.1:190618-194728 GCF_000699105.1 Pygoscelis adeliae | reverse complement strand
CCTCCAACACACTCCAGCTGCCAGCAGCGTCCAAAATAATCCAAGCAAGTTTATCTGAGCTGCTGTGTTCCCCCCTCCCTGAGAGGATGCTCATGGAAAGGCAGAGCTCCTCCAAGCAAGAGTGCCAGCTGGAGAGCAGAAACCCACCGTATGGCGCAAATGCTCCCTGCACCGGCGCTCAGGCGAAAGACGGGGAGAAGGCAGTCATGCAAGGGCTAGTGAGGATGGGATGAAGGCTGTCTTGGCAAGGAGGCCCAGGTTGCTGGCCAAATTGGCCCACTCTTTGACTGATGCGGCACAGTTGGAGTCAAGGACGCGATCACACTGGGACACCCTGCCAGCAGATCGCTCTACGCAAGGGTCGCCAGCCCACGGAGATACTGCTTCAAACTAGGGAATTCTGCACCCAGCAGCTCCTCTTCCCATCCGCCACGGCTGTCTTTCATCGTGGTGCTTCGCTCAGAGGGTGCGCCGTGTACAAGAGGTCGGATTCTGCTCCTTGCTGCAGAATACACAGCCGTGTCAATTATTCATTTAACACATTCTTTGGCGGCAGTTGCTCAATTCACTGTGAAACTGGGTGAGAATGCAGAAAACAAAGGAGCTATTGTATAATTGAACTGCATCTCTTCAGTAGAACAGGCTTTAAAAATGGCACTCTCTCTGAGAAAATTCTAACAGGATTATATATATATATATAAAAACTTTTTTCCAACAGCCTAATTAAAAAAAATCAAAACCTCAGCATCTTGCATTAAATACTTATCAGTGGTAAACCTTCAAGTTTCCATTTCTTGGCTTAAAAACTTTTCTTGGGTGACTGAATGTGGTCAGTGTTTGACCTCAGACATCTCAGCCAAAATGTTCTCCAGGTTTTGGACCACAAGTCAACATTTCCCAGGTTTGCAGATACTGTGAAATTTTGGTTTCATCTGCAGCCTTTCCACTGAAAAGCTCTTTCATTAGAAAAGTGTCACCCATCCTTCCCTATTAATACTAGAGTCTCTCAGTGTTAATTTTAGCAGCCTGCGTAGTCAGGGGAAAGCAACAGAGGTGTTGTGCGGTGTCCGTACCAAATGAACTGCATTGGGTTTGGTCTTTCTTCTTTTCTAAAACAAAGTATAAGTACCTGCCACCACTGCCTCTTCAAAGGGGAGAAGGACAGGGTTGCCAGGTTAGCAAAACTACAAAAATATTCTATTCCTTGTTGGGCCTTTAATGAAGCATTTACAAGATCAAACAGGAAGATGTGCCCTCCCACGGCCTTCTTAAAGCTGTAATTAATTGCAAAGTAACTAGCATATAATTGCTTTCCCAAGAGCACCCCAGAGACCAGGGCGATACCTTGACAAAGGTGCTAGAACAAGCGAAAGTTAATTAACATTAAGAATTAAGTGGCTAATTGCATTGTTCTGACAGTGCAGCTCACCCTCCCAGCGAGGTGGCATCCGGAGAATGTTTCATCTCAGCACCAACCCAGGGGCCGTTCCTCACCGCATCCTTCCACGTGTGCCAAACCCACATGGACGTGCAATGTCAGGAGATGCTGGAGGTGTCTCAACATCTGCGGCGACCCAACGGACCATCTGCCAAATAAGGTTCTGCTGCAGCAGATGGGCTCGGCCTCTTGTGTCCCGCTGGATTTTGGTGGGTCAACCCCAGCTCTTGGCGCCATGCTGGGGTCCTCCACCTCCACAGGGGACACGGCAGACCAGATGCTGTGGCTGCTTCTCAGCCAGCAGCAATGTTAATGCAAAGCAGTAGCGGTGAAAGTGAAAAGGATACACCAGTCACCTCCTCACACAATAACCCTTGTGTTCCTAAAGTTTCCCAGTTTCCTTGTAAACCTTCACATATTCTAGGTGAATTCAATTAGCCAGAGGGATCAGGAGCTCCAAAGTATTAAAGGATTCAGCTGCCTGCTTTTAACATGGTAGAGCTGCTTCAGTCTCCCTGTCATTGGGACAATGAGAACTGCATGTGTGAGGACCCCAATTAAGATCCCAGGGTTGGGAGCATTACAGGGAAGTGGCTATCACTGCTATACTAATATGACCTGTGCAGGTGCTCAGAGCTAGAAGCAGCCCTTGAGTTCCAGAAAACATCTGCATGGCCTTTGGAAAAGGGGCGAGTGAGCCCCTTCACGTAACGACAGCTCCAAGCACAGGCCTCCTGCGTGTGGCTGGCTGGCTGCCCCGCAGGGCAGTGAGCCGCTGTGTGAAAGATGCAGAGTCTGGAGAAGGGAGACCAAGGCCAGTGCTTGGAGGGAGCAAAGCTGTGTGTCTGGGACACAGGTGGCCCGGTGGAGAGCCTGGACTCAGTATTGCAGAGGCAGATGCTACCCGTTCTTGTAGGTTCTACTCTATGGGGGGCATTTTCTAGGCACCATCCATGCATAAATGTGCTGCTTCTGGTGCGTCCCCCTTGCACGCGCTAAGCAAGAGTGCACACACACAGGCTGGCCATGTGCAAGGACCCGCGTAACCGTCCCATCCAACCCACCTCTGTCTGACGGGCAACCTGTGGAGTGGGGGCTGAGTGAGGGTAGCTGTCAGAGGTGTTTTACTCTGAAGACATCTCTTCTTAAGATTGTCCTGACCAAAGGAGCACTGTATCTGCAAGGGTATTTTAGCACTCCTGGGAATCTGCTAGATTGCTAGCAAACAGGAGATTTTACCTTTCTGTGCTATTGTGTTTCTCTCTGGGTAGCACCACCCCTCCCCTCCTCTCCAGGATGTGCTTTTCCCTCCGGCCTCATCAAGCCACGTGCCACAAGCTTAATTGGTCATTTCTATTCTACCAGACTGTGGCTGGTGTAGAGAGGCCTGGGGAGCAGGCTGCAGCTCTCCAACGCGACAGGCAACAAGTGAGATTGAAATTGCTCATGTGTGGGCATGAAAATGTTGGAAAGGCTATCCTGCCTTTCTGCGGGTAGCAGCAGACATTGCTTGTGCTGCTTTGTTCCAACTCCGTCACAGGCTCTGTGATGGTGGTGCAAAAGGAAAAGGGCTTGCTGGTCAGGGAGTCCTGAGATGGGCATGGTCTGGGACCATGGCTGGGATTATCATCTACAGTTCTTGGGGAGGGCAAGAAGGGCAGCTGCTGAGAGGGGTTATAAGGGAGTGTGTGCTGGGAATGGTCTCCTCTCTTCCAACTGAGACATGCCTCAAGCCATCCTCCCATCTCCAGATCAGTCTGTGCCATCGTGGATTGATACTGCAAGATCTGGAAGTGGTTTTCCTGCTCTACCCCCACCATGGGGCCAGATCCCCCTTGGTGGAAGGAGGCCAGTGAGCAATTTAGTCCATAGCTCTTTGCAGGGGGACCCGTGTAGATGTGGACACAGTTCTAGGGCCACTTGGTTTGCTGCAGGGCTTGCGTGAATGCCCTGCTAGGAGGAAAGTTTCACTTTCCCTGCACTGAGGTATTCTCATCTGACAGCTCCTTCCCTGGAGGTGCTTTAAAAGCAAATTGAAAACCTGCATATTTGCAAAGGATTAGCGCTGCACAGCCCTGAGCTGATTCGCTGTGGGAGCTGAATTGGGGGGGTGGCAAGCACTTTGCAGTTTTTTGTGAAATGTGTTAAGTGAGAGGCAGTTTGGAAGCAGTGTACCCTTTGGGGATGGACAGGAGCTAGCTATGCATGTGTCACTTCTGGCCTGTGCTGGGGTACATTGCCAGGAGACCTGGGGGGATGCAGAGTGGGCTGGGATGAACTGTGGTCTTTGGTTGATCGAAGAAGAGCATGTGTTTCGGCTGAGGATACGTTGCCTGCTTCCTCCCCTGCTAGTCCATTCGGCAGAGTTTGCATGTAGCAACTGCATGTCCATGGTGTTGTCTCTTGATTTTCTAGATAAAACAAAAGCTTGAGCTAGAAAATACCTGTGCAGGTGAGAAGCTGTTGGTTGGAGATATTGAAAAGGAAATTAATTCTGGTGCCAAATGCAAATGACTGCTCAATCAGCTCAGCACTACAGACTACTTTCCACTGTTTGCTGTATTTAAAGATGTGGAGAGACACCCCGCAGCTCCCTTCCAGTCTGTTTCATTCCCGTTTGTATTCAGGTCCCTTTGGAATAATACACTAAGCCCTGGTGCTTTTTATAGCTT
>NW_008824987.1:187844-190556 GCF_000699105.1 Pygoscelis adeliae | reverse complement strand
CACACTAACAGCACTGTGATTGCACAGCATGGCTCATAGCCATCCGCGGCATCACAGGGTCATGAACTGCGAGGAGAGATCTGTGAAGGCTTTGTGGCTTTCCTCCCAGTTGTGAAAGGCCAAGGCAGCACCCACTCCACAGGATCACAGAAAACAGAGGCTGGATGGCTCTGAGACCCACTGGGAGATGTGGAGTTTTCTCCACCTAGCATGGGTGTATAGTGGTCAAGCAGCACACTCAATGTGTTTTTCTTCGAAAGCCCTCTCCAAAATAGGTGGATGTGCCTTGCTGGATACTGGAAAGCTCTTAATCCAAAGCTTGGAGACTTGATAGCTCCAGATCTGTGAGCAACACTGGGTTTATTTTATTTAAGATCTTGTATGCTTGACTGAGCTTATCCTGCCCTCTCTCTATGCTCCTGCTGCTCCCAACCAGACAAGCCCCTCTCTGGAGGGCCTATCATGCCTCAGCCAGCAAAAATGAAAGTTTTTCCAGTATCATCTTCCTGAGCTGTTCAGTTCTTCATCCTATGTCTTCATTTTGACCCTTCCTGCTTTTCCCCAGTCCCGCCTGCATTTAGGTGCCTTCTGGATTGGGTGACACCTCCCTCAGCTCAGAGATTCAGCCTTTAGTCTAATAAGCTCCCTCCTGTCCAGCCCATAAATTACCCCAGTCTTTAATCTCTCTTGCTGAGAACTTACAGTCTGGTGCTGGGTGCTAACCAATTTCCTCTTCTCCCTGTGACTGGGCCACCTGAAATCACTAACCTGGAGCACAGCTCGTCATGTTAAGCACTGTACATACACAAAGACTACTCAAGCCTTCAAGGACTTAATGTTAACTCTCTCTGGGAATGCTCTTCATGAGACTAGACATATTTTCATGGTCTGAGCATTAGCATCCATGAAGGCAAAGGTGATAGGGGAAGAAGCCTGGTTCTCCCCTGGTGCCTTGCGCCTAGCCTGCTACGTGTTCAGGTGCCGCAGCAGAGAGGAGAAGCCATAGTTCCCCTCTCAGGTACCAGGAGGGGTGCTGCCATCTAAGCACAAGCCGTTTTCAGTGAAGAGGGTTTATGAGCCTATTTCTTAGATAACAGCACTTGCCTTAACCTCTCCCCTGGCTCTTCTCCCTCTGTTATGTTGCTGTTAATTCTGGGGATATTTCTTCATCTCCTGACAGTCCAAATGCAGCAGCAAAGGTAATAAACAGAACATTAGCTGTGCTTTGTCAGAGTGAACGAGGCTTCCCTGATAAAGAGTCGCCAGGGCCCGACAAGAGGAGTTGCTCTCCCGGGCAACATCTTCATTGTGTATGGCTCCGAGTCAATTCCTCCTGATCAGGAGCCGTGCTCGCCTCCCTAACGCTGGGTGAAATAGTGATGGCCCCATTCCTCTGGCTTGCCGCGGCAGGGGAAGAACAGACCAACGCTGTGGCAGAGGCCCTGTCTGGATCTGGGAGAGGAGGAGCAGGAGATAGAGGAGGAAGAAGAAGAGGAGAAATTGAGTGTGATTCCCAGCAAGCCCGAGGGAGCCCTGAATTGCTGTAGCAATAGCTGGGATGCCCAAATTGGGTGGAGTTGGTCCTCAGTGTGCTGGGAGGAGATGATGCAAGAGGCTCCATCAGTCAAGTCAAAGACTCAGCAGTGGTTTGCCACCAGCCCTCAGACTAGGTTGCTTTTCAATGAACATCCCCAGGACAGTCTCCAAGGGGGCATGTGGAGTTCAGTTCCCACTGGATGGCTTTGAAGAGGTCCCTTTAGCCAGGTCCCCAGAAAGGAACAGTCGGGTCTGTACTGAGTTGAGCTATCTCCCCACACTGACAAACCCTCACCCACTCTGTGCCCTGACCCTGAGATGGGTACAGTGGGTGGCCTAGGGGATAGCAGGGCATTAAGATTTGACTCACTGGTGGGAGAGCAAAATCTTGAAGCCTGTGTCCCAGTCTCACTCAACTGCACCTATAAGTGCACACGTGCTTGTCTGAGCTGGGGAGACAGGCTGTGCTCCTTGCTGTGCCCTCGGAGGTAGAAAAAATCACCACGTGGCACAATTCTGCTTGTGCCACCAGGAACCATCCACCTGCCCTCAGACTGGTGGCCTCATCCCTGGCCCCCTGCCCTTCCTCTTCCTAAACATCCTCTCTGAGCATCCTTCTGCCCTTGCTGTCTCCCGGCCGCATCTTACCCGTCACCAGTGAGTTAATACTGAAACGAGGATAATAAAGTGCGTCAGGCAGGGAAGGGAGAGGAGGCTGCTCGTTCATTTGGCCTCTCGCATTCCTGTTTGTGTTTGGGTGTATGTGAAATATCTGCCCAAAGGGGCCTAATGTAGCAGAACACTGGAAGTGCTTTCAGGCTGTTAGGTAGCTGCCCAACATGGCATTACCCCAACAGCTAATTAAACTGGTGCCCGTCCCAAAGTGATGAGTTTGCAGGGAGGCTGCGAATCTGAAAGAGATTGATGTCGCATGGCTTATCAATTTTCAATCTCAACACAGCGAGATATTTATCAGGCTGCAGAGAACAAACACTTGTAATATTTAAAGGGGGAAGGCTTTAATGGAATCCATTGCAGATCACCAATTTCTGTTCCCCTGGGCTCATTCCTTTCCTCTTCTTTCAGTAGGTTTTTTTTTTTTAATCTTATTTTCATTTTTTTAGCATACAATAGTCAATGAGGGAAGGAGGTTTTCATTTAAAATGCTGGCTGCTT
>NW_008824987.1:175730-187664 GCF_000699105.1 Pygoscelis adeliae | reverse complement strand
GCTGAATTATTTGCTGGAGTAAATCCTCCTGTTTTTATTGAGCAGAATCTGAATCTGGTCCTTTCATACACTCGCTCTCAGGTCAAGGCCGTGCAATCAGTACTGAGGGCTGCCAGGTAATTCTACCAGAGTCACCTCAATGGGAAATAGCATGATGGCTCCATCCCCGGGAAGTCAATTGGATATGGTCCTGGATGAAAAATACTCTACAGCTTTCTCCAAGGAGGCCTAGTGAAAAATTGCCTGATCTCCAGGAGCAACCCCTGGCGTGGGATCCAGGCAAGGTCAAGCTAAAATTTATCAGTACTTCAGAGCTGGACCCGAGTTTGCCATTTAAGAACTCAGCTATAGATTACAGGTCTATTCATAAGTGCTCATTAGTACACCACGAAGAGATATTGTAATGAATACGGGCTGGCTAAATCACTAATCAATAGCTAAAGGGTTTAGCTGATTCTTTTCAGCCACAGCTTATAACTGCCTTCAACACTTTCCACTGACGGTTTTAATAAACACATGCTGCTCCTGTCTAGGACATGTGTCTAAGATTGACTAATCACTTACAAACAGCTTGTAAATGGATGGTTAATGAGAACTGCATGAATAATTGCTTTTTCATTTTACTGCCTAACCAGAAAAAATGCAAAATGAGATTTCTTTTTCGGAGTGGCCCACAATAGAACGTTTTTCAGCTTTTTTCTTGCCATAAAGGAGCTCATGCACACGAGCCCTCTCCACCTTCATAAAGCCTTTGAGAGTAAATGGAAGAATCTGTATAATCCAAAATAAAACAGATTTCTGTTTCTTTTGTTTTAGACTCATTTTCCTCACTTTTGAAAGTATTTTAAAAATTAAGTTGAGGCAAATGTAATCTTAGAGTAGTGGTTTGAATGGAAATGGTTTTATTTTCCTGTTCTGGGAATAAAAGATTTTTTGAAACCCAATGTGAAAAATCTTCTGGCATAGAGGAAAAAAAGCCCTTTCTATCATTTATTAAAGGTGACTGAAAGAATCTCAGGTCACTGCATCCTTCAAACACTCCTGTCATTCCTCCTGCAGCTCTGTCACTAGAAAGATGATATGATTGTAACCCGCATATGAAGACTGGCCTCCAAGAATATATACTTGTGGACAATTTGACATTTCCATGGGCTTTCTGGATTTATCAGGTTGGTTGCTGTCTCCTTCCACAGATAGTTCCACCTCAGGAACTTGGAAAGTGGTGTGGACTGAATGTAAATAGGATCTGGATCCAGTTTATTCGCACTTGCTCAAACTTCTGTGAAGATGTTTTATTCTTTTTTAATGGTAAATTTGGGTTTGGTTTATACAACCGATCCCTAATTGAGTGAAGAAAATTCAAGAAGCTTCAAATACCCTAAAACAGACTAGTTTGCACCAGGTTATAAGCCCATTTTGCATTAAATCAGATTTTCTCCATAAATGAGACATTCACTATAATTGCTCTGGAGCGGTTTATTCTGATTTCTTTGCCTCTTTGGTTCTGGTAATTTGCCTCCAGCAAAACACTTGAGACGGACAAACCACAGAGGAAGGCAGGGAATGCTCAACAATAGAAGTCTTGCTGGCACAAGCTTCTCCTCTCTTCTTCTACTCCCATCCTACATCTGACCAGCTCCTCACCTAAGTCGGAAGGACCCTAGGTGGGGAGATTGAGCCCAGCCCAGTATCTCCTCTGATGAGTTATGAGACCTGTGTCCTCAGTTTCAGGGGTCGGTTCTCTGAGCGGGGCTTGGGGGCTCACTGTGCGGGGCATCTGTGAGCCTGGTGAATTGAGTGTCTGCAACCACCGGCCCTTGTTGGGGTGATGACAAACGGGTAAAGGGCAGAAGGCTGGGATAATGGGGTTGAAAAATGAGTGCTTTCTGATTACAGTAGATGGAAAAGTCCTGCCGTGTTAACACAGTGGATTTTGCACAGCCAGACAAAACCAGTCTCACCTTACATACTGGGAATGGGTTGGCATGGATCTTTACCCACAGCAAGGCAGCCCCGTGGTGTCTCTCGGGCACGCTCCAGCCTTTGCTCCGTGTAGCCAAATGCATCCCACTGCGCTGGAGCACAGGGTGTGAACGCAGCTCTGCTCACCCAGACACATCTGGGCACAGGCACATCTGGGCAGCCACATCCCGCTCTCGCTCTCACACCCTCCTGCCAGCCCAAAGTCAGAGCACTGCTGGGACATGGGCCAGGCTGTGCGTTCTCATGCCGTCTGCATCTATTGCCTTACAACCATGACAACTGCACGGGGGAGAGATTAAACACAGTAGCTGCTGGAGGTATTCCCTGTTGCAAGGATAAGAAGAAGAGCAAATACTGGAGACAGAGTAATCCGTGTGGTAAACGTGACCAGTAAACATCCTCAGCGGGGATGCACTGGCAGGGTTTCCGTGACCAACCTGTGAATGGTGCTTCTGTAACTAGACTTGGGGTGATGGCTGTGGTTACACTTGTATGTGCACCCTGGTACAGACACCCAGGTGATCTGGTGGGTGCAATCTGTAATAATCTAGGGGGGCAAACCTCCTGGAGGCAGCTAAATAAATAAGCCAGTGCAGCGACATCCACCACAGTTTAGTGAGCACAGCTGGTCTCTCAGAAGGAGTTCAGAGATCATTCCACCTCTGCATTGAAGACTTTCAATGACTGTTAATGAATTTAAATGATGGGGATTTTCTTTTCATGCTTCATTGCATGTGCTCCTCACATTAAGATGCTAATTAAGAATACATCAGCCCAAGCTGGGAATGATGCGGACACTGAGCAAAGTGGAGCTGAGACAGTGTCTTTGAGGCTACTCAGTGGGACCTTTTATTGGAGTCTGATAAATTACTTGCTTCCTCAGGTCTGCTAGGTACAGGTCCCAGAGAGAGTTAAGATTTGTGGTGGCTCTCGTGTCTTTACTTCTTGTTTGATCCCACTGGGACATCTGAGGGTGGTGAGGAATGCTCAGGCAGTGAGGGATGCTCAGGCAGCTGGGCACTAAGCATAGACATGTGTGTGGGGAGGGCAGTCATTCTGGGGCTTTCTGTAGTCAAGAGGAGAGGGCCTTTCTCAGGGCACAGCTGGGCCATGGGCACAGAGGACAAATCCCTCAAGGCCTAATGAATAAAAACTCGCCATCACTGGCTCAGGAAGTCCCTGAGCTGCAAACTGTTGGAATTTGTGAGATATTCTGGATGATACCACAACATGTTCGTGCTTTCCTGCTGTTTTGCCCAGGCAGCCAACTTTGGAGACAGCTAGTCTGGCCCGGTGGTGGTGGTACTGTGTTTTCAGGTGGTTCAAAGCAAAGTCTTGACTTCTTTTGCTGGGTTTTGTTTGCTGGAAATGGCACACACTTTTTGGTCTGGACTGTGCTTCCTAGCATCAAGCATCCTGTTTGTAAGGAGGGTTTGGCACTGGGATGTCTTGATGTTCTGGGTGGGAAATCTCCCCCTCTAATGTACCAAACCCTGCCAGGATATCTCAACAGCTGTGATTGAGAAATTATTTCTAAAACCTGGACTGAGCTAAAGTCTGCGATCGCTTCTTAAAGTCAAGGGGAGGGTGAGAGAGAAGAAAAGGTTTATATATCATGAAACCTATTAATCTAATCCTAGAACAAACTTACAAATTCTAAAATGGATTTGCAGAGCCGATGGAAAAAAATGGATTTTGCAAATCTTAACAATTACTCCTTCCTAAAGAGCTTCTTGCTTTCCAGAGCAGCTTTGTGTTTGGGACAGTTTAGTGAGAGACTGTTCCGGCAGACTGCCCACAGCCTCTCGTTACAAGAAGGATTGCAAATGCTAATTCTTGTTCTGAAACTCTGAGCTCCATCCAGCGAAGCTCTGTCGGCTGTGCGAGGAGATGATTTCTTACACTTAACCACTTAACTGCTGCTCTACTTTCTAAAGATACCATGACAGAAAATACTTGTAATTGCAAATGATTTTTGAAACAGTGGCAACACTCTTAATGGCACTAATTGACTTCCAGGCTTCACTGCACCGGGGCTCTATCCACATGCAGAGCAAGACTGTGGCTGAAAGAGGCAAAGAAGTGGTTTGCCTGAAAATGTGCAGGATTTAGAACTTGGCTCTCATGCCTGTTAGGAAAGGGCACTGGAAGGTCACAGGGGATCTGTTCATGGAGCATGGGAGAGTCATGAGATGTGCACAGTCACCAGCCAGGCCATGAACATACATCCACTGAGCAAGGCAGAAGACGTTTAATTCTCCTGAAGGATTCAGGGCAATGAAGTCACCGAGTCATTGGGAAAAGGAATGAAGACTCCCTAATGTGGAGGGAGCAAACTAGGAGATGGAGAAGCAAGGAGGTGCCCAGCTGAGATCTCAGATTTGGCCCAAGTGATCCCTGAGCCTCGGGAGAATACCAGAAGAAAACACCACCCTCCCCAATTTACGTCCAAATTTTGGGCATATTTACAGTCTCATGTACACTCCTATAAAAGAGAAAAGGCTTGGTTGTGCTGCAGTCACTTAAGGGTAGTTTGTTAAAGGTTTTCACAACATGATCACTATTTTTGTGGCATCCATCCAAAAACTGGAACAGCAGAAAAAAAGGCTGGCCAGAGGAGTGAGAAGCGTGTTTTGCAGTGGAGACTCTTGGCTTATTAAGCTTAGCAAAAAAGAAGTTGAGTGGGAACAGGATCACTCCCTCTGTGTATATCACACTGAATAGCACTGTGGAGGGAGAAGGATATAGATGCCTAAATAGACAATTGGCATGGGAGAAAATGGGCATAAATACATTTCAGATGGAAATTTTAAAAAGATTCTACTGACAGAGGAAGAAGGTGGTTGTCTTTGGACATGATGACCCACAAGAGAGATGCAACATGAGTTCTGAGCTCCTGAGCAACATGTGGTACTGTACGGTGGCAGAGACGGTGGATATGGGTGGAAGGAAACACACAGTACAGCAGTATCAGCTTCTGCCGGGGAGGTTTCTCTCTCTGGTGATGGAAAATCCAGGACCCGGTTGGTGGGGGAGATATGGAGAGACCGTAAGCATGTGGTTGTGCGTATGACAAATCAAAAGGGACACGATAAATTAGGAAAGGAAAACGTTTATTTTCTAGCTTTTGAATGCACGTCGCACCCAGTTGAGAACAAAATTAATTCATTCATTAAATCCACTTGCCGCGTCAGATGAAGTGGCGGTGCCAGATTACGGGTGGTGGCTGCTGCTTCACCGGGGGAGGCTGATGGCAAGGCAGGGAGCGGAGCAGGCCCTCGGCGGTGGGAGCGGCCCAGCCCTGCCACGGGATGAAAGCATGGGGCAAGCTCAGCTGGGAGATGCTGCCAGCTGAGGAACCCAAGGGGGAATTTTGTCTAAATCAAAGGAAAGTTTACACAGGGTTTTTTTTCCCCTTCGCTACACAACTGCACGTGGTATCTCAATTTATGGCTCCTGTAATGTCTGTAGCAACTTCCACCTTTTCCCTTCCTATTTTCAGTCTCAGAGACTGTGCCGTGTACTGATTGCCCGTGCCTGGGGGTTATTCCATCTTCAAGGGAGGCTCTTCTGGTTGTGCCAACACAGCAAAGAGCACTGCTTTCCCAGGGCTTTTTGAACAACAGAGGTGCAAACTGTTTGCCCTGTCAAAGAGACTGAGCCGGTGTGAGGAGCCCTGCCAGCTACCTGGGCTCGAAACAGGCTATGTCCCCATGCATCCCGTTCAGGAGTGCAGGGTAGGCACTGTGCACCGGCACAGCCCATCTCACATCAGCAGAAAATACCATGCTTTAGTGCACTTTCAGCACTGTGAATTATGCACTGGGCTTCTGAGCACACCTCTCCGAGCCTGAAATACATGGTGCTCAGCAGTCCTGCCAGCTACCACGCATCCCTCCTGCAGCCCCGCTCCCAGCGCAGGCAGGTCCCACATCCCCGTCCAGGTCCATGTGCCACTGCACTGCCCGCCCAGTGCTCGCTGTGATCTCAGGGCAATCCAAGCTCAGTAGTCAATACTGGCATCTTACTGGTTTTTACAGCTTTCTGGAGGTGAGGGATTGGGATTTACTGGTGCACAGATTGCCCCAGGGCGTGATGCATACTGTGTTTATTTGGAGAGTAATGAATTGCACAGATGCCTGAAAACCGGTATCTCAAATGTTATTTAAAGGCCAGCTACAAGCTCATCTGACTGCAGCCAATATCCCAGCCCTCTTGGCAGCTGGATCCGGGCCAGAGCATGAGCTGAAGCGGCCACTGGCAGATCCTCTCCTGCTCTCAGAAGGCAGCAAGTGCTCGCGTGCATCTTCGCGTGTTGTTCTGGATCGGGCAGGGCTGTGGTGCCTCACCTGGGAGTGGTGGCACTGGGCCAGGGCAACACGCTGGACAGGGCCAGTTCTCTGTAGTGACATGCATGTTCAGGAGTACAATTCCATGGCCGAGGGCCTCCCTTGCAGCCCCCAGGCTCAGCCTTTCTCATGCCCACCTGCAGGCACGGCACAAGCCGCTCCAGCAGCACAACCTCAGGGTTAGTGGGATGCGAAGGCGGCACAGCTCCCCACTAGCTAGAGACACCCGCTCCTGGATGGATGACAGCTGGCTGGAGCCGAGCAGGGCAGCAGGGGGGCTGGATCTGCACAACACAGGGAAAAAAGCATTTTGGAGAGTTTGGAGCTTCCCCTGAGAAAGCCTCTTCTTGGTCAGAAGTTCACATCTACAAATGGTGGCCTGGTTTTAGCTGTGCTTCTGGATTCCTCTCACATGGGAACGGCCATGAATGATGTTTTCTGTCATCCCTAACTGGCAAGGAGATTCTACCTCATCCTGGCAGATAATGACCCGGCTTAAGTTATTCATGACTTCATCACCCCTTGGCCAGACTACAGCAATGTGGTCTCCTGGGCACAGTGCCCTGAGCCAGCCCCATGCTGTGCGTCAGCACTGAGCCCGACGGCTGCTCCTGCCCTTCAGGTGTCCAAATTCGCACAGGACACCTCCGTCCCCAGGGCTCCACATGCTGCGTGCACCCATGAGGGGACAGTCCCTGTGCTGGATGGGAGCCAGGCTGAGGGAAGAAAATAAGGACTCTGTAGCTGTTTAGAGCAGCACGGAGATTTCAGTTGTGTCTGCACTGGGGTTTGAAGCTGACCTTGAGTTTTCCCATAATGAGAGTCCAGGACCCACATGCAGAGGCTGATGCATAAGGCCTTTTACCTTTGTCCATAGGTCTTCTAGGGAGATCACCATCCCAGAGCCACTGCAGACAGCCAGGTGTCTCCAGGACCTTCTATACCTCCCATCTTGCTGCCACGGCTCCTTTGTGAGCCTCTTCTCTTTGTACCCGGACACTTATCACTGCTGGCAGGCAGAGAAGTGGGAGCAGAGAGCAGGGGACTGAGCACTCCTTCTCCCCAGCACCACTCGCTTATTCATTGCTGGTTCTCCCTCAGCTCCACAGGACGTTTCACCTCTGAAGCAGGAGAGTCATTCCACACTACAGCCTCAAAATGATCCTCAGCCATGCTGTGAAGCAGCCATCACTGGTTGTTTTGTTCCCAGCTCTGAATGTGTGCTTGGAGAGAGGGAAAGTGGATGATCTGAGATGAGAAAGGGGCTGTGATTCTTCCACTCCTCCTTCACCGCTCTCCAGACAATGTATAAGAGAAAACCAATTTGTGCAGAAGAAACAGGAGCAGGGAGTTTTGGTGCGCTTGCAGGGAACAAAACAAACTGAAGAAAATAAGGCTATTGAAAAAGTGTCAAGTTGGGAAGAGTGGGAAGACGGGGCAGAGCTATTTATTAATGCATGGAGCTGGAGATTGCAGAAGGTAGACAGGGCCAGCTGAAAGGTCAATTCAGGTTCTTTATGCTTTAATCCTTTATGTGCAAGATGTTTACTGAGCGAGGCTAGGGAAGCATGCACGGGATGTGATGCCAGCTGGGCAGTAAAGAGGTTTCCTCCTCATCACCAGCGTACAGTCAGTGTGCTCAGGCATTGCTGAGGGTAGGAGATGCATTTTTCTTGGGCCCTGAAAAAGTCTACCTTCTGCCAAGGGACAGCTAAAGTCCTGCCATGAAGAAGGCTGCTCTGATCAGGTCCCTACTGCTGACACACAAGCAGTCATCATACTTTTGGGGATGAAAAGTGGAGCCACACTTCCTTTCCTTCTCCATTTGGTATGCGATCCAGGAGCAAGGTACCCTGCACACATGGGCCCCAGCAGAGGGGGAAGGAGGCATCGCTGGAGTGACTGACACCTGATTTTGCCTTATTGAGTAGACATCGATCAGCTGTCTCTGCCCATAATAATGATAATAGAGTCAATGCTAATCAGTCCGTTTGTTTCCAGAGCTGGATGTGTGTGCGTGTGAGTATATGCCAACAAGGATTATTTGGACTGAGAAATTACAGATGGAAATGATGCATTAATTCAGCCAGTGCATTCCCTTGCGCTCTTTGGACACCCCAGAATCATCCCCCAGATCGTGGCACACGGAGCCTTCCCATGTCTCCAGTTTGCATAAGGGAAGGCAATGAAGGCCTGTAAATAGGATGCAGATATGAACTTCCAGACTTTGCCTTCTGTCCCTATTTGTATCCCAGATTTGGTGCCTTATCTTCAACCAGTGTTTCCTGATCCTGTAAGCAGAGAGCCACCAGCCCTCTCTGGAGGAATACAAACAAAATCTGTGCGCTGTGCACAAAATCTGTGCACCATGTGCTGTGGCCACAATGATTTTCATTTATTGCTTCTGTTTCTTTTTCTCCACCCACAATCTGATTTATACACTTGCAGAGGAAGCATCCCTTCTTCCTCTGATCCCACGGGGACGATGGCTGGTCCACTATGAGACTCTGAGATAATCTTCCTTAGGTAAGTCACTGCCTTTACGCAGTCAGTGTCTGCTCACACAATCCCTGGCCGAAAGAGATGTCTCTCTCCTGCACTTAGTGCAATGGGCTTCTACTATCAGCAGCTTCTATCTGCAAAGCAATTGATAATAACAAATAATTAAAAATGCATTTCTGTTTCAGCAGCCTCTGGGTGCTCTCCCTAGCTAAACCAAGAGCTTGTCAGTGTGAAGGGCCAGAGGAAAACGTGTTTTTCTCAGCTGTGAAGTGTTACTCCTGAATCCTTTTTTATTCCATTCTGTGTCCATCTTATCTGTTGCTGTTCTTCAGGTCAGAGGTTGTATCTTCTCTGGTTTTGCACTGTGGGGTGCCAAATGCAGGCAGTTTGTTGTTATTTTTCTGTGCTGTTTGCTTGCCTGCTAGATTTTATGACATGTGGAGTGGATTGAAAAGCTCTGTTGCTGCTCTTAAATAACTCCTTGTGTAGACAGCCTTCTTCTGGAATGCGAACGGGGTTTCCTGATTTAGCTTAATCCACTTCCAATTCTAACTTGCTTTTTTGCCTGGAGTCAAAATGCTTGTGAAGGGAGCTATCACAGGACAGTTCACCCAGACAGCTGGCCTGTGGAGCTCCGTCCTAAAATCCCAGCCTCCACCCCTGCAGTATTTATGGTCTGCAGAGGTTGGAGCTGACCACCCAGAGCTGGCAGGGGGATCTGGGGAGCAGCAACTAGAACGTCTCAGAGGAAACTAACCCAACTTCTCTCCTCCTCCCGCCCTCTGGCATTTCAGTGGCAATTTAGGGCATTTATTTATCTGGCATATATAAGCTTTTAGAATAAAATAATGCAGCCATTTGCAGAGGTGGATGTGGCTGTGATGCAGTTAAAGAGGCTGCACAGCATCTCCCTGGGCACGTGATACGAGGCAAATACTGCTGAGCTAAACATGGGGCCACAACCCTCTGGGGTGCACCAGCTTCCTCCCCCATGTCCCATTTGCCACCCTGCAAAACCATGTTGCTAGGGTCTCTCTGCCAGCCATGCCACAAGTGCATGGTGACCCAGGGGCTCCAAACCTTCCCTCCACAGATGAGTCCCCAGAGGCGCAGGTCCCCCCAAAAGGCCATGCCCCAGCCGTGGGGAGAGCATGGCCACATCCCTCCACCAGCGAAGGAGCCAGTCCCTGTCTGCAGGATGCACGGAGCCACTGGGTGTCAGTAGCATCCCACTTCCCAGCCACTCGTGGACGTGGAGACAGGACGAGCTTTCCTCCATGGAGAGCAGAGCTCTCCCAACACCCGCTCCGGAGAGCAGGTCACGCTGTACACCCACTCGGGAAGGGCAGCTCGCTCCTGTATTCAGGGGAAGGTGGTACCCGCCCCATCCCGCTGGAATTGCTGGTTGTTGGTCAGGTTTTCCCACCCCGTGGAGCTACAAGGAGGGATGCTACCGCTCCAGGAGCTGCAGCAATAGACTCTGAGCAGCGGGATACCCTGTGCAGACTCAGCTCCTTGTCAAGTACTGTCTGCTTTGGCCAAGGTGGCTGGTTTTTTGCAGGCAGGCCCAGAGCATGGGATTTTCTCCCTGCCACCTCTCTTCTCCCTGCAGCTCCTGGAGCCACCCAGCCCCAGCTCTGCTCTGACTGTGTCCCTACGCTGTCTGTGTCACCCCTGCCACCCCTATACCCCTTCTCACCCATTGCCCCAGCCTGCGGCCCCATGAGATGGTCCTGGATTTTCTAATCGTGGGGTTTTTTTCCCCAGCCTTGAACAAATTACTAAAATGTCACCTGAGGAGTGACATTTCTGGCCCAAACAAGAAGGAACAAAAAGTCCTGTGCCCCAGGACAGCCAGTAAATCCATAATCCCGGCACCCACTTGGGCAGTAGTGTAGCTGCAGGATCATCCTCCTTCACAGTCAGGATCTGAGCCGCTGTCTTCCACGTTTTCGTGGTTTAACCTCATCCAGCAACTGAGCACTACACAGCCGCTCGCTCACTCTTCCCACCACCCCGGTGGGATGGGGGAGAGAATCGGAAGTTGAGATAAAGACAGTTTAATAATTGAAATAAAATAAAATAGTAATAATAATAACAATAATAATAAAAGAATATACAAAGCAAGTGATGCACGATGCAATTGCTCACCACCTGCCAACCGATGCCCAGCCAGTCCCTGAGCAGTGGCCCCCCCGGCCAGCTTTCCCCAGTTTATGTACTGAGCATGACGTCCCACGGTATGGAATGTCCCTTTGGCCAGTTTGGGTCAGCTGTCCTGGCTGTGCCCCCTCCCAGCTTCTTGTGCACCTCCAGCCTGCTCAGTCGGTAGAGCGTGGGGAGCTGAAAAGTCCTTGACTAGTGTAAGCACTGCTCAGCAACAACTAAAACATCGGTGTGTTATCAGCATTATTCTCATCCTAAATCCAAAACACAGCACTGTACCAGCTGCTAGGAAGAAAAGTAACTGTATCCCGGCTGAAACCAGGACACATGTAATCTGTGAAGACTTGACTAAAGAGCTCCCCCCTGCTGTAGGTAGAGTCCTCACAGTTTCTCCTGGTGGAAATGTTCCAGCTGCTGTTAATAATTCAGCCTTCCTTAGGTTGAAGTGAGGCTGTCTCCGCAGCCTGCTGGTCTGGCTTTCATTGGCAAGATAAGATACGCTTGCTCATGCTTTCCCTGTCTCCCCACACAGCCCCATGAATCTCATGTCCTGGCTGCATCCACTGGGCTGTCTGGGGATGAGAGATGTCTCTTCTGGGTGTACAAAATCCCTGAAGACCCCTTAGTTCTCAAAACAGAGGGGAAAATGTCCAAGGTCTTGGAAACAATGCTGGCGTGGGATGCCTGCCTACTCCTGGTCAACTGGCTGGGTGCAGGTTCTGCAGGCTGTTGGGTTTATTGACTCTCCTGGTCACGGATGGTGGATTTCCCCCAGACTGTCCACTCCCTGGGATGCATTTTCTTCTTCAGACCCGGACAGGCTGTAACTTGCCCAAACTCATGCAGGGAAGTGGTGTTCGTACTCAGCCCTCCGCCCATGCACGTGGGAGAGCAATGGCCCCCTCCCCCCCCCCCCGCCGCCCCCCCCTGGCCG
>NW_008824987.1:167152-175648 GCF_000699105.1 Pygoscelis adeliae | reverse complement strand
GCCCCCCCCCCCCCCCCCCGGTCTCCTCCTCCTGTCGGCAGGTCCCTGGTTTCCCTGGAGCACCTCAGGGTGGAAATGCCCATTTCTGCGACCTGCTGCTTCCCAGCGATCGCTCTGTAACGCAGTTTCCAGGGTCATTATTTCTTGGCTGCCGATACCGACCCGGGCCCTCAGCTTGGGGAGTTAATGGTGTAATCAGAGCCGTGGTGTGAGGCCATGAGGGAGACAAGCTCCATCAATCCTTTTCCATGTACACAAGCCCTTGATTAAAGGTTACGGGGTTAACTTGCTCCTGCTCACCGTGCTGAGGCAGGGAGAGGGGAAGGTGGGAGGAAGGGAACCGGCTAAAAGCCGTGTTTTGAGATGACTGCTGGGCTGTAGGCACTCAGGCCTGACACACAGCTGTTGTGCGCCATCCCACTCCCCCTCCAAAACCCTCTTCCCCTAATGAGAGCTGTTTGTGCCTCTCCATGCTGGGAGAAAAGGAGCTTTGTGAGAAGTCAGGGTAGCAGCGGAGGAAGAGGCTGACTTCCCCCTTGCAGCTCCCTCTCCCTCGCTCCTCCTCTTCCCCTGCACAGAAGGTCAGGCCCTATCAGCTTGTCCCTCCTGCATGAGGTCCCTGCCAGCCCCTCCATGCTGGATTACCTACCCCTGGGAGAGGAGTTGCCCCCCCGAATCCCAGAGTGGGATGGAGGAAAGGCAGATGTGTCCAGTTCAGGAGGGGACACAGCTGATGTCACCCTGTGTGGGACAGAGAGAAGAGAAGTCAGAGCAGCCCCAAGGCTGCTCTAGGTGATGGTGAGCCCTGGGCACATACTGAGTGGTCCCAAGCTTCAGTCCCATCCATGTCCTCCCTCTCTTTGCTTGCGTGCAATAACAAAGCCTGGGCCAGTGGTTCAGGCTCAACATGTGCCCTGCAAAGTGCAGGCTCAGCTCCAGCCCACAGGACATTGTAAGCACCTGGGTGACCTGTCAGGCACCAATAATCCCAGAGATGCCAAGCAGAGCTCCCATCTTATTTGACATCAGGTGGCAAACGAGGCTTACCCTGCACAGATAAGGACTGATTTGCCTTCACTTAGACTTGATTGATAGCTGTCTTGTGCAGTTATCAGCAAGGAGATCTGTCATCCCCTGCCCAAGGCCCACAGATTTCGCCGCTGAAGGATTTGATTTAAGGTGGGCACACTCAGCCCCAGCTCTGGCTGATGCATTGTGGTGCTGGGGGCTGTGGGATCAGCCAGCTCCTGGCTTGCTGCTGACAGCCAAGGCCGACTCACACCTTCCTGGCCCTGTCCTGCCTCGTCTGAAGATGAGCAGTGTGTTTTCCTGATGCTCTTTCTCCAGGCAAAGCAGGGATTGCTTTTAGCCTGGCAAATGCGATGCATTGGCCTGCTGGGAGCACACACCCCTGCGTGTCTCTGCCTGTGCCTTTCTGCCTGCCAAGTCAGAGAGTGGAAAGGAAGAAAGCAGGAGGAGCAGTGTCCCAGGACAAAGAAAACCTTTTGTTCTTTCTCTTCAGAGACTTTATCTTTCCTCTAGATGACAAACTTCTGTACAAGTATTTTCAAATTTGGATTTATTTGGTAGCAGCAAAGTTGTGTTAAGATTAGAGAGGACTTAAATGCTCTCCAGTTACGGCCGAAGGCTCATCAATCCTGTGGCTGGGAGGCAATTTAATGGGAAGTGTGCTGAGGCCACACAATATCAGTTCATGTACTGAGCTTGGGCATGATGCTTTGTTCAGAGAGATAGAGCTGTGGTTTGATGCTGCTGCATCCCACGCCAGCCTGGTGGAGTACACCGTAGGGAGCAAACTGTTGCTGAAAGAAGAGTTCTCTGCATTGCTCATCTCCTTATTTTTGCGCTTTCTACTTTCCTTTTCTTTCTTTGTTTTCTTTACTTAAGCAGCTTCAACAATGAGGATTGTTAACTCTTGGTGGGTTTTTTTTTCCTTCCTTCTGGCCCAGAATATTTCAAACTTTATTGTTTTTCTGGAAATAGCTATTTATTTTCTGCTGCTGTTGCTTTCTGCTTTCATCTCTCTTCTGTTCAAGTCAGTAGTCCCCCTTCTTGTGAATCTGTTTTCCCCTGAGACCTTCCTGATTTTTTTATCCCCTTTTCCATACTGCCTCCTGTCAGCTCAATAGTTCTTCAGCCTTTCTCTCCTAATTTCCAGCCCTTTACATTTATTTTTCATTACATCCTCTCTTTTAAACCTACCCCGCATCACCACAAAGCCTTCTGCAAAGCAGCCCCCCAGCCTGGAAAAGAGCAGGGAGCATCTGATGGAGGGCAGAGCCCGGAGCAACAGCCTCTGCTCTGCCTTTCCAACCTTCTGCAGATACCCCTGTAATAGAGTCCCACAATGTACTGCAGCCCTGCATGAGACTTGGAGCCCCGTGTGTCTTCTATTGAGCAAACACACAGAAGGTTTGTAGTTGATGCTTAGGCTGGAAATGTGTGTAGCTCCTGCAAAATCTAAAGAACATCCAGGGTGTTTCTGTCTTACTGCGTCCCAGCCTGTCCCGATCATTGTGCTGCAGATGGTTTCTCCTGATACATGTGGCAAGATGTTACAAGGGTATGCAGAACCCCGTATGCTTTGGAAGATGCTCTTGAGCCCCTGCTTTCAGGCTCACTGTCTCTATAGCTGTGGACCCTGGTTCTGAAGATGACCCTGATGCCATCCTCCATGGGCCTTTCGGATATAACCCTGGTGTGTCTGAGGGTGAAGGCTGTACTGGGGGGACTAGAGGTCTTCTGGTGCCTGTATTGGGACAACTGGGTCATTGCCGCAAGTGGAGCTCTCCCCGTTGTGTGGGAACATGCTCGCAGCCCTGTTCCTACGTAGCCCTGCACGTCCCAGGATGGCATTTTAAATAGGCTGCTCTGGGCTCCTCTCTCCCCACAGCCTTGGGGCTCTGCTTTCTCTGGCCTGGCCTTGGTGGCCCTCACACCTCCAGGGCTCCTACCATCTCTCAGAGCCCGTGCCCCCATGCATCAGAGGTGGTGGTGGCAGCTCCTGCAGCTCTCAGCAGTGCGTTGGACCTCTGGGTAAGGTGCTGCCTGGCATACCCCCACCCTTGTCTTGGCACAGGCATAAAATAGAGCACAAGGGAGGATCCACCCACCCCAGGTCCCATAAGAGTGGTTTAGCCAACAGCAGCCATGATGGAGGGATGGAGTCATCCATCAGCCCACATGGGCTCTCAAGGAGGATTTGATCACTGTCCTCCTGAATCTTAAGTCTCTGGGCGGTGGAGCCACCTCCTTGAGCTCTTTTAAGTGTTTGCTTTTCCTTTTCTTTTCCCTCCTCTGATTTTTATTTGTGAACCTTGTTTCGCCGATTAACCTCAGGGCCGGCGCATCTCCTAAGAAAGATGCTCTCACTTCATTAAGAGATAATGGAAGCTGTCAGAGATTTGAAGGATTGCACTCGTGATGAGAGCAGGAGGGGGAAGAAATATATTCACAGCAAAGTTACATTTTCATGTAAATTGTTTAAAGATTTAAATGGTTTCTATTAGGAAGGGTCATTGGGGCTGTGTGGAGGGCTAAATTAGTCCTTCTGTGCAGAAGCATAATATTGTCTATAAATGAAAAGGAATACAGAAAGCTGTTAATTTTTTTTTTTTCACTCTCTCATTTAATCTCACACTCTCTCCCTCTGCCTCTCCAGGAGCCTTCCCCCTGCCTTTCTTTGGTTCTTGGGTCCTTCTTCTGGTCTGTTCTCATCTACAGACTATACTTGGCAAGCTTGATTTGGCCTGGCCCTGCCCAGCGCTGACTTCTGGCCAGCCAGCCCCAGCCTGCTATCGATGCACTGGTATTGTCTTCCCCATAAACCTCCGTTGCAAATGCAAATCTCCTGCTTTGGGTTTCAAGGCACACAGAGCCCCCACAGGGAGGGAGAGACCCGGGTGATCAGTTAATTTGTTAATGACTATCCCAAATGGGTTGTTGGTTTGCCTGCTGACATGTTAGGTGGAGTCACTGCTCCATTTCTCTGCTCCAGGCTGGTTGGTAATTCATCCACAAACACATCTTCATATAAAGAAATCACAAGACAGTAATTTGCACACACCATCACCTATCTAAATGTGATGGCACGTGTGGGGAATAGGTCTCCCCTCCCTGTATGTATCCCAGCCCTGTTCAGGATCCAGCCTGCTTACAAGTGGATGCTCTTGAATGGGGAGAAGGTGATTCGCCTTTCCCTGGGAGCACTGGCTTCTTGGGCATCCTGATAAAACACCTTCAGATATTCACACCCAGATGTCTGTCTCACATGTTCGCAGGTGAGACCACTTTTTCAGGACCATTTAGAGGCAAAACCACAGTCCCATATGTATATACAAGCCAGCAGAGATTTGCACAAGTGCCCCCTTGCTATCTATGTTCATTCTTGAAACGTCATGGTTTACTGCCACGGCGCAGGGGCCTTCTCTGTTCATAGCCATGTGTCTGCACTGGTGCGTCAATGAAATGGTTAAACTGCACTGCAAAGAGCAGTCCTGCGCTGCGCACCAATACCTTGCTGGCATTCATGTCAGTGACAAAGGCTAGAGGAATAAAATAGCTTTAGAGCAATCAGTGTTTTTCATTTACAAGGAGCTGGACAGACGTTCCCCCTTGGAGGGCAGGAGCAGAGCACAAGGTGCAGACACCAAGGCAGGGAGAGGCGTGTGCCTGTGTCCTACGCTGGTCCCTGGTAGGATGTCCTGATCTCTGTGGCGTGCTGTAAAGCCTCCTAAACACCAAAGCACGTTGCATTCAGCAGAATTCAGACCCCTGGCTAATCCGTCACATGCAGAACAGCAGAGATCAAATTCATCTCTCAGCTCCGGAGGCTCAACTCCAGTTATTGGAGGTGAGGCACTGATTGCTCTTCACACACATGCATAAGGCACCTGTGGAGACCTTGGGAGCGGGAGGTGTGTGGGGAATAGCAGGAGGTAGAGGGTTTTGCATGCTGATGACTGGGAAGGGAGGAAAAGCAGGGGAAAAGAGGAAGACCTACATAAGAAGAGCAGAGGCTAAAAAGCTGTGACTGGGAGGGAGAGACTGGACTAGGTTCTGAAGGATTTTGGCAGCAAACAATTAAAAAAGGGGTATTTCTTTGCAGAGGAGGAAAGCTAGGATTTTAGTTCCTTCATAATGAGCAGAGGAGCAAACTCACTGCAGGCCAGGAGGTTTGCAGGGAGGGCAGGTTTGCATGCCCAGATGCACGCACGTGTGCCCAGCAGAGAACAAGAGCAGAAATACCCTCTGTCTCTTCCTCTTGCAAGGACCAGATTGTAACTGGAAACACAGGGACAATGCAGTCAGTTGGTACCACACCATGTAAAGCTGTGCAGTATGTATTTGTGCCACCTAAACTTGGGGTTGGGGGGGATCATCTCTCTGTGCTCCTTCTAAAGCTGATGGGGGAAGATTGGCAGCTCCAGAGGGCAACTCTTGTCCCCTAAATGAAGCTGTAAAGTGTGAGCGGGTCTCTGTCATTCATTTATTTGGGCAAGGCTAACACTTCACGCAAGAGGCAATGCTAGGCTAGCCAGCTGGTAGAGAAACAGGTCTCTGGTTTTGATCTTGGGAAAGAAAGAGATGTCTTTGCTCCTCCAGTTTGCAGAAACAGTCCTGCCTTTCAGGATGAGAAGATCTACAATACTGAGCAAATTTCAAGCCAGTCAGTAGAGCACAGAGGGAGGCATACACCCAAATATATACACCAACATGACAGCGTTACAAAAAAAAAAGGGATCTTGCAACTGGCAAGGGATAGAGAGATAGTGTGCTGATCAGGATCTCCTGGTCATCAAGCTGAAATTCCCCTCAATGACAGATACCAGCTACATATTCTCCTTCCTAAACAGATCTACCTTCTTGCTCAGTTTCTCACCCCTTGCTCCTCTGAATTGGAGGGTGTTTCACAGCTTTGCTCCTTTCATGGTGAAGGATGCTCTAATTCCAGCTGAAACGTGTCGTTGGGCTTTTTATCCCCGTCTCTTCTAATGTCAACCTCAAATAACTCTTCATCCTGTCCCCCAAAATGTTCCTCTCTCAGCTATTTGTTCAGGCACCAGCTGCATCCCCTCCCTTTGCAGTCTACCTTTTGCCAGGCTGAATGAGCCAAACTCCTGCAGGTTCTCAAGGAAGGATCTTCATCCCACCCATTCTCCCACCTGTTTTGGTTTCAATTAATCTCTGTTGAACGTGGTTGATTGGAGTCATAACAGGACTCCAAACAAGGCGTCCTCAGGGCTTTGTGCAATGACAGAGACAGTCTCCTTTCTCTAAAGGGAATATCTCCCCTGACAGCTTCTATTATCATATTTGCCTTTTTTCAGAGCCACATTACATCAGAGATTTATCATCACCCCGTGATTGGCAAGTTCATCTCTGCGTTTCTCCCCCTCACTTGTCTCCAATGGATGAGCTCCCAGCTTAGAGCAGAAGCTCCTTTTACAGGAGAATTTGTGCAATTGCTGTTCCTCAAGGTCACCTAATTTCTCCCACAGGAGAAATAGATTCCTTTCAGCTTTGGGGAACCAGCAATCTTCCTAAATCCAGTATGTCTCTCTGTGCCAAATCCATCAATGGAAATGCCAAGGAGATGAGTCCCTTGGCCATTGTTTGAGGAACTCCACTTGTACTCATTGAATCCATCTCCTGCACTGCAGAGCCAGCATGGATGCCCACATGGATTAGATGTACCACGCTTTTCATGCCTAAAAGAATTGGTCCCCTTTTCAAAGAAGGGTGCCAGTTATTGTCAGGCCACTAGATTTAGACTGATGTCTTCACGGGTCAGCTCAAGGTCTGCCAGAGAAATCTCATTTTCATCACAGGAGTAGCAACCCTGAGTGCTTGTCTGCCAAAGGCAGCACCTCCAGGAAGGTGGTTTTTGCTCCTGGGCTGCTCAGTGGAGGAGATTTTGGCTGTCGATTCAGGCCCTATCTCATTTTTGGCTTGTTATTGGGATCCTGTTCGCAGAGTGCGGCCGTGGGTGTGGGTTGTGGCCATTGGGTGATTTGTTTGCACAGCCAACGTGGCATGACCTGTCCTCCGTAAAAGCATATTACATTGGACCCTGTTCTCTGCTCACATTCAAAATTGGCCAGAAATTGAAGTGTACTATTGGGGTCAGAATAAAGGCTCTTTAGCTGTCACGATTACTCTTGCCCCATTTCCTTAAGCGTGGGTGCTGTGTTTGGTAAACTCCAGGCATATGGTTCCATTCCCAGTTTGTAACATGCAGTAAAATTCTTTGTTGCCATGTTGGTAATTTCATATGCTAATTCATTGCAAATAGCCTCAGCTACTGACCTGTTTTAATGTCTCCTTCCATTTAATTTAAATGGCATCAACTTCTGATCACTGGACTCATGTTTATTTTCTAGGTCAACCTCTTCTGTAATGTCTTCACATTCACTGAAATACTACTAAAATAGCCTTGTGTCTTCCTGGATCAGTAACCATTTGGAGACAAAGTCTGTTTATTATCATGCTCAGGAATGAGTGGTGCCTGCAATAAGCAACATTTGCTCTGCAATCTGTGCGTCAAAAATTAAAGCCTCCGTGATGACTCAGTCCCATTCTGACTGGGGAGATCTAAACTCAGTCTCCAGCACAACCTACGAACTCATTGCAGAGTCCTTCTCCCAAACAACTTTTGTTTTCATCAGCCTAGCCCATTCTCATCCTTTGGTCTATCCTTGCTAGTCTGATTCTACTCCCTATGTTGTGGAGGGTAGATATGGTGATTATGTGGTTATCCTCTTCTGTCTCTGGGTCCCTCTGTTTCTTACAGTACTCTTCTGGGATTTGTCAGCCCTAATCTCAGCATGCAACACCCAAACCTAACTAGGGGGAATTTACTCTCTGGAAATAATTCTCCTCCCTTGAATAGCTCAGCATCCTCAAACCTTTCTCATGGCATCAGCATTTGGTGGGCCTGCTGGATTGCATCCTCGGTGTGCTGGGCTAACTGCAAGAACAACCTCTGACAATCACTCAAGCCTCTCTTCTTTGAACACCTTCAGTTTGGTGCTGGCATCTGCAATAAATTCCTGTGGGATTCTGCCACCGTTACTGGCCCAAGGTAAAGGACCATCAACAGCTTTTAACTTAAACCCATAAGATCTTTTTTTTTTTTCCCTTGGCGGACACCACAGCCTTCTGTTCTTTGGTCCCAAATAAGTGGTAGGCTGATTGTTTCTTCCTAACAAGTTCCCAGTCACAGATACCTGCCTGTTTCTGAGGTTCTGCAGGGTTTTTTTTCCCCCATCTGGTCTTCCTCCTGTTTTCTGATTGTGCTGTTTTCCCTGAAGTCCTCTGACTAGACCATTGCAGTCTCCATTGTCTCTTCCTCTTTTCTGCTGAGACTGGTTTCACATACCCATTCAGAAGGTCCCTGTTGGTCTGGGATCTTCCAGATGTAAACAGTTTCTTTCAGTGTCGTGGTTTAACCTCAGCCAGCAACTGAGCACCACA
>NW_008824987.1:143242-166793 GCF_000699105.1 Pygoscelis adeliae | reverse complement strand
AATAATAATAATAATAATAATAATATTAACTCTATCCCAGCCGAAACCAGGACATTCAGAAACACATCTAAGAGTGATACTTATGTCAAAACTCCTGAATCCAGTTATGTTTATTACCTTTTCTTTGTGGTGCATTTCTTCTAATTGTCACAATTTTTCCAATCTCTAGACTTAAGCAGTGAAAATCTCTCACATTCCCTCCTAGACGCTCTCACATGAGTTTTCTTGTTTGCTTTCTTCTCCCTTTCATGTTTTTTGTTTTCCCATGTAGTGTTTGGTACTTGCTCTGCCGCAGCCTATACTCAATGCTTTATTCAATGCATTTTTCTACAGAGCAGCAGCTGGAGATGATTCTTGGTGAAGGGGCTGTGGGTGCCAGTATAGGAGATGTTGCTGGGTTTCAGGATGTGGAGAAGGAAGTTTTTCTTTATTTCTAGCATGCTGGGGGGATTGAGTGGAAGGGATGGAGTTGGGAGGCCATCCTTGTACAAACCGCCAGTCTATTTGACTGGCCATCTGCCATGGCACCCAGAAGAGTGGAAGGGGTATCCCAGATAGATGATATCATACCTTTCCTTCCTCCCATTTCACCAGCCCTCAGCTGCCAGTGAATCTGAGCTCACACCATGTCTCCACTGACCTCCTGGTAACGTAAGGATACCAATAATATATTTTATTCAGAAGCTATCTCAGAGTCAGTTTGTGCCTCGTCGCAAGGGGAGCACCCCGCTGCCTGCCTCATCCTCCAGCCTTCCGTGTCCTCCCTTGGTGCTTTGGCATCAGGCAGCTCCTTCAGCTCTTGGCTTGAATTTTGAAGATGCATGTCTCCAAGGGCCATGGCTGGCACAGCCTCCTCACACAGCTGCTGAAACACCGGCAGCCTTTTCTTGGAGGCAAGGAAGTGCCCCGAACCCTTGGCTTGCTTCTCCAGGTGCATGGGGAAGGTGGAAAAGATGGGGAGGTACTTGGGGAGGCCGGGCCAGCAGTCTGCAGCTGTGCTGGGGTTGTGTTTCACCCTGGGGTGGGAGGAGACAGATCCTTTGTAGACCTTGTGGGTGCCTGCACCGACCGGGGCATGAGATGCAGTGATGTTCTTGCAGCCATCGAGGAAGACGTATTTGATGTCCCTGGAAGTGTGGGAGAGCATGCACTCGGGAGAAGGGGAGAGGCTTCTAGCTGCACACTGGGGAGCTGGTGCCAACATTGTTGCTGGCCTTGCCTAGGGACAAACAACATGGTTAGCAAGGTGATGGAGCTGGTCAGGAATTCTCTAAAAAAAAGCTTTTCCCCCCAGAAAAATCTAAATTTCCCAAATCCTCTCTCCCCCTCCCTTCTCCAAACAGACCAACTGCGACAAAACTTACCTCAAGAACAGTAACACAGCTCCAGCATAGGCTTTCATGTTAGAATCAGAAGTAGATATCCACCAAAATTAAGACTTTGCTGTGTTTGTCATAAAGAAGAGGCTTGAATCTCAAGCTCCAGTTCATAGATGACTACAGTTACCACCAGCCTGGGTGTGGGAGTGTGTTGTTGGAGACAGACAAGTTGTCTCCGTCATTCTTGGAGCTATTCCTCTTTACAGGAATGAATAATTACTGAATGGATTTAGGATCTGAAACTACATCATCGGGGAAAGGCTGACCCTGTGCACTCTCAAGCAGCCTTCCATGTTCTTCCATCATGACCCACTGAATATTTAAGCTCTCTCCCAGGTTTTGTACATCGCTGTGTAAAATGCAGATTCTTTGGGGGGGAAACAAACCCACCGATGAGGCCTACTCTATGCTTTGATACCTGGCAGAAACCTACAGAGTTGACAGAGAGAGAAGGCGACCAACCCAGTTCATGGATAATTCATCTCATGCATAACTCATGCCCACACGTTTCATGGATAATTTAGGATAAGGCCTTACAGGATCAGGATCTCACATGGAGGTGAAGGGTATCTTGTGAACAAAGCTGATGGTGGGAAACTCTAGCTGTGGGACAGAGAGTTTCTGAATGTGGCAACATGCCAATGGCTGAGAGAGCAGAAAATGGCATGGTTCCTTGAATGTTGGTATCTCCCAACCTGGCCAAACTCAAAATATGTTTGGCACAGTCTCCTGTCTCTGAGAATGGCCAAAATCGGGTCAGTCAAAGGAGATGTGAGCGTCCCAACTCCATTGTGTGGAAGCAGGAGGTCTAATATCCTGGGGCTTGTCCACAAATCCAGAAAAAACACCTTTGTCTGCAGTCCAAATGCCCAGCTATAGCAAACAGAGAGATGACGCTGCCAAACAGACTGGACCTTCTCCCAGCAGATTACAACAGCAGCTGGGACGATACCTTAGATGGGGTTCAGGACCAACGCACAAGACGGCAATCACTCAGTGAGATCATTGCGCTGGTAAGACCTGCTCGCAGACCCCGATATGCCTTCTGGCGCCCCAGAGCTGCTCAGGCAGACCAGCATCCTCAGCTACAAAATGGTTTGATTGCAGCTGGTGGAGACTGACCCGGGGCCTCAGTGGTCCTTTCTGTGCCAATGAGCTCACGATTGTTGCCTGGTTTCCATCCATTTTGCTAGAGCATCGGTTGGTATCTCTAATATGAGCAGAATGTAATTAAGCATTTTTATCCCTATTCATCATTGCTACTTTTTCCTTTTTCTTCTCTTCCAAACACAAACCAGAATGGGATGGTTGATATTTTTCCCATGGTGTGAGAGTGCCAGAATTTCATGCAGTGAAGGAAGAAATCTGTCCTCTTACTTAGGCTTGGGCCGTACCATGGTAACATGTTTAAACCACCAATGAGGAAGGCAGACAGCACCCAACTGGAGTCCAGCTCCTTGGATTCGTAGGAGGCTGGATCTTAAAGCTCAACTCGCAGGCATCAAACATTTAAACAGACCAGTCGAAGGCTGAATTATTAAAATCACCCTACATGAAAAGATTCTCTGCAAGAAGATGAGCACTCTCCTTCCCCGGTTCATTGTCTCTGCGGGGTGTCAGAAATACTAAGGCTCATTCTGCCTTTCCCATCCCCCTTGAGAGACTTGGAACAACTGAAGCACTCCCAGCTGCCAAGAAACATTGAATATTTATGAATCCCCTTAATCACAGAGGCAGGGACCATTCCAGCCAGCCTAGTTTGGCATGCTTTTGGCCTTACCTCCTACAGAGGATCAGAACTTGCTCCCAGAAGGTTTTTTCACCACCCTGGAGCCCATCAACAGTCTGTCCGTTTCAGGTGGCAACCCCTACCAGTAACTTCAGGGACCGAGATGCCTCATACCTGCTCCTGCACCTCCTTTTGGGGTAAGAAATACAAATGAAATAATTGCCTCGGGATGTGCCTCCACAGCTTCAACCTTGCAAGCAGAGAAGCAGCAAATCACAGGAAAAGTCTCCTGACTTCCTTACCATTTTCTCACCATTGCTATCCCATTATTGCACTGCATACGGTGTTTGCTTCCACCTCAAAAAGAAATGCGAGCCTAATACAGCCATCAAAGTGAAGCAAGCAGTGATTTTTTTTCTTGCTCGTTCTTCTGTGTTTTCCCTTTCCCCAGCTAACAGTAACAGAGGGAATAGGGAGAATTAATCATGAGAAAAGAGGTTGTTCTTTGGTCAAAATGAAATCCAACTGGGAAGAGCAGGGTTTTCTCTTTTATCTTCTTGTTTGTGTTCCAGCATGCACAGAAATAATTTTTGAAATTCTTCATAAGCATTTGGTATGAAAGGAAAAGTCCTTGGGTTTTTTGATTTGGGTTTTTTTTTTGTATTATTTTTTGTTAAACATGCTTATTACCTTCTTTCAACTAGCTCTGTCACATAATACGTTCAGAGACTCTGGTTTGAGAAAGCTTCTGAAACTGCATGTCTTTGACTGATCAAGGCACTTGTGTAAACTCTTTGTGGGTGCTTGCAGCCTTCGCAGATAAGAGATTTGTCAGGGTAAAAGGCAAGTTATTTCCAGTTGAGTTCACTGGGAAAACATCTGGCTTTTAAACAAATTTCCGGATAGAAAACAGGACGTCAGGCTTGTACTATGGTGGAAGGCTGTAGGAGGGCTTCTGGCTGACCTTTTGAGCAGAAGAGTGTAGTAGGGTTTCATTGCTGCCGGGTAGGCTTTGCAGCAAGGCAAAGCACCATGTATGTCTGTGAGTTATTTCCAGTGCTCACCAGCATGGACACAAACCCAAGATCTTCTAAACCAAAAATGCTGTAAGAAAAGCTACAGTGAGAGTGGTTCTGATCAAGTGACAACCTGGAAAACTCTCAACAAGGAATCTGTGTGCAGGGAAGCTGAGATGGGTCGATGATAGCTGACTTGCATTAGTCAGCTATCTCACTGCTCTCACTCCTGAGGCCATCTGGTTTTATGGAGACTTCTCTGTACTCAGCATTGGCCTCCCTGGACCCAGCAGGAGTGGAAAAGCTGCTCAGATGTTTATTAAAAAATCTAATCTTCTTGGAAGACTCACCAAAATCCTGGGTACTTTTCTGTTTGGTCCTGCCTGCTGATTAACGTGTTCAAAACACTTCTGCACCGGGCTGAATGCCATCCGCCCTGGCTTTGGGAGATTCTGGCAGGGGTTGTGCGTTGCCATTGTGTCGTCCCGTTGTCACGCTGGGCGGAATTCTAGGCTCTGGGTCACAAGGGACCAAGCTGTGACCTCATGCGGCACCGGTGCAAATGCAATGTGCTTTCATCTCTGTTGAGATGTCGTGCACAACCTTTAATCCAGAATGGGAAGGATCTGAGGAACGTATATACCGCATGACTTCCCACCACCTAACTGGAGATGTCACTGTTCCCTGACTAAGACATGGGAGTTGCAGGTCCCTTGGAGAGCACTTGTCTCATCAGATGTTGGAGGACACCTGCGCTGTGGTCAAAGGATGGATGTAGCCCTGCTCACACCAAAGTTGTGACAGCTGCTGTCAGCACATGTCCCGGTTCCCTCTATCACATGGCCAGACATGCAACCATCACCCAAAGGGACACCCGTATTCTACCTGCTCACACATGGCTGTGGGACACTTGCAAATGTGGGATTTGGGGAATTTTCAGGGACTCTCTGGGTTTTTTAGTTCCCCTGAGCAGAGGTTGCTTGTCCTGTTGATAGCTCTCAAGTGAGCAAGGATCTCTATGACGACTTCACATGTTGTGGTAATGCTGCTACCAGGCTGAGTGAAAAAAATCTGGTACCTCATGTCATATCAGAGCTACATAACTCTCCAGGCTTGCTGAAGGTATAGCAGAGCCTGGTACACTTCTGTAGGGCTCAGGCTTCCTGTCCTAAAACATTTTTTGTAGCTGTTAAACAGCTTGCTGCATTAAAACCCATGAATGAATTGAAGTCATTCTTGTAAAGAAATAGGTTGCAGGATTTTTAGCACTCTGGGAATTGGGAGCAACACTGCTTTGTAAATCAGATCTATTAAATACTTAGTAATATCAAAATTTCATGCAGTACTTTTCTTCAAAGAAGTCTGAGGTGGCTCTGTTCATCAAGCAATTTTCCTTTAGACTGACCTGGCCTTTCAGAATCACCTGGGAGGTCATATTTGATCCCAAGTTAATTCCTAATGAGATTTCCTACTTCCCTAAGGCTTTCTACTGATGAATACGAAAAGACAGACCAGAACAGAGCCTTTTATCCAGACATTTCTCAGCTTTGAAGAAGTTTCTGCAATACCAAGCATTGCCAATCACATGTATTTCTCTAACAGGTCAGAACTGAATAGTTCTGGTCCTTGGGAACCATAAGCCTGGATCTGAGGGAGACGGTTTATTCCTGCAGTGGATGATCCCCACTATTGCATGTATTTTATCATAAGAGGAGACTGGAATGGTCCCGCTGAGTTTTGGCTTTGTGCAACGCTTAGAGGGTGGTGACAGCAGACCTCCAGCTGTGGCTAACATGCCCTGGAATACCCAAATAACAGCGTGAAATGTTAACCTTGCAATCAGCACATCCTTGTAATAAATGAGCCAACGATCCTCTGAATGTGAGCACTTCTGGTGGTGCCAGTGGTGTTTGCTGGTATTATCAGTTCGTCCCAGGGTTGCTTAAGGCTGCCTTTAGCTGCAGGTCTCGTGGTACAGCACACAAATCACCCTAGCTCCTGTAAAAAGCAGCTACTGTGGGACAGAGCTTTAGGAAGTATTTAGCAATGCACAACAGAATCATGAAACAGGCAGCCCAGATGCTGGACTGCTGAAGATTCAGTTTCAAAATCTCTCCAAACTGGAAATGGGCTAGTGGAGAGAAACCCTCCCACCTGGAGCTTCTCTCACACACGCCAAGCACAGGGATCCCACACACCTAACCCACCAAAACCCCTGAGCTGACAAACAGAGCCTTCCTTTTGCAGTCACATCATTTCACAAGGTGTTTTTATTCCTCTGCATGCATTCGTCTTCTTTATTCCAGCCATGCATTGATACAACAGGTCATACGTTTGGAAGAGGCTGCCAAAGATAATATACATCCTGTCATAGTAACAAGATCATCAGGAGGAAAACTGAAGAGATAATAAACCAGCAGGAAAGCTGAAGAGTGAGAAACAAAAGAGGAACAGAGAAGAAGTGACGATGTTATCTTTGGTTAACGCTCCTCTGAGTCACCATTAGTTATTTAAGATATTCATCTGCTAGCTCCCAGCCCTGTCAAATTAAGAGATCCAAGGGGTGGTGGTTTTTTTCATTGCCAAACAAGCTGCTCTGGTCCAAAGGGAGAGTAAGCTTCTATGAATGATGGACACATTTTACTGCAGCTCACTTTGGAGGCTAGAAGGAGACGGTTTACCACCACACAGGGCCGTATGGTAGCACATGGGCTTTCTTCTGGATATGAATGTTTCTGTGGTGGTTGGTCCACAGAGGCCATAATGCAAGGACAGTAAGGATAAGGAGGACATTAAGGATAAGGAGGACAGCAGCACCAGCCCATTCCCACAGCTGGAAACCAGATGCTGCATGGACAAGGCATGGGGCTGGGAGCAGGCCGGGACACCTGCCCTTTGGAGAGGGGATGTCAAATGGCAGGAAATAGCCCCAAATCAGCTGCTGCAGTTGTCCAAGGAGAATGAGTGTAGGTCCATCGTAGGGTGACCACAGGCATCGAGGAGAGATGATGCTGTGGGAACTGAGTGGTTGACCAAGATGTTTTCATAGAGAGCATCAAACCTGACCTCCAGACACCTGGAGCAGGCGACACCTCTGAGTCATCATTTCTGCAATCTTGCTTCTGCTTCACTCCCAAAGAAAGATCTCTGAGTCAAGTGGAGCCATCTGTCCTGCTGCCAGGCGAGGCTGCAGTGCACAGGAGCTCGCGTGCACCCACATGTGCCTGTGTGTTTGTGGAAGCGCCTCTTCCCTCTGCCTTTTGCTCCTGTCAATTAACCCAGGATCCAAGAGAGTAGCAAGAACATTAATTTAACATACGGGCTCAAAATAGTCAAGACAGCCTTTCCCTGAGGCCTTTGCAGAGAGAAAGGAGGCACCTGGCAGGGAGAAGTGGTGAAGAGGGAAGAAAAGAAAGGAAACATGAATGGCTGCAGGCTGCTCGGCTTCCCTTGATCTGTGTCTAGGGCAGAGGAGAGGGCAAAAAGGGTGATAAGAGGGATGGAGAGCACAGGCTGGGTGACTTCTGCCCTTGCAGTGGGGCAGCTCTGCAGAGCACATTGGACAGGCCTTGGAGCAGTATCTCCCGCCCGAGCCCCCCCCCGGGAAACCAGAGGCCTGCAAACTGGCGAGGCGTGGGATTAAATAAATTAATGATCTGAGGAAGGTGGATAGGAGTCGTCGTCTTGCTGGTAAAAAAAAAAAACAAACAACAAGAATTGAGGATTTATGGCACGGGTCAAAGGCTCACAGTCCCTTCAGATCCAGGCTGAAAACTCCATGGGGTTCCTCATCCCCGAGCAGCTGCACATTCATTGCCAGCATGAAGGAGCAGGACAAAAATTATTGCAACCAAATAATTAGTAGCACAGTAGCCGGGAGGGCTGCATAGACAGATAATGTTGCAAAACTGTTAAACAGCAGATTTTAGCATTGTCAGGGGTTTCCTGCTAAAGCCAAAAAGAGCAGGGGAAGATCTGAGGCATCAGATGGGGGAACTCTCCATGTAGCCCGGTTGTCAGTGACTGATTTGGGCCCTCTGTAACTCCTTTTGCACACTACGCCTTCTATATAATCTGCTGATGAGACCATTTTGGCATAAATCAATCCTAGCAGAAGCTTGCCTACCCTCTTCTTTAAAACCTCTGATAATGGAGGCTAAAAACCCTCCTGGTCCCCACAGCAGCCTGCGCTGTCATTGCTCTGAGCAGGTTTCCTTGTGCTGACTTGTGCAAATCCCTGTGGACCCCGAGCACAAGATATGCCACCAAATAATGGAGCTGCCAAGTGGCGCCTCTTTCCGGGGTGAAAAAAGAGAAGTGGGAGCTGAACTGTCCCTCCTACAGAGAGGATTTTATTGATGCTAGGAGAGATCCCATTGCTTGTCCCCAGCGTGGGCTTGGCGCGATGCCAGACAGCCGTCCTTGCCCGCTTGGCTGATGGGGTTAACGGGGTCTGCCCGCTTGGCCGCTGATTTGTGCCATGGCCATGTGCACGCCAGAGCTGGCCCGAGCACCCCCAGCCCATTTCACACACGCTATCAAACATCTGCTCGGCCGTAATGACTCTCCATCACTGCCGACTGGGGCTGTATTCGAGGCGGTGACCTCGGGCTGGAAGGCACCGGAGCCCATCGCCAATCTGCCGGACCAGCTGTCGGCTGCGTTAGCAAGCCACCGTGGGCAGAGCGGGGCTGGCCAAAGCCTTCCTCCTGCCGCACACGAGGCTCAAACTGAGGGCTGATGCGCCGGGAGCAGCGCAGGCTCTTGGGGCTGCAAACACCATCAATATGAGCTGACGGCTGCCAGGGGGGTCTTTGGAAAAGGTATTGGAGACCTCTATGCTCTTGCCTAGTAAAGCCCCAACCTTGTGTATGGTGAAGAGAACCAAACATAAAAACTGCAATGATGTCCTCTGCTTTTATTTTATGTGTTTATTTTGTGTGTTTATTTTCAAGGGGATTACCAATAAATTTAATTTCAATATGGTTAATCCCCATATATATTTACTGAGGGCAATTAGCTGGCATTTATATTAAATATACATGATAGAGAGTTGAATATACAGTTTATATAGTATAATTAGATATATATACACATATAAATAGATGCATAACTCTGTCTGCAGTGTGTATTGGTGAGGAAGGACCAGGGTAATGTGCCGTGACAATATTTATCTCATACCATATTTATACCCTGATAGCTAGAGAAGTACAGCGGGGCTCTACAGGAGCGGTTCTGGGAGCAGCCACAAGGAGAGCGGGTGCTGTGAGGCAGACAGACAGACGGGTGCAGTGCCGGGGTGATTCTGAGGGGAACAAAGGGGTTTGGGGACCTGGGGAGGCAGCAGCAAGGGAAGACTGAGCAGAGTAGAGGACCCAGCCCTGAGGGAAGGAGCTGCCCTGGAGCAAAGGGCACAGGAGGTGGTTTGGGTGCATTTCCCCACTTTGCTCACAGTGTTTCTGTGCATTTTGCTGGAGTGGATATATTCTAAGTCCTGTGTGTGAGCAGTGTAGCCAGCACAGCGCAGAGGAAACCTCCTGCCACTAGGCTGGTGCTGGGGCATCGCTTTGCCGCAGCATCAGCCCCGTGCAGCAAGCAGGAGAAGCCGGTTCCCTTCGGCACTGGGACAGGGCTGCCCAAGCCCCAGTCTGGGTCCAGGTGTAGGAGCAGATGTTGGAGGAAAAGCCGATCTCTGAAACGCAGAGGCTGCCAATCTTCCTTGGCTTTTTCTCCAGTATTTTTTCCTGGGGTGAAACTCTTCCTTGTTCCAGCTGGAGTCTCGCTGGTTGGGAGACAGAAGTGGGGAACTGGCTGGATGGTTTCCCATTCCAACCTGGCAGCTGCACTCTGCTTGGAGGGTCCCCAGCCTTCCCAGAGCGGAGAGGGTGAGGGAGACCTCGCACACCACAGTCCTGCAGCACTTGGCTCCTCTGGAAGCACGGGACAGCAGCTGAGAGGGGCAGCTGGGTTAGAGGACTGGGGAGATTTTCCTTTATTTCCCACCCCTCCTTAAGAAGTCCCATGTGGGCTGGAGTCAGCCACCATCTCTAGACCTCATTCCACTGTGAAGAGAAAGGACTTTGGAGATGGTTGGAGACACAGATTTTTATACCCAGAAAAGTCTGTACCCTGTGGAAAACTTCATGCACTTACCCTAGCATTAGGGCCAGGTACAAGCATTTGACGAATGATGTGCCTCATCAAAAAGGCCATCAAGTTATCTGGACATAGCAAAGCCTTGCACTTTGCAAACTTGCAAAGGCATGCAAGATGTTATCACTATCAGTAATAAAAACTAACACTGCCATTTTCCCTGTTCAACCTGTCCAGCAGTCATTCCCACTCCTGCTGGAACTGCACATCTGAGCGATGGGAGCTGCTCATGTGCATGCCTTCACTCCATCGTCCCAACCCCCTGCGAGAGCAAACAGCCTCCCTCTTTCTGCATCCAAAAGCTGTGGACCATCCTCAGGTGCACCATCCCAGAGCTCAGTGCGTGGCTGAGTCAGTACCAAGCCTAAACCCGTGTTTGCTTTAAAAAAAAGTAAATTCATTCTTTGTATGCCTTCCACCTGTTCTTATTTGGCTGGCACCACCCTGTTTTTTAATCACACACAGCTTTCACTCTGGATTGCGCAGGCAGTGTTAAAATCCTGCCTGCAGCTAAATGTGGTGTGAAGCTGTGCTGCCTTTGGAAGACTCTCAATGTCCTCAAGGTCCCTCCTTACCTGTGGGCTTCTCCAGCCTTGGCCCAAAAATAAAGGACCAGCTGAATTCTTGGAGCACACTGCCTCTCGCCTCCCCTTGGCTCTGTCCTGTTCCTCCAGGGCAAAGTAAGCCAGATGACGGCGTAATTAAACCTTCTCCTCACTTAAAGTACTGTTCAGGGAATTTGATTCCCAACCACTATTTATGGCTATTGATTTCTGCACTTCTTATTACTGCGGTAAGTGACCTGTAACCAGAGCGGCAACTGGTGGGTTTATCAATCTCTTTCAGATAATTAGTAACACAGGAATTGGAGAAGGAAATAAAAGGTGCGGTTGAGAAAAGTTTGCTTACCACCCAATGGGGGCTACCAGAGCCAGCAGAAGAGGCAATCCAGACTTGCATTTCATCATGCCAGCCTGGAGGAGCCGGCCTTGGAAGTGGATCCCAGCACCTGGTCATGATTTGGGCAGTGGAGGGGACAGTATCTGTCGTGGACTCTTGTCCCATCAGGAGCAGATGCAAACTCCTGCCTTACAAGTGCCTCCTTGTCTTGGGTGAACCCACCCTCTGATGAAAAGCCCCATGCACGGGAGCCCAGCCCGGGGATGGAAGGGTTGGATGAGTGGAGCAAGCACCAGCATCTCCATGACCATCAGTGGGGCCAAAATGTCATAAAGCCTTTTCGGGCAGAGCCCGTGCCTTATTCTCTGGAGACCAAACCAGCCCTGTTCCCAGTAGCCTCCCGAGAAGAGGGCTTGTTGGTACGCTCAGAGCCAGGGCCAGAGGCATAATTATCTTTTTGGCCTCTTTCCTATTGAAATGTTGCCTGCAATTAACTCCTGCTGGAGGACCCAGACAGAACGTGGCCCTAGTTCAGACCCGGGCGGATCGACCTGCGGAGCAGGACTGGGTGCAGGGGTTGCCTGGGATCAGCTGAGGGGCTGCCAATGAGCAAGTGCCTGGTGTTAGTTACATTGATCTCACACTATTTGTCGTTAAATTGCTGTAAGCAAACTCGGCAATCTGAAGATGATTAAATGAACCAGTCCTGCCAGAATAAACCCAGAGCTTTTATTAGCAAGATGGGAGCAGCAGGTTATCTGCAGGTATGTTTAAAGCCCCTGTGATGCCCCTGTGCCCTTCTGCGCTGGGCACTGCCCCTGATCATTAGAGCTGGGGACAAAGAGATTTCAAGGGTGCAGAGGGTGGCTGGAAATTGAGAGTTAAAAATGAGAATTAAACCCATGTCTCCTCAAGGCTGGGACAGGGCCTTACCCCCAAATAATCGCTTTGCTGCTCCTAGCTGACCTCTTTCCCATGCAAATAGCTTTTCAGTGGAAGGCTAATTCATTCTCACAGCTAAAAATGATCATTGCTGTGAGAAAGTGTTCTGGGCGTGAATCCTTTTTGCAACAAATAGCAGCATTAACAGGTTCATTTTCTCCCAGCAATGCTATCAAAATCTCTTTATGCTGCTTCCAGAGCATACCACAGATGCACTAAACCAAGCCTGCAAAATGGGTGGGAGATGTGATTGCAGTCAGATGTCCCGCCTCAGCCTCAAAACGCAACTCAACCCCGTGTTGAGCAACATCCATGCCTGACAGCTGCAAGAGTCCGTGTTCCCTCCTGAGGCGCCCCGGGAGCATGTCCTAGAGAGGGCTCCATTTCTTGGGAAATGTGCAGGAAATTTCTGCTTGTCCGCAGAGGAACATGCAGGAGAACTGCCTGAGAATGGAGCAGTTTCCCTGCACATCTAAACCATACATCCCACCTCCGTATCCCTAAGCACTGGGTGGAGGCCAGGTGTAAGCCTTTATCTCCTGGAGTTTTCCCAGAAACCGAAAGAATAAGTAGTTAAAACCCTGAAATCATCGGGTGGATCATTGCCAAAACTGGGAAAGAAACATGAGCTGTTGATCCTCTGCTTTATCCATCAAGCAAAGCGCGGCTCAGTGCCACAGTTACAGGTACCGGTGCCGTAACGCAGGCTTGCAGGTGTAGTGCTCCAGCTCAGTTACGGGTCTAGGAGCCATGTTATAGACTGTTACAGACTTGATTTGGGGCAAATTCCAGCTTCTTATTAGACTTCTTGTCCAAAGGGGACTCGGTGACAATACCGAGCGCCAGCCCCAGCTCTTGAGGATGGCATATTAGAGGTTTCTTCTGGCTCTGGAAGAAGTGTGAAGATGCAGATCTGACAGTCAGGTTTTGAAGAAAGAGGAACGACAGGGCTGAGCAGGACTTCACTCAAAGCAGATGCAGCCGCGAGGCTCTAGATTCACAAAGCCCAGGGATGTGCTGAATGCAGCAGCTGGCACTGAGCAAACGCTATCCAAAGGTCATCAGCGATGCTCCCTTTGCAAAAAAAGCCCACACGCCTTCCCCATGACAACCTGTTACATGCTCCAAAGTAAAACAATATTGCTCTTTTTTTATTACTTACTTTGAGACTGAATTGCCTCTCGCATCCAGCGAAGCTGCTTCTTCTACCTCGTAAATCCAAATCGTGACTTTCTGGGGTGATGTGAGTCAATCCTTCCGTGGGCTGAACGGGTCATTTTTATTTACGCTGTAGTGCTCCGCCAACATACGCTGGGGAGAGCTGGCTGAGTTCCTTGGCATTGGTGGGGATGACCAGCAATGGGGAAAATGGAAACACTGGGACCAGATAACCCTCCTCTTGCTCCAGTTTCGTATCACAGTGATGCAAAGCTGGAGTCACATGTCAAGGAAGCAGGAGCTGCAATTCTCCATCCATGGGGAAAAAGAGTAAAAGAAGGTGGAGATCCCATCTCTGGAAAGGGACAGCACTCAGAGATCTTCCAGGGAGCCCTGGAAATGACCATGTTTTGCCACGGCTATGCTTTCCTTCATCCATCTCTTTCCTTCTGCACTGCTTAGGACTCCTTTGCCCTGCTCCGCTCTGAAAGGCACTCAAATAAAAAGTAAATGTCCCCAGGTTGGTCTTGCTAAGTGCTCTATTCACTTGATAAAACAGCTCTGCCCCTATCCTTCCTCCGAGGTGATTGAGATATCGCTGCCCAGCAAGGTCCCAGCGGGGCTGCCTGCCAGCCCCACGGCCAGAAATGTGTGAATCACCTGCTGGGGCCGAGCACACCGGGTGCTCGACAGCGCTGTGCCAAGAGCTGTGCAAGTCCCCAGGCTGCAGCAGGGGCAGGCAGGGGGAGAGCTGAAACTCCCAGGAAATTCAGGATAACTCAGAATGACCACAAAAAGGCAGGATCCGAGCCAGAATTATGGCACAAAGACTTTGAAGGGGAGTTTGATAGAGAAGTCACTCTGTCTTCAACAGCGTCCACCTGGCATGAAAAGCAGCTCCGAGGCAGAGGACAGAAGCTTGAGCACTGACCTGGTGCTGCTGCGTGGGACAGCCAGTGCCCAAAACCATATGGCACTGAGCATGGCCCCTGGGGCTGAGGGGACATTTAATTGCCCCTGATCTTAGGGGAAACTTGACTCCAGAGCATGCCAAGGAAGGGAGTAAACTGGAGACCCAGGTCTTATTCCTGAATAGATCACATGCCCCCTCAACTACCTTGGGCAATCTGCTCACACTCTCTTAGGGGCAAAATAGCTTGAACATTACTGTCCTACTTTGCAGTGATGTTTTGAAGACAAATTTGTTTTTTCCTGGAGAGAGGGACTGGAGGAAAACCTGTTCACCAACCAAACCAGGGTTTAGCCACCCAGTTTGTAAATGGCATGCTAAGGAGCCTAAAACCACCATCTCCTGGGAAAAGCTTGCTTTTTTCCCCTCCTTTTTTTTCCCATGGAGGAAAAACTGTTGAGATAAATTCATGGATATAAAATCAAAAGATCTTTGGTAACCTCTTCGACTATTAAAGTAAAATAACGATAATAATGAGCACTGCAGTTTCACTCAACTCAGAAGATAATAAAAAAAAAAAAAAGAAAAGCCAGGCCAATTTCACTTTGCTTGCCAGCAGATAAGAGCCTGACCCAGATTGGCAGAGCTCAGCTTCCTCTGCAGCTTTGATTTTCTTGGGGGAGGCTTAGTTCTGGCTGTCAGACCCGGAACCCTGAGGTTGCAAACCACAAGCAGAGCTGCCAGTCACTTGCACATCCCGGTGGGCTGGTGGGGTGGAAAGGGTGGAGGGCTTTTGGTCAGGTTTTCGATGGGGAGCACCACACTTTGTTCTCCTGCTTTCGATGCAGCTGCGTTTTTCTGCTAATCTGCCCATCAGGCTCACAATGAGAGCTGCTGGTTTCTGAACACACAATCTGGCAATTTATTCAGGTGACTAAATAAAAGGGAGGGAAAAAAGAAATACCCCGCTCCAAGTTGTGAGCGCTGAGCTCTTGGGAATCGCAGCCCGAGGTATAGAGAAATAGCAAATAAATGCTGTGGAGAGGACAACGTTTGTGCTGTCCCTCCTGCAGACATAATGCCTTTACATTAATTTTATTTAGAAGTAATTTCTGCCAAGCCTTATAGTTTAGTATTACAAAAAGTTCCTTTTGTCACTTTTTTCCCTTTTTTTTTGCACCACTGTGAAATGGCAAGTTAGACGGAGTAGGCTAAAATAATGCTATCATCTGATTGAATAATGAATAAAGATTAATGAATTTTTGCTAACGTAAATGATTACATGGTAATTGCTTTAATAATATAAAATTATTTTCTGCTACAAACTATGATTAATGATTTGAATCGTGTGCCTTGTTTTTTCTAAGTTCAGTGATTAAATAACTAATATAATAGTTTACTCTTAATTTTTCTATAGGCAGTGATTATCAGCTAATTGATTTGGACACAAGGGGTTGAGCAAACCTATGGTTTTATGTATCAAAACTCTTAGTCACTCCTTGACTCCCCAGCAACAAAATTAAAAGGAGCAATAGCTTCTTTTCCACATCATGAACTTGTTCATTAGTTATGTTTTAAGGGCAGTGGGTTGTCGGTGTGATGCATAAGGGTCCTCACAGAGACCAGGGCCATGTGCTGGGAGCAGAGCAGGGATCTGATATTAGGGTGAGATGGAGAAAGACTGAGCAGCGTCCCGTCTCAAAGCCTGGGGGGCAAGGAAGGAAAGAAGGAAAAAGGCATTTTTTCCCCCCATTTTGTGGGGAAACTGTCCCGTTTTGCAGGTGTTTCACGCTCATGAGACCTTCCGGGACAAGGGCACCTCACCACCCCACACCCCAATTTGCACCCCACTTTTGGCAACCATTTTGACACCTCTGAACTATTTGTCTCTTTGGCGACAGAGATAAATAAGCTGTGGCCTCCCACCCTTTGCAGGATGTTAATGAAGCGTTTAATCATTTGGTGTTTCTTTTGCTTTGACTTCTTTTTATTTTAGTTTGCAGGAATCAGAGAAACACTCGAGCGTGGAAAAAGGCGGCTATTGAACGTCTGTATCTGTTATTTGCCCCTGTGATGGGGAATTAATTGCCTTTTGATTAATGAGCCCTTCAGAGCTGTGCCTGAGCTGGGACTGAGGGAAAGGAGGAGAGAGAAGGGGGGAGAAAATCAGCTGCTCTGCTCTAACCTTGATGTTTTCTGGGATGCCAAGAAGGGGTTAAAAAGCCAAAAGCTGGTGGTGCCGTGGGGTGGCGGTGATGGTGGAAAGGGGTGGTGGCGATGGTGGGAAGGCAGAGGGGGAAATTGTAGTCTTGGTGTGTGTCAGAGAGAGAGAGAAATTCAAGCAGCAGTTTAATTTTGTGAGTGCTTTGACGCCCCTTGAATGGAGAAGGGGAAAATGATTTAATTAAAAATATATTTACTTTTAATGCAACCATCAATATTTCCATCCATGCTGATTGTTAAGAGGGTTTGTGTGTTTGCATGTTTAAACACTTCCAGGCTCTGCTTCTCACTTACTCCTTCTCCATCAGCAGCCACTCGTGCACACTCACCAGGGTGCCCATGCGCGCTCACCTGCGCCCCTGAGCACACTCATCCAGCCCCCCGTGCCTTCCCAGGTTTGGGGCTTGGGTAGTTTTTGGCAATTCCCCAAAAGGGGAGTATTAGCAGTCTCCCACCCTCCAGATCTAGCTCTGACAGCTCTGGATTTCAGGCCCCCCGTGTGCTTTCCCCTGTGATCAGTACGTTTTGCTGTGCACGACCTTTCTGGGTTTCTTTTGGAGGTACCAGCCAACCCCAGGGCCCCCAGTGCACCCCAAACTCCAGCCCCGCTGCACTCATGGGTTGGGGTGTCTGCAGCAGAAGGGGGCTGCGGGGCTGCCTGGGTCCTCTGACCTGCCAAGTGAAGGTGCTTCAGGTGCAGAAGCCGGGCAAGCAGGTAGGCACGAGCATCCCCTAAATACGGGAGCTGGGAGCTGCCCCTGCTGCTATTTCCTAGATAATTTAGTCAGTTGAAAATGGCAGGATTCAGGGATTTTGGCAACAAAATGCAAAGAGTTGTACAGTAAAGCTCCAGCAGCCCTTCTGATTTGTATTCCTTCCCAGCATCAAAACGCTTCCCAGTTACCCATTTGCCTTTCTTGTTCCTACACTACACGGACGGATTTAAAGGATTTCTCCACAATAGCCTTTAAATCTCCTTGCCGGGTGCTGCTGAATGGCGGCACAGTTTGATGCAGCTCTGCTGTCTGGGTCCTCCCCGCATTGCTTTGCAGCTGACCGCACGAGGACAGGGGCTTTGTGTGAAATACAGCTGGAGGAAGGTGCGTTTGGGAAACAGAAAGTTTGGCTTTTGAGTGAAACAAATAGCCTTTGTCAGTTTGACCTTGAAGCTCAGCCACCACGCCACCAGAAATGGCAATGCTTGCTTGGTTATCATCTTTCTTTCTCTCTCCAAAGAAGCCCTTGTCTCCCAAGACTGGCAGCATCATTCCTTATTTCTAAGGCTTGGACTGTATTGGTTTGGTTGGTCTTATTTTGTTGTTTATTTGGTTTTTTTTTAATACTTGCAAAGCCACCAGGAACAAGCCCTACTTTCCACAAGGCTGAGTAGGTTGGTCTGACAATTTTCAGCCCCGTCTTTCCTTTTTCACGGTTGTCACAGCCAGAGATGAGGCTCTGGGTGGAGTTTGCCAGGGGTAAGATCATTTTAGGTCCAAGCTATGGCACGAGGTCCTGCAGGACCCATGCAGGTGATGCTGGCGGGCTCCAAGCTCCCATCCCCACCGGTGCCTCAGAGCTGAAGGCAAAGCAGCAGCTCTGCCTCTCTTTATTGATGCAGCTCACGGCTTCATTTCCGCTCTCATATTTCAAGTGGAAAATTTGGTGAAAACAAAAAATTAGCAGGACATTCTTAGTAGAGTAGCAACAAGCAGTACAATCTATTAGCAACAGCCTTTTTTGTGCACGCACAGTTATTGCTCGGCGTATGTTTACAGCAGAGTTGCTAAAGGATAGAGCCGTCACTGAGATCTGAGAGACTATGAATCTTCCTTCTCCTGGCAGGTTTCTGGTCGCAGCCCGTCGGAGTACCCCATCACTCCACGTCTCCCCGAAGGAGAAGGCTGCACTGGAGCCTGTATCCTCCAGTGAGACGCAAATGCAATTTGCTGATTTTTCTGAAAATGGTGTTGAAACGATATTAATCCCTGGCTCCACATGAAAGATCAAAAGAGCCAGAGAGGCAGTGTTGGGCACGGAATGGAAATCATGCTCTGCAGAAAGAAGAGAGAGGATTGGAAACTTCCTGGAGGAAATACCTGTGTATTTAAACTAAACCCAGTGGCAGCCAAAGTTGCCTTTGCTGGACCCAATCCATTGAACAGAAGCGAGGGCAGAAGGCCCCAGAGAGCTTCTATTTTTCACTCCCCTGTCCAGAGAAGGCTCTTTCTGAGCCATTTCTAAGATGACGCTGCAGTCAACCCTTTGCCTTTTATTGCCACAGTCTGTTCCACTTCTCGTCAAACACAGTCCTGGATCTTTTTCTGCCGAGCGGCTGCCCAGCCCATTGTAGCCCATCTGGTGTTTGTGTGAGCAACTTGCCATTGAGCTGCACGCTGGTCCTCCCTGAATTTCATCAGCTTTATAGGATATCTCAGGCCCTTTCTCCAATTTCCCGTCACTGGGTCTCAAGTCTGGTCTGAAATTGGTTTCGTGTCCTCCAAAGTGCCAGTAGCCTTTTCTGGGGTGAGCCCTCTGCAGATCTAATAAACATCTTCCCTCTTCCATCATCCCCGAGGTTAATTGAAATATCGAATCATACCAGATCAAGAGAGACCCCTGTTAGACACATCCCTCCTTTCTGACAGGGAACCATTGATAATCCCCCTCTAGGTACAGCCAAACTGCAATATAGAGCCGTTTCCCAACGTGCTGATGAGAATGTCATGGGAGACAGCTTGAAAAGCCTTCCTGAAGTAAAGATAGATGACATCTCCTGCATCTTCCCCCAGCACCAGCCCTGCCACCCTGTCATGGGAGGAAATTAGATTGGTTTGACCCGATTTGGTCTTTACAAATTCATGTTGGCTGTTATTCATTTTCCTGTGTTCTTCCAGGTGCTCACGTAGGCTTTGTTTGCTCTCAGTATGCCTCCGAAAATTAGAGGTAAACTCATTCGCCTCCCTCCCCTTTCGAAAAGGCAGGTGTTGCATCTGCCCTTTTCTACATTTTTGCATCGTCATCTTCTCAAATATTGCCGTGTTGGCTCCAAAATCGCGTTCGGTGGTTCTTGATGAGCCTGGGGATGGAGCTGGTATGGTGCAGCTGATTCAAAAACGCCTGCCTTAGCTAAGTATGCTCGAAACTTTTCTGTCCCTTCTTAGCCTGGTATCTTACTCCTCAGTGTTAATTGTGTCAGACACCAACTCACAGTTGATCTGTTTAGTAAAGACTAAACTGAAAGAGGCTTTAGCCTTCTCAGCATTGTCTGTCGATAGCTTTCCCTCTTCAGCTACTCTGTCATTTTCAAATGGGATTTTTTTTTTTAAATTCAGAGTGACTTTTTCTGCTGTTTTAAAATGTAAATCAATTTCTTCTAAAAAATAGAAGCATTTTAATAACAAGAATGCAAAGGTTGAAAAATAATGCTTTGAAATAGCTGAAGCAAAATGTTTCTTGCTACTTGAGATCAATTCTCTTTGGAATAACTCTTAACAGTTGGGCCAGAAATTGGGTTTTTTGGTCCCCATTTAAGAAAGGGAAAAGATTCAAACCCCAGTTTCGTATAATGTTGTTTCTCAGTAATCAGAAACACCATACTCGCCCTGCCATGCGTTGGCTCAACCAGAGCATTCAGTACCGCTGCAGCTATTTCCCTGTAAGATTTCTCTGGGCCAGAAAACTCTGGATTCTCACGCAACTCCATCTGTATCGATAGCAATCGGTGCCACCAGCCTGAATCCGCAACAGGGAAAATTGGACACGTATTGAGCAGAAATGTGTCTTGTCCCACGCACAGCATCTGAAAGCTAGTTTTAAATGCAAATAGGATGGGGAAGACTATGGAAATTCAATAGCGAATGTTCTTTAAGTTTCTTTCCATACAGCACGGATCATTAGGTAGAGCTCTAGCTGCCCAGAGAAGTCTGGCATGAAACAGAAATATGAAATCAGACCTTTCTGCTTTGCTCAAGTCAAAGTCAGTGCCATCACATGCGATGCTGTGTGAACTTACTCACCTGTTTCAGCTCCATCTTAGAAAAGGGTGATATTTCTTATCCCCTGATCCCATCAGAAGATCATTCTAGGAGCCCGCCACTCTGGTTAAAATCTTCTCCTTACTTCCAGTGTGAATTGATTTGTGGCGTAGCTCCTCTTATGCAAACATTGTCCTTTAACTTAAGTAGCTCTTCTTTCCTTGTGTCTGGGTGATGGATTGAGCGAGAGCATGTTTGCCATTTCAGCTGTCTCCCACAACAGCTGCTGCTTCAAGTGAGAGAAGGATGGCAGTTTTCTATATAAAAAGTTTTCTCTAAAAAGTGATTGTTTCCAAAAAGCAACAATCAACTTTCTAAAATCAACACTTAAGTGCTTTTAGTGGATTGGAGATTTTCATTGGAGAACTGAGTCAGGGGGTTCAGTGCAAAGAAAATGGTAACTTTTCTTCCAGAAGTCAAAGTTTCCTTTTTTTTCCCTTGAGTTTTGGCTGAAAAGCCTTCTGAAATAGAAAAAAAAAAATTGTTTCATAGGAGAAATCTCCAGGCTGTGCAGCCTAGCTGGGATATAAAACACTGACTCACAGTCTCGGGGTCAATTCCTGCATCTACCACTGGTTTCCGATGGATGACTTTGAGCAAGTCCTTTGTCCCCTGCCTACATTTGCCCATCTGTAAAGCAGGAAAAGGGAATTCACCCAGTTTGGGAGAAAGGGGCTAAAAGAGACCGCAGGGTTGTTTGAACAGCCATCAGAAAGCCAAAGAGGTGGGAACAACAGCCACAAGAAATCCTGTGCAGAGGAGAGGGACAAAGATGGGGTAGAAAAGCCCCAGGGCTGTTCAGGGCAGGGGGTGGGAAGTTGCAGGGACCACTGAGCGGGGAACCTGGTTGTCCTGTCCCACCATTTTGCTGGACTGAAATTTCACTGCAATGGTTGTCGTTGGGACAGGTGAACGTGGAGCATTGCACTGGCAAACACAGCCGCGGGGGCTGATGTTCACAACTCTTTGGCCACCACTGTTCCCCCCGCAGCTCTGCTTTACACACAGAAAGGGCACAGCACCATTTCAGAGGTGACCGATACCCCGCTGCTGCATCATGCTGATGTGCCAGAGAGGGGGAAGAGCAGGGGAAGGACGTGCTTTGCCTCAACAACTGCTGTATAGCCATTTCCCAAGAGCATCGAGAGAGCAAAGTCTGTTGTGGAGGGTACTTAAATCACTAATTAAAGCTGTTACCCTCTGGATGACACTAGTACGGCCTCTTCTGAGCCTGCTTGGAGGCTTGGGGGTGGAAGAGATGGATCATCATCTTGTTTTTCTGTCTTGCACCTTTCCCTTTGCCTTTTTTCCATTGTCCATGCTGCCTGGGATTCGCTCCTTTATCCTTACACACATCTCACCTAACTCCCATGGTTTAAAATTAGTATAATATTGATTGTAAGGGTTTGGAGGGATTGCAGGTCATTTGCATTCTCCCGTCCCTCTTCATTTCTTCACCCAAGCCTGTCTGGGTGAAGTTTGGCAGCTGAAGAGAAGGAGGTCTGGTTGCTATAGCTACCAGTGCTGCCTTCCTCCTGGCAAGGAGGAGGACACCGCAGGACTTCAGAGCAAAACCATTTTGCACAAACTTCTGCCTTTGAAAGTCAGCCAGGGGCCCCGCAGCACCCGTGGGTCACCCTTCTCCTTGGCCCTCCCCTCCGGTGGCAGCGCGATGCTGGGGAAGAGGAACCACCGCCTGCTCCCCGTGGGCAAGGAGGACTTGGCTGCAAAGCTCCTGGAGGACGTATGTACCATGCTGGAGAAGGACACGAGGGATAGTTCATAGGTACCTGGAGCCCTTCGGGACCCTGCAGGGTATTGCAGTCACCTTCCTGGGGCTGGCAGGTACGACCCAGCTCTCTGGGGTGGCCAGGGATGCCAGGGGAGTTGTGCAACATCTCAGATGGCATTAAACACCCAAGTGTGGGGGGCTGATCCCTTTTTTTTGGCTTTTCCTGCTGCATCCCCCAAATCAGTGCAAAGGACTGAGCACTGCACTAACCCCCCTGCACCCCAAAACCTGGGGTTTCATCTCCCTTTACACTATGGAGGGTACGGGGCATGTGAGGAGGAATAGACTCAGTAGGTCTTGTATAACACGGACTCCCTTTGTTTCCAGGTTACTCCGGATTGTCTGTAATTATGTCTAGGGATGCATGCCATGATAATTGTTGATTATTTGCAGCTCCTGTGGGACTGCTTCCTTGTGAAAGAAAGGCAAAGAGCCTGCACGTAGCATAGACGAGAAATTCAGATCAGCAGCTTATTTCTGGAACAGGCTCAAGAACTGAATAAATATGTGAATAAATTAAATAAATAAAAGGTGTGGGGGAACAAGCGAGATGGCCTTGCCGTGTCAAGATAACTGTACCTTGTCCTCCTGCTCTGCAAACTCTGTTGAGCAGATTTATTAGTTTTAATTAACAGGAGGGGGAAAAAAAGGAGCTGGGAATACATCCAAATTCCAACTCACAAAATCACTGCTCCTTCCTCAAGATTGAGAGAGAAAGAGGGTGAATGACCAGAATAATAATCAGAAAAGAAATCTGGGTGCCAAGAAAGCCATTTCTCCGCCCAGCCTTTGCACTGGCTCCTAGGATGAGGAGGAACTTGTTCAAAGCTGAATGGGAAGTCCCAGCAGGGTCAGAGTTTAGGGCTGGAGCCTGTATAAAGTTTGGAGTGGGGCAGATGAAACCTCCTATCAAAACTTCTCCTTCAGTAGAAAACTGGATCTGGGTTTAAGCTTATATCTGTGTGTAAAGTACTGTTTCTCACAGAAAATGTGATTTTTTTCATTTTAAGTCCTCCTCTCCAAGAATGAGTGGTTTGGGGTCAGCCAGTTGCTGACGTAGCCTCAGTGGGCAGGATAATGTCCCCGGGCAGTGACACTGTGCACAGGCACCCCTCCTCTGGACCAGGCTCCTTCAACAAGTGCCAACGCCCAGGGCATGACAAGGGGACACCATAGTGATGTAGTGACGTTCTGTGGCATTTCAGAACACCGATATGTCCCTCTTTCCATTCTCCAGCCCTGGTTTGCAGGCAAACCCAAGAGCTTGGGAAGGTTTGGGAGGCTGTTATGGAGGCCCAGCCTAGCTGAGGGCTCC
>NW_008824987.1:136285-143217 GCF_000699105.1 Pygoscelis adeliae | reverse complement strand
GCCGGCTCTCCAAGGACTGACTGATGAGATGGCGGGTACCCACGGGGAGGATCTGGGTGCACAACATCCTGCTCTGTTGCAGAGATTAGCATTGCTGGTGGTTTCTGTGCCCCTTGCCACAGCATCCCAGTGACCCCACGGCCAGCCCCCATCACAGGGATGTGTCCCCATACTGCCCTGGGCACTGGGGGATGTGATTTTCATGCCCAAACAATATCAACCCTGCTACCCAGGGGGTGCAGTCACAGATGCTGGTAGAAAGGTGTTTAACTGGGGTGTTGCTTAGTCCCAGTTGCAGAAGAGAGTTAAAAAAAATAATAACAAGTCAACTTTCAACCCAGAAAACATTGACAGTTCAAACCATCCAAAAGAAAATGGTGCTTCCTTTTATTTATTAGGGTTTTATTTCTGTTGGCATCAAGTCGACATTTCCTGCCAAGAGTTTGATGAGGATGAAATACATTTTCTCCCTGTCAAAATGGTCTGAGAGGGAGCCCTGGTCTGTAAGCGTCTCCCTCCCTCCCACGTGGTACAGCACAGGGCAGAGCCCCCTGAGCAATTGCTCACTCCAGGACCAGCAAGAGTGCAGCTTCATTAGCCCAGCATGTGTATCAGCTCATTAACCTTGATGAGTAACCAAGAGCTAAGCTGCCCCTGGGCTTCTCCTGCAGATAGTATTGTTTCATGGCATGCTAGGTCCTGATCCAGGGAATTTGCCTCTTGCCTGGTGTAGAAATTACCTTTACAGCCTCTGCACCATCAGCTTGTCCCTCCAACAAGGCTGAACCTCTTCATGTGACCCTGTGAATGTCCTAAGATCTGCAGGGAGCTGGAAGACAGCCACAAAGCATAGACTGGGAAGGAAAACAGGCTTTCGTTTTTCTCCCACATTGAAGTTGTTCCCTTTCAAGTTTTCTTTCAGCCCATTAGGAACCATTTTGGAAGAAAAGCTGGAAAGAATGGACTTGGATCTGGCTGCCAACATCTCTGGGGTTCAGAGGTACTTGGACCACAGATTGTGCCTTGGTACCATCTCTGCCCTTTGGAGATGTTCGTTAAAGGAGCTTCATGAGAAAACACAGCATCGCTTTCCAGGAAACAGCAGCTAGAACATTTTATCTTTGACTTCCGCAACTTCAACAAGTCCCTTGGGGAAGAGCACAAGCAAGTTTTATTAAAAATAAAAACCCCTCATGGAGAGGACTAACACTTTGTCTTCCGGATTTAACAGGAGCTGCCAGAGATAGCAAAGACACTTCAGAAAGGCTCTTGGGGCAGAACAGGACATAAATAAATGGTCCTAATAAAGGCTGGAGTGACCCAGCACAGTGATGAACGCACAGGGGCCCTAAGGCCACAGCCAGGTTTGATCCGTCTTGTGGCCAAAACGCTGGGAACAGCAAGAGTTCCTGGGGAAGACACAGTATGACATAGCACCACCGTGAAAACCGGCCTCACAGTCCCACAGGAAAAAAATCCAACTGAAGACCTGGCAGAGAGCTGTGTTCTGGCCCTGGGATGAAGATCGATCACTTGCTTTATCCTCATTTCACTGAGTTTTCAAGGCTGGTCTGGCACAGGGCACACGTGGCAAGCTACCATGGGAAATGCTGTCCCAAAGGTCACTCCACAGACGTGGCAGGCAGAGCACTTCAGATGAGGCAGGAGAAAAGTGTTGCTCCTGCTCAAAGTACATCTGAGCTCCATTGGTTGACTTGCAGGCCAGAAAGGTACAAAGTCCAACTGATGGTTGCCTGCCACCTGGGAAATTTTAAGGGCTTTCATCCACCTGAGATTCTTTTGTGTCTAATAGGAGCCAAACCCCTGCTACCTACCACCTTTTCTTCAGTTAGAAAACTAAATATAATTGAATCTGGACTGCGATTTTTGAGAAGTTTGTCACAACCCAATTATCTCCAAGATCTCATCCCACCTGTGCTTGAAATCTGCGTAGGTATGCCATAGTTTGATGGTGGAAAGGTGACAAATAGACACAGAGAAGGTGTGATTTTACAGCCTCATTTCCCCAGGAAAGCAGTCCAACAAAGGCTACTGGAAGAGGTCAGATCTTGGGTCTGATGGCATATGTTCAGATTACTTCATCAGAGGCCTATTTGAAACATTTCCATGGATGCTGCTGGCAGAAAATTGGTCTTTTTTTTTCAACTAAACTACGTTGGTTTTTCCCACTTGAGAAATGTTGACACTGTGTCAAAAAAAAAAAAAAAAACCACAACCAAAAATACAGGCCATCAACAAATGTTGAACAAATAGAGACATTTTCACTTTGGAACCAAAAATCAAAATAGAGCTGTTGAAAACAGAAATATTTTCATACTAACAGTGCTGCTTGCAACTTACGCTCACATCGATTGCTAATTACACGGCCAGTCCACTGGCAAAATGCTTGAAAGGTAGCTTTGGACCAAACCTCAGACGGGCAACTAAACCACATTGCTGGCTTTGGGCTCCCTCCACGTGTGGCATCTGGGTTTGTTTCATTGCTGCAGAAAACAGTTGCTGCGCTGCATTCAGGAATACGGCTGACTTTCTGGACACCAAATTTACCCTTCATTTCAGAGCAGTGATTTATTGAGTGCCTTAGAGGACAATCTTAAGAGTCAAGGAGGTGCCGGCACTGAGCCTGATGTTCATGTTGCTCCTCTCCATTGTCCGGCTTTGAAAGTCGTGGTGGTCCCACAGCTGCTTGGTGACCGGAGGGGTGCACGTGCTTATGTGTGTTACTGTATCTGTCACGATACATACTGGCTTAGGAGGAGCAGGACTCCTGCTTCCAGGTTCGGGGTCAGCCCGAGCTGGCAAGCTTAGCACCATGAGGCTCTTCCCTTCTGTTTTGTCCTTGTTGGTGCATTTTGGCAAACAGGGTTCTGGGGGGAGCAGGTGAAGGACGAAAATCCCCGCTCTGCCGAGAGCACTGGGGCAGGAGGGTCTCACCGGCTCCAAAGCCTCCTGCACACGGTGCACCGAGTCAGCTGGGAGAGGGCTGAATTGTTTACACAGAAACATCCTGGCATGAAGCCACCTCCACAAGGGAAAGGGAAAAAGAAAATCAAAACAGAAAGAACATGAAAAATTAATAGGGTTTTAGACTATTAAATTTTCCAGGACTTGCTGGATTGTGGCTTTCAATCCTCAATCAATCACATTTCAATTGAACTGATTAATTTTCCAAAATACTTCTTTGGCTGGCTTGGACGTGCGCTCCACTCCTGTCCCCGGGGAGCAAAGCCAAGCCTGGGGCTGGCAGTGAGGTGCTCATGTGGGGGACTGGGTGAGTGGAGGCTGGCTGCTTTTTGCGCCAGGACGGGGATACGTCCTGAGATGCATTAACGCTGCTGTGGCCAGCTCTGCCCGGTGCCTGCTTAGCTCCTGCTTGCTCCGCTGGCACGTGCCGGTAGCCAGTGGCCGCTGGTCCCAGCCCTTCCCTTCTCCTTTCGCCTTGGCCTGATTGCCCTGGCCTTCGTGGATGGCCTGGGGTTAAGGAGAGCACTTTATTGTGCCTAACGAGGCACTTTGCCCATCCAGCTAGAGAGCAGCCAGCTCAGCCATGGATTGTCTTTCGCTTTTTATTGCCCAGCGGGAGGAGCATGGGGAAGGTCTTTATGTGATTTCAGAGAAAGACAAAATGCCTTAATAGCAGCCGACGCTGCCTCTCTGGGACCCAGGGGACCCTGCAGCAGCCCGTAATAATCATCGTAAATAAAAGGGGACGTATCTAGTGTGCAGCATGGGCCGTTAAAACAAGCCCTAGGGTGGAAGGGATGTCTTAAAAACAAGCTTTAGAGGATGTTTCTCTCCGTTTCTCTCCTCATTGCCCCTCTAATTCTCCTTCCCTGCATGGCGGAGCAGTGGAAGGCTGGCACAGCTCTCCTTTCTCCCAGCCTCGATTAGCTTGACAAGCGCGTGTATATATACATATATATATATCTTTATCTTTAATTTTCTGCTCATGTGGCCTTAGGGAGGAGACTCCTACATACTTAGGCTCATGCCTGGCTTTCTGGCCTAGTAAAACTGAGTAAAGGGTGTGTTTAGGCTTCTCAGTCCTCCTCCACTGAAGACAACCCAACGTTGTCTCCTCCGGCAGCTTGGTTGTCCCAAGTGCACTTCTCCAGGTGTCATGGGGCTCTGCAAGGCATCCCTGCCTTGGGTGGGATGAGAAATCCAGATTTCTAGCCCTGTGGTGCAGGGTGAAAGGTAGAAATCACCAACCTTCAAAAGAAAGAAAAGAAGAGGTAAATGGGGAGGGATGCAGATTCTACTAACGGGGAGGATGCAGGTCCTTTTGCAGCGGTGACGTTCGAGGCAGCCACATCGCTCCCAGGCTCCCAGCACCGAGCAAGCAGGCAGCATTTAAGTAAAAAACAAGTTTTTGGAAAACAGCCCCTCTGTTTTTAGTAGCCCTGGGAGGAATGCAGAGCTCCTCTGGAGAGCAGCCCCTACCTGAGCCCGCAGGGAAGAAGGGACTGTGGCCTCAGTAAACCAGAATAAACTTCCAGGAGAGAGGAGGGCTGAGCCAGGTTTTCAGGAGCACGTGGGGAGTCAGGGATGAGTCTGGTGTGGGCTGAAACCGCCTTCTTTAATGGCTCAGAGCATGTTAGGGACCTGGGAGATCTCAGGAGGGAAGGGGCCTAAAAAGACTTTTCAGCATAGAGGATGCACGAAATCCTTTTCCTTTTTTATAATACATGCTCATCTCTGTCAGGGTGCTTTTCATGGCTTTGCAAGCAACAGATTGGCAGCTAAAACTGTTTTCTCTCCTTTCTTTAGTTTCTTTTTCCCTCTGCAAATGTTTGGCAGAAAGGAGAACCTGCAATAAAAAAAAAAAAAGTTGATTAAAAGCCCTGAGCCCTAGCTGTGAAAATGTTTTGAAGCAACTGTAACCACCTTTATTTTCTACATAATTCTTTCGTTCCATTGCATTCACACCCTTCACAGTTTCCGCACGCGGCCGTCTATAACTCTGCTGTTGAGCTATCAGCGGTTGGAGGAGTGTTTTTCTTGCATGTGCAAGGAACCACTGCACCGCGCTCTCCTTCAACCCCCCCAGGCTGTTACTGGCTGCAGGAGATCTTCGAGAAACATCTGGGAAGAGTTCACGGGGGTTTTGCCACACGAGGAAGTGATCTGGGGCACTCCCCGTCCATCGACCTTCCAGGCAGCTGGGGTCGAGGTGTCCCTGCCTCTGTTGGCGGGGCTGATGTGAAGCCAGTGAGGGCTGTGAAGGTGACAGCAGCTTTGGGGAGGGCTGACCACATCCCCAGTTGCTGTGGCATGGTTCTGCATCCCGCATCCTGCTGCCTGGGCACGGCCTGCCAAATTTAGCTTTACAGGGTGTGCGCTCCATCCCAGGCTCCCCCTCCTGCTACCCCATGTGTGTTAAGCTTTCTTTTCTCCCCTGCATCTAACAGGGCATCACCTTGTCCAGAACTTAATAGAATTGCTTATGTTATCCTAATCAGGGTTGGTTTGTGCTCCCATAACCTATATGGGGCTGTAGCACAGAAAAAGGGAGCTCAGCCCTGGTTGCCACCGCTCAGCCTCCACACAGTAACTCCCATCTTTCTCACGGTGTGAGGGTAAACCGTGAGCAAACCCTAGGTGCTTGGTTCTTGCATGAAGGGCTGGCATGGGTAGCTACAGTATTCCAATGCACAGGCGAGAGGCCTCATGCGTTTGTCCCCCCCGATGTCTCCTCCGCAGCACAGACGGTGTGTGGGACAAACACATCTACTCCGGGACACGGCAGCTTCCCAGCCACACTGTATGACAAGAGTTCATCGAGCAATTAACATCCTTTGCAATAAAAGCACTTTACTTCCTCCTGCCGCCTCTCCTATTAAGTCCTCTCCCTCCCCCTGCGAGGAATATTTTGACTTTGGAAACACAGCCTCTTCAGGAGAGCTTTAATGAGGGCTGGAGGCTGCAGCAGAGCTGAGCCCTTCCTGACCATCTGCCCAGCTAGCTGGAGGCAAAGCTGGGATGTCATGCTCTTGGGGAGATTGTATCCTGACCATATCTAGTAAATATACCCCAGATCACCCACCAGGAATTGCATTTAATATCTGCTCTGGTCTCTGAGCCCATGCAGAGGGCATGTGAGGAAAGGCAGGGCCAGACATGAGAGGGCTGTCAGTCTTCGCAGAATAAATCAGGGGCTTTTCCACTGCACCTAAACAGCTCCCTACAGCCCTGGAAAGGTAAAGAGAGCAGGAATCAGGTCTCAACTCCCTCCTCAAGCAGGATGGGATGGCCTATGTTTACTTACGCCAATAAATGGAAGGACAGAAGGATAGCAAGAATGGGAGAAGCATTTAAATGGGATGTTATTCAGGAGGGGTTCCTGTGGGCACCTCCAGACCTGCAGGAGCTGATGGAATGGTGCTGGCAGTGGTGGTGGAGCAGGGTTTCTTCCCTGCTTGCCTTTATTAGCTCCCCAGGATTTAGGGTCCCTGTGCTACCCTCCTCCTCTTCCTCCTCCTTCACGTGATTAATCTCCACCTTGCCTCTCACTTAGTAAGAACATAACTATAAATGCAATCATACAGTTTATGGGCTGTGTAGATCTGCTGGCGTCAGCTAAATCAATAAGGCGCCTAGGGCATCAACGGCCCTATTCCCCCTGTGTCATGCATCAGTGAAATGAGTTGCGTGTTCTCAGCTGCCATCAGCTTGATCCTCTCTTGAATTAGGGAACAAATGGGTAATTGTTAGCATAAACTATTGTAGCTAGCAACTCCGATAGCATAGATGCTGTTGCAAGCATAATAGAATGTTTGGCAAAGACACTGTAACCCTATTGTTAGCGGAAGTTACAAAAATTGGGTAGATAACAGAAACTTGAATGTATACACTCAGCGACCATCTGGTTGAAACCAGCCTCGCAGTCTGAAGCTCAGCCAGCTCAGCAT
>NW_008824987.1:123903-135803 GCF_000699105.1 Pygoscelis adeliae | reverse complement strand
GGTGGATCATCCACCACCACGCTCCCCAGCCGTGCTGAACTGCTGAACTCAGCCCTGGCTTAGCTTGGGGGCAGTCCACATCAAAAAGTCCTCCTGGGAGGCACAGTGGTCCAGACCAACCCAAGCTGAGCACCTTCTGCGGCCCCCAAGGCAGGCTTTGCACCCTCCTGCATGCCCTCACACTGTGCCCTGGGGTATGAGGCACATGCCTGTGCCTCATAACCCACCATGCCCAGCTGCAGCCCAGCACTGGCCTTATATCGGACACTTTCAGCTGCAAACAAAACCCCCAAAATAGTAATTGTGTGTTTTGACCCACAGGGATCCCGGGAGGCCTGGGGCCACATGCTGCGGATGTGCTTAGGTCCCCATGCGTTAGCTGTGGCTCACCAGGAGGAGCAGTGATTTTAAAATCAGTGAACGTGGTACAGGAGCAAAGTATGGCATGGAGTGGGGAGAGGTATGGAAACCATGCTGTTCCCACCCTATAGCCCAGGGAAGGGCAGCCCAGAAATCCCCTGGCCACTGCCCAGAAGCCTGCAAAGCCACAACCAAGCATGCTGCGCCTGGGCTTTGGCACCTTTTTCCTTTTAATTTTCCCCTGCTCTTGGCCAAAACCTACATCCCCAGACAAAGTGCATGAATAAAACACAGCAGCAACTGCTTCTGCTGCCATTGAACCTTAAAAGCAACACCTGGGGGGCCAGCACCAGCGACAGCATCCGCAGCGGCCTGGTCATATTGTCCCTGTCACAAATTATTACAGTACCACATGTCAAGGTAGCGGGACAGTGAGTGCAAGGAAGGGGAGATGACCAGGTTGAATTCTACCCGGTTTTAGTAACACAAAGTGCATAAAAACCTTTCCGAGCCCTTGCTCAGTCTTGCAGAGCCCTGGCCGGTTCCTGTGCTCCTGCCTGTGTAACTCGGTGACACGCAACAGCCGCCGTCTGGGAAACAGGATGGGACTGACCCCGGGACCTCTGGCGCTGAACAGAACAAGCTGCTCCCGGTGAGCCCGGAGACCCGGAGCCGCTGCAGGGTGACTGCGATGGATGTACATGGCACCGGGGCTTGCACACAAGCTGAGTTTTCCGTCTCCTGCAACAGCGGGTTGTTTCCAATGTTAAAATAAGCTTAACAGAAATTTCCAGTTGGGGCAGAACAAAAGCCTCCCCTTGCGACTGCAAACAGACCAGCTATTTGCATTGATTCACACGGTACATTGCAATTATAAATGGAAACCTGGTGTTTCAGCTTTGGCTGGGGGAAGGGTTTTTTTCTAAAGCCTGAAATTCATCCCGTGTCGCTATAGCCAGCCTTGCCTTCACATCAGCACTGCCACACTCCCCTGGCTTTGCTTCCTTTGGGCCAAATTTCTCGGGACGCGGCATGTCATGAGGAAGGAGGGAAAGTCCAGGACCAGTCTCCTGCTCTACTCCACCTGATGCAAAGCAAACCAGCCGAGAGCAATCCTTTTGGGTGGATTTATGGCTATTTTGCACCATCAGAGCAGCCAGGGGCCAGTAATGAATCTGGTCCCTTAGCAATCTCATCCAGAGCTGGAGCCTCATGTCCAAGATGTGTGCTGCTTGGCACAGCCGTCGGCCGCCTGGTAATGCAGCGGCACTGGCATGGCCGAGGCGAGCTGTCCCCCGGAGTGTGCCACGAGCCCTGCGCCAGCCTGGGCATCCAAACCTGGCTGGGGGAGGCGGGGCTGCCCTGTGCCTGGCTGCCTCCTGCACCCTCCATCCTGCTGCTGGCTGTAGGTAACTCATGTGGCTCATCAGTGACGTGCCGCCCCAGCCGCCACGCTTGCTTCTTCTGCCCACGTGAAGGATCATGTTGTTTCTAAGTTATGTATTGTCTGGGGGCACTGTTTTTCTCCTCTGAGAGGTTTCCTGGAAATTCACTTCATATCCTGCAGCTAGAATTAAATCATTTTAAAGCCGCTGTAGTTCACTGTGCGCTGCCTTGGTTTGAGAGGCCAGCCCTGGCTGCGCTGGGCTGTATTGCTGGGCTGTGCCATGAGGATGGGAAAAGCATTCCCAGGGATGGGAAATGCAATCCTCTTGCTCCCGGACAGCCACTCCAGGGCCCGGTGCCCATCCTGCGGGCACTGCTAAGGATACAAAGGGCCAGGACTGGGGGTGATGCGTATCCTTGGGCTTGGCCTCCCTCTCCGTCCTGCAGCAGACCTGGCAGCAGCAAGGGGAACTGGGAAGGCCTCGTCCCTCGGTTGGCTGCAGTGGGTGGAGGTGTCTTCAGCTGGTCTGAGCAGAAATCCTCCCCCCCCAGGTTTCCCAGCAACTCATCTTTGTGAATGTCTTTGCCTGGAGCAAGAGGGGACAGGACTGGGTAGTGCAGGAGATCATCTCTGCTCCTCTGCACTGCAGGTGGTTGAGTTATTTAAAATAAATGCAGCCAAGGGGGCAAGGTGTCATGCTATAGGGGATGGCACTTTGCTGTATGGGATCACACACTGCCCTAGCAATTCCTTAAAGAAAATGGAGGCAAAATGAATACATTTCCCCATGACTCTTACACCAGCTTTGTAGCCTTGGCTTACCAGGGACTACTCACTGCCTCCTTAAAATACACTCAGGCATCCAGCTGCTTAGCTGATAGACCAGGCTCAGGGTTACAACACACCTGTGTGCTGGCTGGAGGCCTGGGGCATCGCAGCTCCCATAGCAGAGTCTCCAGCAGGACCCGTCTGTCCCTGGGGATGCACTGCACTGAAGCTACAAGGGGACCACAGAGCCCTTTAAACGGCGCTGGAGCCACAGGGTGTCAAGGCAGAGGCATGGCAAGCTTTGTGGAGAGAGGCAAGGCTTTTATCAGATCAAATGATGCATTATGATGGATTAGAGCAAGACATAAAAGACCAGCGGGTCACAGCAGAGGAAGCCTGGCCTGGGAACTGGGCACACAGAAGAAGATGTGGTTATCAGGTGTAAACAGCAACACCCGTGGGGCACTGCAGTGGTCCAAGATGGAGAAAAAGCTACACAAGCCATTTCTGTTTCAATTTATGGCACTGAGTCAAATATTTTGACTCAGGGAAGAGGTTTTATGCTTTTCTTTTCCTGTTAATGTGTTTTGATTTTTTTTTTTCTTTATCTCTTCCATAGAAAGTGGAAAACTTTTGTAAAAGGCTTTCTTTGTTAAAATCTCCAATTTTCAATTGAAAAACAACTGTTTTTTTCTTTTTTTCGTGGGGTACATCTGGAGTTTCTAATGAGCACTAAGGAAATCGCACTGATGCTTGTGTTCAGAAGAATTCCCTGGGCTGTCGTTCTGCTCCCAGCCATAGGTGCGCAGCTCAGGCCCCACATGCTGGATCAGCCACATTTTCCTACAGCAGCAGGTCAAAGGGGATTTACAGGGAGACACCGCACTCACTCCCATGTACAGAGGATTCCCCACATCCCCCAGGAGCCGTGGAAATGGTCTATACCACCAGACCCCCGTGGGTCCCAGTACCCCAGCACAGCATCCGTGTATTTAAGCCTGCTCTTAATCTCCCAGCACAAGTATCTCCCCCTTCAGCAGGGTGTGACCCAGGGGTTTTTCAGCTGCTCTTTGTAGGCTGGAAGAGTCAGTGGGGTCAGCGGAGGGGGGTTCACGGGTCACTGTCGGGATGCTGGGGAGAGCACCCAGCGCCAGCCACTGAGGAGGGCAGAGTCCGGCCTGAGCCACCTTATAAAGTGGGCATGGAGAGCGAGGAGGCTCCAAATGCTAAAATAAATCCTATTTAAAAAAAAAAAATAATCCTAAAATAGGATTTATTTTAGGATTTGCATCTGGAGATACTTCCCTCTCTCCGCTGGTGGAGAGCCAGCACCGAGTAGAGGTTTTAATGGCAAAGTTCAGCTTTTCATCCTCAGAGTTGTGTTATAGGCAGGGACGCTGGGCTGTTTGGGACAAGGGCTGTGCAGGGCAGTGACTTGGGAAGGGGATGGAGATGGGGCATTGCAGGGCACCCCGGCAGCAGAAACCTCCCCCCGTGGAATCGGCTCCGATGAGCTCATTCCCAAAGCAGTTTTTGCTTGGCAGAAGTGTTCGGAGGATGACTGCAAATTAAAAACAAACAGAAGAGAGCCAAGAATCATTTATTTAGAGAACATTTTGCAGGTTTTGTTTAGGGTCTGGTTTTAGCCTGGCACTTGTTGATTGTATTTGCACTGGAAATAAGATAAATGTGACACCTGCTCCATTTAATCTTTCTCTCTCTTTTCCTTCCCCTCCACCTTCTTTTAAGAATTCACCAAAAGAGATTGAGAAAGAGGGAGAGATGTTAGATCATGTGCCCGATTAATGATTCTCGGGGGGGGGGAGGGGAGAAATCATTTAACTACAATATAGAGCACTTTTGATTGATTGAAAATAACTTTAAATTCCATTTTTGAGCCAGGAACAAAAGCTGGAATAACAAACTAAGGAAAGCTCCTGTCCATTGAGTTTATCACCACTGGCCCAGGGGGCTTTGTATTACTATTAAAACAAGCAATAGAATGAGTAAATACGCAAACAGACTTCCAAATACAAATGCAAACAGGGAGATGATGGAGAGCCGCTAATGAAGGGAGGATTCAAGGAGTGAAAGCCAGAGGTTGGATTTAGTATTGGCACGTGGTGAGGTTTGACATGAGGATGCCTTGGTCTCTGTTGCATTGTGCTTCCTTTAAGCGTGCTGCTGGCTCAAGCTTGCCCCCAAATCACAGATATCCCCCTTCCCCGTCAGCAATGCAGGGTGCATCCCGCACACCTTGGAGCTGCCGGTCCCACCGACGTCCCCCGTTCCCAGGGAAATCCCGCTTCTCTGCCTCCTTTGCAGAGGTGGGGGATGCAATGCCAGCCAGGAGCCTTTTCTCCGGGGGAGAAGGAAAAACCACGGGTGTGGGCAGCAAGGCTCGGCTGGGGGGATGCAGGTTGGGAAGAGAGGTTGGCCCCGAGCAAAGAGCCCAGTGCAGGACTGAGCCCTGCCGGTGCCATGCCCAATGGCCCGGGGACAACTCTAATGGATTTATTATGTTCCTCCCATCACTCAATAACAAAAGAGTATTAAAACCAGCAATGCAAAACTGTAGATTATTTTTCCCCATCTTTTCACATGGTCTTTTAACATCCAAAGAGACAAGTCAGCAATTTGCAGTTTCTTCCAAATAATCCATAAAGAATGAGTGAAGAAAATATTGTCACAATCGTGTTAATTCTGTCAAGAGCATACTAATGAGCTATTGCCCTGCTCAGTGAGTTGTCTGCTCATTTCTCCCCACCCTCCTCCTCCTCCTCCTGCCGTGGCATCAAGGACTCAGAGTGTATACGAACATGGGAAAGTAAAAGCAGAAAGGGAATGGCATGTGCAGAGTAAGCTGTTTGCTTTCCTCTGATTGTTGCTATTAATAAAACATTACATTAAATCAGTGCTGGAAGAATATAATTGGGATCATCCATCAAATTTCTAGAGGAGACGGGCTCCCGTTCATCAGCCGAATGGAACGGCCACTGCTACCCCGGCGGTGAGCATGGAGAAGGGGTGGCCTCGCGTCCCTGTGTTTTGGACCGATCCTCTCCCCATAATCAGCACCATTTTTGTTCATTTTCTGCCTTTCTTTTGTATGGGCAAAGGCTGGAGCTGGCGGCAGAAGGAGGTATCAGCTGGGGACCCCGTGGCTGGACTGGAGTCCACTGGGATTTGGGATTTGGGATTTGGGTTTGAGGGCAGCCTCGGTCCGCAGCCAGCTCCTGCTGGCGGGGCCGAAGGCTTCTCCATCACTTCTGCCGGCAAAGCCAGAGGGAAACGCCCCTCAGATTCACACCAATAAACTCCCTTGTAACAGGGAGCAGAACAGTCATAATTTCATCCACTTTTCAGGGCAACTGAGACCATTAAATGAAGGAGTTGACTCATACAACGCGAACCAGAAATTTTTCCCAAGCCCAGTAATTTGTGTTGGACTAATGCACCTATTCACTAGTATCATATTATATAAAGTGACAAATAACTCATCCACGTGCTCCCAGCCGAGCACAGCAATGGCGATGGACCCGGTGCTGCTGGGCTGGCAATGAGGAAATTCTTTTTAGCCTGCTTTGGCCCTGCACTCCGGGGCTTGCGGAGAAAATCCTGTCAAGGGCTGCAGGACAGCCGGGTCTCCTGGAATCATGCATGCCAGATCAGTCCTTAGTCTGATTGCTATTAAAACCCTGTGCTGGCAGCACAAATTTCCAGGTGGTGGCTTTGTTTAGTCCCATTTCTGTGAGATTTAATAAACCCTGTAATATTTCCTCCTGGTGAGGGTATTTGGCACTTTAACTTACAGCTCTTGACGTCTTTGATAAATCAAACAGGTCAAATCCCTTTGGTTTGTCACTTCACAGCACTTTCTCCAGGTTCATTCCCGTAACTTGTTCCCGAATCCTTAGTATCTTTCTTCAGACCTCTGAGACAGGCTGGACGTAATGATGCCCCAGCAATTCATTAGAAATGTTCTTTACTAAAAACGTAAAACACCCACTGATCATTTTCCCATATTCATGTTTTATTTTTCCATTCCTTGTTATGCTAAGAACAGCAAATAAATGATGCCATATGCATACATCAGACTTATAATGAGCACTAATGATTCTGCAATAAAAGCGGAATAATAACTGGTAAGACAGAGATTAAGAAAAATAAGATAAATGCATGTGGTAAAATATTTTAAAAACATGTCCCTAATTTCAGAGTATGAAGGCATGTTCACAGCAAAAAATATGACCATCCATCAAAATCCTGTCACACGGAGAGTTTGGGACTCATTTTAGACAATGAAGAGCTAAAAGAAATGCCGAGTTTCTTACAATATTAATATATAACTAAGCAATCCAAGAGGAGGATATTACATTAATGGCATAAATGGATCATAATAAAAGACCATTCTGACATGTTGATACTCTTACTCAGTTGTATTAGAGAAATCAGAAATGGAAAAGGCCTTTTAATAAGGGCTGGCGCCTGCATTCCTGATGGAGCCCCCGGCAGCGCCCGGCCCGGGGAGCCGATCTGGCCGGCAAAGAGCCGGGCTGCAGGGGAACATCGTGGTTCAGTTCCCGGCTCTGCCTCAGGTTATTTTAAACTGAGCTCTGCCTCAGTTTACCTCCCTGGTCAAAATTGCCTTTTCCTTGCCCACCCGCCCCCATGTGCTTGCAATGCTTTTGGGGGATGCAACCCTCAGTAGGTCCGGGGGACTCAGCGGCACCGGCACCATCCCGTCTGAGTGTCAGGAGCCCAACCTCCACCAGCACCGGCACACAAGCTTCCCCAACAGCCACTTGCTGGTGCCGCTTCCCCAAATCCAGTGCATCACCTGCTTCTCTCACTTGAATAATTGGTTATCCGAGCACCAAAGATTAATTACTGGTACTTAATCTCCTCAGAGAGCACTTAGCAACCACCACGCATTAGTCTGGCTTCTGCGGCAAGGCAAATGCCGGGTGCCCCGCTCGGCCCCAACATCCCCTGCTCCCCGCATCGGGGGCTGCTGGGTTTGGGGCATCTTTGCACGGCGCTGCTGGGGTACGGCCACATCGGCACCCGCACCGCAACCGCACCAGCCCGGCATCCAGGCATCGCAGCAAAGCCCTGACACCGCAAACCATTGCTCTACCACATCGTAGAGCACTGCATCCCACCCCAGCGCCACGCTCCCACGCCGGGCAGCGGGAATCAGCTGCGGGGGAAGGAAATGGGCTCTTCTGAGTGGTGCCATTTCTCTGTGGCTCCAGTTGCACATTATTATTATTGCCCACTCCACAATCAGTTTATATTGTTTCTAGAAACCTGGCGTGAGCAACGCAGATTTGGGGAGAGGAAGAGATCCTTTATGTGCCGGGCTGGAAGGTTTTCAACAATGTTTTTTGCTTTTGTTCGGTTTTGGGCAAAAGCCGGCTCTTTCAAGTGATGGGAACTTTCTTTGAATGAATTGGAGATTTGAAAGTTTGGGGAATAGGAGCCAAGAGTAAATGAGAAAATGTGGAATGGAGCTGATCCTGCTGCTTCAAATTTTCTGATCGCTTCGTGAAATGAATCCAACCCTAAACTGTATCTTGAGTCTCCTCGAAAGAGAGAATGACCAATTTGCTTTGAGCTGCATGGGACTGAAAGGCTTTTCCCTCTTACTTTAATTAAAAGGGATTCCCATTTAAAATAAAGTAAAACCAAATAGAGAAGCCAGAGGAAAGTGTCCTATGGAGAGCAAGAAAAAATAAAGGAATATATTACAAAGACTGGAACCAGATAGAAAATGTTCATTTGGGGGAACATTTTGACAAAGAGAATGGTATTTTTCTTGTTTTCCAGTCAGACTTAGCAGTCAGAGGGAAAAGTAGAGAGGAGAAACAAATGTCCCAGGGCATTTTCTGGGGCTGAGGGTCCCAGGAGACCAGGAGAGGGGGCTGTGGGCAGGGAGGATGCTGCTGTCTTCTCCTAAAATCCCCATGGCCTCCTGCCAGGGACTGCCCGGGGATACCGAGGGATTTAGCCGTGGCTCTTTCACCCAGACAAATCCCGCCATGCGCAGGCTGTGCTGACCCTGCCACCAGTGGGGCACAAGGGAGGAGGGCACAGTTTGGGTGTCATCGCTGTCATTTCCAGAGTGGAAACACTTCAAAGCAGAACAGGATGTAGCCGAATTTGCTCGGGGCCTGGCTTGGGCTCTGCCATCCACAGAGGAGTAAGCCACAAGCAGGAATCTCCTTCAACAAAACTCAGAGCACATCCAGCGCTTGACAACCCATCTCCTCTTGGAAAGGCCACCCATTAGCTCATGTCAAGGTCCCCTTCGGGTGCCAGCAGCCCACTGGGGGCTCACGCTGTGGGGTCGCTGGTCTCCTCTCCCAGAGAGTCCCTGGGAGCCCCCTCATGTGCCAGTTCCTTCCCATCCCCGGTCCCCTTCCCTCCGGCCTCCCCAGAGGGTGTCAAACTCCATCTCCATTGATCCAAGGCTGCCAGCTCCTCTGCGCTCTCCCTGTACCCAGGCCAGTGGTACTTGGTCTTGCCCGTCATGGCTGGGCAGCTGCCAGGGATGGGAGGGTGACAGCATGGGGGTGACAGTGCTGCCACCCTCAATCTGGGATGCATCACTTGAATGTGAACCGCGACCTTTCGCCTCCCCAGGGGTGAAGGCATGGGGGGGGCTGGGAGCCTGGGAGGAGCTGGGGGAGTGTCGGGGAGACAGCTGAGCATTGCACCGCGGCGGAGGTGTTCCACAGCCTCCGAGGTCCCCCCTCTGCTCCCCTGCAGGTGCCCTGGTGGGGATGAGACAGCTGAGAGACGGTGCCCAGTGTCGAGACCTGACTGCCCCCAGTGCATCCAACCTCTTTTTCCCTTTTCTTTTCCAAGACCCATCAAAACTGCCAGTCAGAGAGTTTCTCAAGCACCAAGGAGCTCAACTCACAGTGCTGCAAGCAAGGAGGATCAAGGGAGGATGTTTTCACCAACATCAGGAAGGAGGGGGGAAGCAAAGATGAGGGGCATGAAAGGACTGCGAGAATTTCTCTGACCCTAAACAACCCCCGTCATCTGTAGCCATTTCCCTGAAGGACAGGAGGACTCTGCTAGAAAATGTTTAATAACTTGGGTATGTGGGACTGTGCAGCATTTCTAAAGACAGGTGTTTGTATCGCAGTGTCCTCAATCAACAATAGTTTCCTACTGCAAATTCAGTACAGTACCTACCACAGCTGCACCAGCAGCTGTGCTGAGCTCTGTAGGTGGTATCAGAAAGCAGGTCCTGCTCATAAACATCACCGGCACCGTGCAAAAGCTCCTTTTCAGCATTCGCACCACAGCCCTCCTCTGTTTTCTAGGAAATCTGCCTAGAGCGTTTCTGTATCCCAGCCCAGCCTTGTTGTCAGCGAGTTTGTTCTCCGTGACTAAAGATTAGCTCAGAGGGATCCTGCCAGTTCAAATCACACTACGGACTAGACTCTGTGTCTGGTGGGCAAAACCACCTCTTTCTTAGCTACGCTACTTCCCGCACCCGAGCACGTTGTGACTTCCACCAGATTCACCTCCCAGCACAGATGTCATACATGCACTGTGTAATGTAAGTGGGTTCAAAAGGTGATTAGGCAAATTAACTGAGGACAGGGTTATCATGGGTGGGTAAGCCCCAGAATGATGAGACGACTTCTGAGTCAGGATTTTCTTCCCCCTGAAAGCAAGAGGAGTAGGACTGGATGCCTCCCTCTCCTTGTGATCAGTCTCCAGGCATCTGCTCTTGGCCACTGTCACAGCCGGGATGCAAAGGACGATGGACTGGTGTGACCCAAATACAGCCCTTTCCTTACCCTTCCCTGCCTGCACAGCTGCCTGTCTGGGGAATCCCCACCTTCCCCGCGAATCACGGCACGGGCACAGTGGAGAATACATGGTTCTAGATTTTATACTTACTGACCCAAACTCTTCCCCGGATTTCACTCCCTGTTTGAGAAATGGAAACATAAATGATCTGAGCGACTTCAGGCACATTAGTCCAGCCCCCAGAGTATACACGGCTTCAGTACAAATTTGGAGGGAGAGAGAGTCATTAAAAACACAGAGCTAAATAGAAAATGACATGAAATGCAGTACAGGAGATGTCAGGCTCATCTCCTGTTAGGTGCCGGACAAAGGAAATGCTGTAGATCTCTTCTCTCCATGCTCCAGTAAGGTGTCTGATACAGTGCCTTGCGTGAAATTATTAATGAGGACAGGGATTAATGGGAGAGTGGAAAGTGCACGAGGAACTTGCTAAAGAGGAGCTGACAGCTTGGTGTGCTGCACGCGGTGGTGTCTGGCTTACAGGAGATCGGCCCTGAGGGCAATTGAGTAATTTGGTTCCTGACCTCAGCACAAATATTAGGAATGCATGAGTGACAGCACAGGAAAACGCCATCAGTGTAGAGAAGGGAGGACAAATGTCTCTGATTGAATCACTGGTGGAATTTATCTGCAATACTCTTTATTCTTCTGGTCTTCTCCTGAAGGCAAATTCAAACAGGGAAAGGGCAGGAGAGGACTCTGCTGCTGCTGTGGGGAGTGCAGCACCCATTTGTTGAGAGGAGACACAGAGAATGGCTTCCTTGGCCTGTTAAAAAGGAGGTTAAGAATACGTCAGGGAAGGAGAAGAGCTCTTTAGGTTAAAGGACTATCTTTGCAGAGGAAAACTCAGTAGAAGCTAGGCAGTAATACATTTAAGCTCAAAATTAGGAGATGTAAAGAAGGTTTAGGAATTAAGGAGGAAAGCAGCCTACACAGTTTTAAGACAGAGGCTGATACATTAACGTAAGAGGCGATTGTATGACCTGGTTGCCTTCAACAGCAGGCAACTGGATTGATCCAAGACATCCTTTCCAAGAGATGGATGTAATTGCTCCCCTTTATGGACCCTGTGCCTCCCTGGGGTAGTTTCACAGAGGACCAAGCTAGTTTGCAATTCAGTTTTGTTGCATGATGCTCCAGCGACAGCTGTCCGGCCACTTGTCCTGCTCTCCAGCATGACCTCTCGCCACGGGGCACCTTGCTATGATCAGCCAAGCAAGATGCACCTTCCAGTCATGTAGAAGAAAACACGTCCTTCCGGCGTGTTCCCAGCGAGAGCCCCTGGCAGGGTCCATGCACCCCACAGCAGCCTCACATGTGTCAGGCTCAGGCGTATGAATAAAACATCTTCCTGAGAACCTCAATTTTCCACTGGCTGAACCTAACTCTGATAGCTGTCACTGGTTTCCCTCTCATACGCTCAGCAAACTCAAGAGTCGGAAACATTAAGCAGATCAAGGCTGAAGACACCATTAAGGAAAGGAAACAAAGCAAGGAGAGAGAAAGCAAGCTCACGTCTCCAACCCCAGCTTTCTCCTCCTCCTTTTAC
>NW_008824987.1:110638-123870 GCF_000699105.1 Pygoscelis adeliae | reverse complement strand
TTATACTCAGGCTTCCGTGGTCTTCCTTCTTGGGAAAAGCAAACCCACCATATCCCAATGGCTTCTTGATGCTGTGCAAAACATAAATAAGTAAATCTTTTGATGTCAGGAAAAGTTGGGGAGCTCAGCAGCCCTGTTTGCACAGCTTTGAAGTGAGGCGAGGCTTTTGCCGAGGTGAGGGGGTAGAAGACGCAGCTGGTAGGAGGAGAGAGGAGCCGAGCTCAGTGCACAAACAGGAGCCTGATGGGTTGGGAGCGATTGGGGTGGAAAGGGGTCTCAGTGTTGCGTCTTGTCCCCCTTGACACCCAGAGCTGAGGGGAGTGGGGAGAAGAGGCTGGGAGGGTAGCAGGGACTTGGCGGGGAGCTGGGGATTGTCCTGGGCATGGGAAGGTGCCTCTGCCTGTATCCTCCATCCCCAGAACAGTCGTGATCACTTGAGCTGCTTTCCAGACCCTCCTGGTGTCATTCCTGTGACAAAAAGGAGTGACAAAAGCTGAAGTGAGGTTCATGCACACATGGAGCGCAGGGATGCAGAAGGGTGGGCTTGTTGGAGTGTGGTTCACATTAGGGATACAGCTAGAGACCCCATAGCAAAAGATGAGAGAGAAAGAAGAAACAGAAGGAAAGAGCAAGTGCATTCCCAAGTCCCGGCCTGGCTTGCAGTCTCCCACTTGGCTTTGGGCCCTCTCTCTCACGCCACGGAGAGAAATCACCATCTAGTTTCCATTCTGCTGAGAGTGCCACCTCTCTCCAGGCCAGCTCAGGGCTGGCCGTCATGCGGGACCTCCCTTCAGGTCCCACCCCACCCCGATCAATGGGGAGTAACAGGTCTGTGACTGCAGTTATGGGGACTGTTTGCAAGGAGAGTTTAGGGGATCTGCACACATCCTAAACCATCACTGCCACCCGAAATGCTATGAGCCACTGTGGAGGTCAGGCTGCACAGTAATGCACTGTCAGCTGATCCTGCCATCCCTGGGAAAGCCAAAATATATTAGGAAAGACTGAAAAAGCCATTTACACACAGGTAAGCAGCCACGATGCGGAAGGGAACAGAGCAGAGGAGGTGCACACTGCAGCAGCTGCCATTTGGCTCAGCTTCCCGTCGTTGAACATGGAACTCTATCATGTTTTCGAGCTCCCGAGTGTGTCACTCAGCGTTTGACACCCCTACATATTGCTCCGACACATAAGCTGCTGACTAGAAGCAGACCCAGGGAGGGAGCTGCAGCCCAGAAGTGAGCTGGTTTTAGTTGTTTTGGGTTCTGAATCACATCCTTGACGAAAAGCAAAGCTTCAGCTGCCTCCTAAGTGTGGGTTGAAGGGAGTGATGGCTTTCTGCTGGGTATTAATCCTCATAGCGGTAGCTGTATTCCTTCCACAGCTCTATCCATCACGCTGTCTGTGCAGATACCTGCCAGGGAATGGGAGATGTAGGCACAGATCTGGCTGCTGGGGAAACCTCCGGAGGGGGTTGCATAGGGGGGTGCATAGGCACCCACCTCGACGGCATCTGGGAAAGGTCTTGCAGCCGGTGGCCACAGGTGGGTCCCCACAGTCTCCTTTGAAGCTGCTCCACTTAGTTTGAACAACTAAGTTTTCTCTAGAGTTGGGATTTGAACCCAAATATAATCCAGAGCTGGGGGGCTTTTTTTCGCCGCTGCTCTTTTTGATCCGTGTTGTTTATATCTATATATATCTCCCACAGGAAAGCCTGAGGCAGGGAGGGACCCCGAGAGCCCATCAGCCTCCCTTCTTCCTCCGTTGCACAAATTCTCTCGAGAAGCTGTTGTTGCTGAATGTACTTGGAGCGGAGCCTTTCCGGGAAGGTCCCGCTCAGGCTGAGGCAGAGCAGAGCCAATTCACGTTGCACTTTTGTTTGTATCCCAGTGGTTTCGGATTGATCACTAAAGAGCTTTTTTTTTTTTGCCATTTTTTTGGTTTCTTTCCAGGATGCTGCCTACCATCCCCCTGCATTTGCTATAGCTTTCGTAACCTTGAGATATGAGGAGATAAAACCACTCCTAGCTCTGGCACTGGAGCAAGGACACGGTGGGGAAGGTACCGCTCGTGCCTGCAGCCGTGGCACCGCAGCCAGATGCTGCTGTCCAAAAAATGGGGATGGGCAAGAAGCGTTTGCACGGGTGTGACTGTAACACAAGCAGTGCTGCGGGGTCAAATCCAACCTTTTGCTTGATGCAAACAGCAGCACTTGGTGATCACTTCTTCTTCTGGGCTTCGTGAGGGCTGTGTGCTGCCAATCACAGAGGGAGGAGAAGGAAGCCACCCTTCCACCCTGGCCATGTTTTGCACGCCCCAGCTCGCAGAAGCAAGCTTTGACCTCAGCCCAGTCAGTGATAGGGCAGTTGGACCAGTGACACCGCTGCAAAGCCAGTGCCATCGAGCAGCTACAACGGTGACCATCATCACCACCATGATGATAACCATGAGAGTCACCAATGTCCCACAGAGGCACCACAGATTGACCCAACAGCGAACTTAGCACTGGCACCTCTTGTAAAATGGGGCAGGACAAAGGTCTGGATAAATCTAGGCCTCACCTTGTCCTTCAAATAGTTTTGCATTAGACTGGGATGCTAATGGGTGGAGAATAGCTCTTGGTGACATGCTCCAAGGCACCCTCAGCCACCAGCACCACTCCAAGGGTAGCACAAGGGCTGTGGACGTAATACAGCCCGGTGCCAGGGAAGGGAGCCTATTGGCTCTACCAGCTGTCAATCAGCCAGATGATCAACCTTCCTTAGAATGGCTGCTGGGTGGGTGGGCAGGTATAAAAACCTGGGCAGTGGCCAAGGGAGGTTGTGGGTGGTGAGGCTTTGCTCCTGGGCTTCTGGATAGGAAAGGTTTGCAAAGTTTTTTTGGTTTTTGGGGTGGGTGGTTTGGGTTTTTATCTTTTCCTTCACTGATGTAGGGTAGCTTGGGGGCAATTTTGTTTAATTGGTTTCTCTGGGGTGGCTGCTGTGGGGTATCTGCTGCTGCTGCAATGCTCCTGCCTGTGGGGAAAAGCTGCATCTCATGCCACGGGGGAGCCTTTACCCCATGGGTGGCTTTGGTGCTTGCTCCTGCCAGAGGCACCCCACTGAAAAAGCTGTGTGAAGTTGTTCCTTGCAGAGAGCCCAATGCTGGGTGTGATGTGCTGGAGCCCATGGTGGTCAGCGTGTGGATGGTGTATGGAGGATTTAGGGAGTACCCCAGCAGCCAGCTCTGTCTTACCAGGTGAGGAGTGCATCTGGACCTGCCTAAATTTGGGTGCTGCTGTGGGGCAGGGGTGAAGGGTAGCGGTTCTGGAGGACTTTCCCTGCAGTTCTGTGGGGATCAGTTTAATTGCCCCAAACACCTGATTGAAATCTGCTACAGCTAGATGGTGGATGGCTGCTGGGGGAGACCTGTTCTTGAGTCTGAGGTCTCCTTTTCCAGGATTTGGCTGGCTTTGCCTGACAAGGCATCACTTTCACTGGAGGGCTTGTAAAAGGGAGAGTGGAAGAGCTCATGGCTTTAGCGTGGGCTATGCGCAACAAGGCAGCCACAAAATCGCCTCTGGTTTCGGTTGAGGAGTTAACGCCAAGAAGTGAGTTGCAACCCTGTGTTTCCATCTGAAGTCACCCAAGGGCAGTTGCAAAGTCAGGCTCAGCCCCTGCGGGGGACTGAAAACTGTGGGCGAGAGGGGGAATATCAGCATCTCTGGCATACATGCCTGGTGGTGTCCGAGCTGCAGTCAGGGGGTTGGACAGCTGTTCAATATCTTCTCTGTGGTCTTTTTATGCAATAAAACCCTAAAGTGATTGTAGATCATAGCAACATTATGCAAACCTCCATTTGCATAATCATTATGCAAATTGAGATGGATAACCAGCTTTAACCAGACTCAAGTTGCTTTCAAGTGCCTCTTTCTCAGCTGGTACTTCAATCACTTAAAGGACAAAAAAAACCCCCACCAAAATTCCTAACTTTCTTCCTCTGTTGGTTAAGCACTTCACTGGGGCAGGGAGGGAGAGGAGGTGTCATGTGCAGGCACTGCAGTCCCCAAGTGGCCTGGTGGGGTCACTGGTGGCTTTCACATCCAGAAGCCCCAGAAGGGCTGTCCAGAGCTCAAAGCCCTTGGCTTGAAACTGGAGGAGCCCAATGCATGCTCTGCTTCATCCCAGCTTTCTTGAGACCTTTGGAAAGTCCCTGGGCCTTCTTCATCTGAAAGTACTTTGTGGGATTGTGAGGACAGCTGCATAGGAGATGATGGGGTATTCAGGTAATTTATTGGTAGCTCAGCTGCTCCTGTTGCATCTGAGGGGTAAAGAAGTTTAACTGCCTCTGGCTAGAAAAGGTATCTAAGGTTTTAAATATAACTGCATGGAGGAAAGTGAAATAGATATCTTGCTCATGCTGTCCCTCCCTTTCTGATATGGGATGCTCCAGGACTGATCCCTCTGTCCCTCCTGCTGTGGGGGTGAGGGAGCTGGACCGGGGTGTGTTTTGTCCCCTCCAGGAGGGCTGGCACGGGCAAGCACAAGCATTGCATGCTTCCATCTTCAGCGGTACTCTTTTCTTTCCCCTCCTTCTGTGAACTGCTTTCAGTGCAGTAACGGTTCAGTGGCTGGTGCTGACAGCCCCTTTCTGGGGAGCCGGGTGATGTTAATTCGTTGTTGGCCCTTGCTGCTGGAGTGCTGCTACAGTGTGAGCCCGCATCCATTATGGGATGCTGCTGCTCATGCTTACCTCCCCTGCCAGCCTTGCACTGCTATGGCTGTCCCTTGTCCCTCACCACTGTCTTCTTTCTCTCCTGTTCTGCCTCCTGCCAGCCCTGCATTTCCTTCTCCTGCTTGCCCATCTCAGATCCCTGCCTGGGATGTCTTCTGGATGTGTGGCTGCTTTCCAGCTTTCACAGCCTCTGTATCGAGAGATGGAAGCATTAACTATTACATGCTTCTCATGTTGCTCTCTGCAAGGAAACTCACAGTCATGGTCCTCATAGACCAGCTTTTGTGTGCACCATCTGCATTGGGTTCATGCTAGGCTGTGTCAGGAGCGTGTGTGGCTTCTTGGTGATCTGCAGATGCTTGCGTGATGCAGCCGTGCAAAACCTCAGCTCTTCTCCCTCTCCAAACCCTGGGAGTCCTTGGGTGATTTCTAACTAAACAACTGCTCTTATCTGCTGCATGGTTGAGGGACATCACTGAATGTCCCCAGAGAAAATAGATTAGGAAGAGCATAGGGTGACCCAGATAAGGACTTCTATCAAGCAGAGAGGTGCCAATACATTATGGGGGACATGAGGATGTCATGCATAGACCTCATTAGTGACAGCTGCCCAGGGCTTGGTGCAAACCTGCCTGACCCACCCTGGACGTGTTTCAGCATCTCCCAACCCAGCTGACACAGTGACTCAGGTTTCCTGCACCCACCTGCAAACTCCCTGGCCCTGTGGCAGGGAAATGAGGGCCAAAAGGGCTGTGGGCTCCCCTAAGAGGAGGGCTGGAGCTGTAGTGGTGGAAGAATTGGCCTGTGGCCCTCAGGATGGGGGAGGTATGTGGGGCTTGAACAAGTGCCATGGGCACACACCTCTGTAGAGCAGCAATGGAGAGTAAATAGTGTGACAGTCCTCTTTGTGGGTCCTGCACCTTATAAGCCTTCCCTGCTGTAGGTCCTAGCTCCAGCCTGCCATGTCTCTGACCAGGCTGACATGCTGGTGTCTCAGCCTCTGTCTTGCAGAAGTATTAGCCCTGCTTAGTATAGACTCCCCCATTAGTTAACTCAGAGGTTATCAACATGCAGATATGAGCCCTTCTCAAGGTCTGGACTCAAACAGAAAGGATGCACATAAGGAGAACTTCAATTTGCTTAAATGAGGACCAAGGTAATAGTGTCTGTAGCTCTTCATGTCTGGCCAAGAGGAGAAGTGCTGATGGATTAGAATTGGCTGAATGTCTCCTGTTATCAGTGTGTTAAAAGGAAGCACTAAAAATCCTCCTGTGGCAGCAAAACTGGTGGGGGTGGTGAGGGGCAAGGCCTTGGTAGGTGCACAGATGATGTTGACCTGCGGGAGCCCACGGATCTAAAAGTTGGAGGATGGGTGAGAGCCTGCTTAAATGCTATGAGGTTTTATTGACAAACAGGATAAATTGCTGAACCATCTGTTTTGCAAGCTTTAGGGAGATGATTCAGGAGTCGGGGGTAGAAAGAGGGGTGACTTCAGGAACACTTTGTGTCTTGAAGAACAAAACAGCCCCCAACTGAACTGAAATAATGGATGATTTCATAGTGCAGCGCCTGCGCACACCACAGCCCAACCCGCAAACAAACCTCATCCCCACTGACAGAGGAACATTAATTGCTGGCTGGGAAAAATAAAAAATAAAAATAAAACCCATGATTGCCTGAAGTAGGAGCGACTGTAATTTGATTACAGCCCCTGCCTACTGTGTGGGTCTGCCAGGATGGCAGGACAAGGCAGTAAGCAATGTGTTATACTCCAAGTGTTGTGAAACTGGGCTTTTTTGTTGCATCTTCAATAGTGCACAGGTGTAGGGAGGAGGGAGAAAACAGACAAATGTGTTGGTGAATGCTAAAAAAAGGAATGTGTTACCTAAAAATACAGATAGCAGTTGGAAGAAATCAAAGAAACTAATGGACTATGAATGACCAGAAGGGTCAAAGACAATAAGAAAGCACTTAAATAGAGCAGGGAATTTATTGCTGTGTCAAAAATGGCTCTGTTAGAGACAGATGGTAAAATTGATAGCAGAGTGGAAAAGGTAGGAATGCTCCATAGGTATTCCAAATACAGAAGAAAGGAGGCAGGAGGAGGTACTTGCCACAGACAGTACTGTGGCTGGCATATAAAACCCACCCTTTGTAACGCAGGAGGCTGCACGGCAGCCTGAAGAGCATCTAATGTTTGTCAATCTGAACATGGAGCCTTGAAGTAGGCAGCAAGGCAGTTCACCAAATTGCTGCTTCTTCCACCCAGATCTTCAAAAGCTGGGAGATTCCCTGGGGGCTGGAGGGATCCCAGTATTATTGCAACTCTTGGGGAAGAAATTGGGTCACCCTGAGGCAAAGTCATGGGAGAACCCATTAGAAATGTTACTGGTGAAGGAGTGGGCACTGGGAATACCTTTGCAAGTCAGCATGGCTTGGTGAAGGGTAGGTCAAACTGAACTGGGGTCCTTATGGCAGGTCTCTGGTCTGGAGGCATCTTCATGGCTACAGGGCATTAAGATTCAGGTGTATTAAGATTTCTTCAAGACCTTTGGCTTAATACCATATGGCCTTTTGTTTCCATCAGGTGTACTGTAGAAAATTAAAAGGGTCCTTATTTGCTGGGTGGGTCACTGATGGCTTTCAAAATGCAGGTATTAATGGAGGGTTCAATGAATGTTTGTTTCCATCTGTATCTCCCATGGATTCTTTTCTTTGTTCAGTGTCACTTAATAACTTGATGAAGAAAAGGTATAATTGCTGGTGTGCTGTGAAGGAGGCGTGGCGAGGGGGAGCAAACATTGAGCAGAAGAGGCCCCAGTGGCAGCAATGGGATTAAATGATCACACCATTTGATCAAACAGGGCCACACAAAGCTGCTGTTACAAGCTGCTGGGAACCAAGAAAAGCCGGTTTCTTTATATGTACATGCACAGGGCAAAAGATCATCCTTTAAAATGGTGAGTAATCAAAGGGCTCTGCTGTCAGCACAGATGACTGCCCCAGGGGCTCCTCTCAACACTGAGCAAGCAAAGGACCACTGGGGTCCCAGGTGACCCCTTTCCAAATGGTCAGTGCCCTGGGTCCAAGCTGCTGGGGGGGTTTCCATGAGAAGCCTGTCTGTTAGCTGCAATCAGCACTAGCTGTAATAACCATCATTATCACTGTGGCTAATGGCTCATTATCCAGTGCGGAAGCAGGTCAAGTGAGTTGTTCCAACAAGATGTGAGGTCAGGCCTGGAGCAAGGTGTGAAAAGCAAGAGGTGAGAACGAGGGGGATGGATCGGCTGGTTCTGTTGTGTGATGTGTAAATGTGGGATTTAGGGGATTTTTAGGGTGGCTTCAGGAGGAAGGCTGGCCCAGAGGACAGCCCTGACATGGCCACAGAAACTTCGTTCTATCAGCATCCCTGTAGGGGCCCAAGGTGATACATGGGGTCTAAGTGCCAGCTCACTTTGGATTACACTTCAGTCACCTTCCAGTATAATCACTGAAACAAGCTGATCCTGTTCCCCTGGGAAGCAAAGGGGCTGGACCCCTGAGTCACCCATCTCATCACAGCTGTGATTTGGAGGGGCTGGGTGGGGGACTTACATGCATTATTTTTTTTAAGATGAAAATAACTAAATAACACTCTGAGCCCCCTGTTCCCACACTGGAATCACAACTGGCCATGAATAATTTATCTTCAAATAATTAATTATTCAGCTCATTTCTTCATTAGCTGAAGAACCTGAACTCAATTAGCTGCTTACCTCCACAAAAAAAAACTTTTTCTGAAGCAAATAAATAAAATATGAGCAGCTCTTCACCAGTGGGTGATTTTTTTTTTTGTGACCTTTTATACCAGGTTCCCTGAAGACCTTTCCAAGTATGGTTTTCCCACGCTGCTGCTCACCCACAGTGGTTGAATTGGATCAAGGTCCCTCTGTGCTCCACTGGAGACAGTCCCTAAAAAGCTGATCTAAGCCAACTGGGATGGGGTTGACAGATCACTGGGGAATCTGGTTAACCTCTCCCAGCCTGGCATCCAGAGCTGCTTTATTTAAACTGCTGTACTCTCATGTGGGGGGATGCTGCCTTCTCATGTCTTTAAAATATTGTAATATTGTGGTTGTGTATCCTTGTGCCTTTTAAAACTTATTCTTTGGGGTGAGACTTGCTCCTGTGCTGTGGATGTGAACCCTGCTGGGGATCCACCTGCCTGATCCTGCCTTCACAGCTGTGTTGGCAGAGCTGGGCAAGATGGGTATCTCTGCTGGCACCAGGAAAGCTGCCCCCCTCCCTTGGCTGGCATTTCTCATCCCACCAGGGCTTAATAGGGTGGCTTTTTGGGGAGAAAATTGCTATGAATTGGCAACTGTTGCTGCTCTCCTTTCCTTGCTCATTGTGCCTGATGCAGCCCATTCTGCTGGTTTGCTTTGCGTGCCTGTAGCTGCCCAGCTAGCACGGAAGGGGAGTCTCCTGGGAAGAGCTCCTCGGGGGAGCTCTCTGGTTTTCCATGCAGCCACTTGGTTTTGCTGGTGGCTTGTAGCCAGCAGCAGTAACCACCTGGCCAGGGCCTTCACTGGATGGATCTGCAGAACTGGTGTGTTTACCTGCCTTGGTTCATCACTGCCTGGCCATTAGCTGTTCTGTTTGAGCTCGTCCAGTGGCCTGTAAGTAATACAGCTGCTCTGCGCTGTGCATCTTCTGCATTGGTGTCTGCTCGCCGGAATGAGTTCATCAGTAATGTTGTGCCTGGAGAGCAATGTCATGATGTGACTCATAGTGGTGCTGGCTAGCACGAGCTCTGGTTGAAGTCATTTGGGGAAAAAATGATGGTAATAATCAGCTGTGCACAGGTCATGGTTTCCTCGGTGTTGGAGCAGTTCATCTGTCTGCTGTGGGCTGGCCCTCCTGCATGGGTTACAGATGAGCAGAGGGTCTCAGCTCTTCTCGCTGGTGCTTCGTGCTTATGCAGCCATCTCAATCCTATGTATTTATGCTTTCATTTTAAGGGGCAGTAACCTCTCTGCCATACCACACCATGCTGAATGTCTCTGCTGGTGTTTTATAACTCCCTACACTCCCAGCTGTGTTGTCCTTGGCCTCGCTCTTTCTTTACTCCGTTCAATATCAATCCAGGCTCTGGGGTCAATCCTTTTTTCCCCTTTGTTCCACTGTCTCTCACAGCCGGAGGAGCCTGTCGCTTGGATTGTGCAATTCATCCTGATTGCTTTCTCTGAAGAAGTGTCTGTACAACTCACTGCAGAGTTAGAGCACGCATCTGCCTTCTCCCCTCCTCTAATTGCTCAGAGGCCTCTGCTCTGAGAGTTTCTGCACCAGGCCTGCGATCCACTTGCAGCTTTTAAGGTCAGCTGCAGCAGACTTGGCAAAGAAGAAGCTGGAGATGTCGGGAATGCTTCCCTGGGGGCAGCAATCTCTGATTTCACATCTGTGCATGCATCCAGGGTGAGGTCAGCCAAGAGCAGCTCCAGGCTGTGCAGAGGTGTCAGGCGAGGGCGGGCAGCTGGATGTGCCTTTTGCTCCCGCAGAAGAAGGAGCCTGGGGAAGGGCCAGAGCTGGGACAAGCTTGCCAGTTGTCTGGCCAGTAATTCCTCCTTATCCCAGCAAATTTGGAAATGCTCAGCAGTCCATGGCTTGCAATAGCAGCTGCTTCTCTCTGGCAGCCCCCAGGCTAGCCCAGTGGAGCCAGCCTTTTGGTAGCTGGAAGAAACACCCCAGTTTCAGTGACTTGTGGACTCTGAGCTGCAGCAGCTCGTTATGGCTACAGCCTTGACAGTGCAGGGTGCTGTGGGATGCCCTTGGCAATACGGCAGTGCCAGGGGTCCTGACCAGCTCCCATGCACCCGCTGGGTCCCTGTGTGCCACAGTTCCCACACGTGCTGGCCACACCTGCTCCTTGGCACTCATGTTGCTGGGTCAGAAATGAGGTGGCTTGAGCTGACTTCTTGTTTGGATTATTTCTTTAGATACCCTATGCCTCCAATCAGTCTCTTATTCTCTTCCACTGCAAGATGTGTCTTTATGGTTTCCCTGCTGCCATCAGGGTTTCAGTCCACCTGAGTGATCCTGAAACTTGCCGACACAGTGTTTTGGTTGCGCTGGCGTGCTTATTGCCATATCAAACCTCCCATCCCCGGTCACCAGCATTTAACTGTGCTTTCATCTCCTGCTGCATGTGGTGGCAGCTCCTCTTTTTCTCTCTGTATTCTGTTTGAGATGCAGTTCTGCTTGAGCCCGCTTTGTCAGCTCCACGTTTCCCTGTTTCTGCTGACCCTAGTAAGACTTATGCATGCTTTATCACACTCCTTTTTTTAATTTATTTGTATTCTTTTTGCCTTTTTGAGTTGATGTTGCTAAGTTCTGCAGCTGCATGCTCTGTACACCCTGTACCTTTGTGCATGTTCATGCAAAATTACTTTCTCTGTCTTACTTTGTGCGATATCCCTGGCTGTCATCTAACTTTATATGATGCAACCCACACCTATTGCAAAGCCTTTGCTAGAGGCTGCAGGTGGTTTTCTGTGTGTGTATGTGTGTCTCGATCTGCTGGCCATATCTTTGTTTTTATCACACACACATTGGCAGGTTGTAATGACTGCTTTTATCTGTTCTCTTGGCAATCTCGGATAGTCTGGTTCTTCAGACAGCTTTTGCAAATGCTAACTTCTTTTTACCTCAGTGATCTTCCTTCTTGTATTTCATCTGGTCAAGATTAGACTGTGTGCTGAAGGATATGCATCTTGCAATTGCCTTCATTATCAGCTTTAATGGGGTTGCTTACTGCTTGGTTCTTTCAGGGTCCTGCATTTTCTCATTGAAAACTTTTCTGTGCCTAGTGGACATGAGGACTGGGGGAGGAAGGCTGTGCTTTTGAGACCAGGGAAGGAGGAGGCAGAGGCAGGGAGAGGAAGGCTGTAGTATACCCTGTCTCTAGCTGCCTGGGAAGTAAACAGAACCAGAAGCATCAGCAGGGTCGCTTTGGGGGACTGTTGAAGTCATTACCTGACTGTGCATTGATGCAACCCCCTCCACACTGCCCACAGGAGGAGCAGCTCCCAGGCCTGGGGAGGGATCCTTGCCGCTTCCGGATGGACGGGGCATCCCTGGAGAGATACCACCGCAGCACCAGTGGAGGCTGCTTACTCGATCACCTCCCAGGGGCTGGGACTGCTCTCCCATCATTCCCTTCCTCGCTTCAGCCCCTTCATGGGGGGAGCATCGCTGTGAGCACCAAACCCCCTCCAGGGTCCCTGTACCTGGGGTCAGCGGCGTGGTCCGGCTGGGTGTTTGCGTTGCCAGGCAACCTGTCTCCCACCACTGGGTTTCCATGGTGATGGAGCAGGAGCACGGAGCGGGGGTAGAAGCTGAGCAGATACTGCTTTTCAGAGCTGCACCCCTGCCCAAAAGCTTCACACGGGCCTGTGGGTGCAGGGATGCAAAGGGTGCAGGAGCTTGCTCCTCTGTGGGCATGGGGAGGGGGCAGCAGTGCAGGTGGGTGCACGTGGGGAAGTGAGAAGCAGGTGACCTCGGTGGACCATCAGACCTGTGCAAGGGGAGTTCAAGAAAGCCAGCTTGAATGGTTGACCAAACATTATTGGGTGCCTTTGAATGTGTAGCAGGAGTCACTGAAGGCTAAGACAGCAGAAGCCGGGCAGGGAAAGGACTGTGTGAGCCTGTGAGGCAGACTGTGTTTGATAGCTGCTCTCTCTGCTGAGCACAGACCGCTCGGGCTTCCCTGTCCCCTGATGCCAGACTGTCTCATTCATAATTACTGGCCTGCTTGGCACACAGCATCCCCCTGCTCTGGCCGGTGGATGCACAGCGACTGCTGGTCAGCATGGGGAAGAAGCACCCCCTGACTTGTTCTCCTTCCAGTTGGCTGAAGTCTCGGTGGCAGCACCCTATTTCTGGAGTGCTGTGTCAGCTGCGGACATGCTCCTTGGCAGCCTCCACCACTGGGTAACCCTGGGCATAGGGCACCATCCAAAATTGCTCAGTGTTTCTGGGTGCTTCAGCCACTTTTTGGCTGCTCTGAAGACAGCTTTTCTCAGACCACTAAATCCATTTTGGTGCAGGGCTGTTGGCAACGTGGCTCTGTGGGGATCAGATTGGAGCCAGCGCAAGGAAAGATGAGGTCCCAGATGGGTGGTGAGGATTAGAGCAGGAGAGAAAGGTAGAACTTGTGCTCATGCCCCATGCCAGGAGTATTCAGCCTTGTTCAAGAACAGTCCCTGCTCTTTCTGGTCCAGGAAATGCTGCGTTTACCCTTCTAATCCTGTTAGGAACATCAGGGACTGGAGGGACAAGTGTGCACAGCAGCTTGTCTGCTGGATCACGGCTGGGAGCGTAGGGCTTGTGTGCCAGAGGGGGACTGGGGGGATTTTGCATGACAGCTGACTGTTCTTGCTGCCATGCTGCCCCTTTGCTTTGGGGAGAGCATCTGTTGCCCTAATCCTCGGTGGCTGCTGACCCTTACCCTGCCTGTCCCATCTTCTCATTCTTCTTTCCCT
>NW_008824987.1:98671-110609 GCF_000699105.1 Pygoscelis adeliae | reverse complement strand
AAAAGCGCACAAAAATCTCCCCAGAAAGCAGATGATCTGGTTAGGTTTTGCATGCAGAACGTCTATGGACAAGACTTCAAGTATGAAATGGTAACAGGTCCTTCTCCACCCAGAGGAGACCAGGGTATGTTATAGAAGAAACCCTGGAAAGCTGGCACCTCCTGTAGATAATAGCTCCTGAGCAATGAGACTGGAGAGGAGCCTGGGACATCTATTCTGGGCCTCTGCTGTTATGGACATGATATCTCCCAGCTCCCTTCGTGGGCTGGCTCCTCAGGCAAGGCCTCTGTGATAGCAATGCCAAAGCTGGATTAGGAGAACAGTTGGACATTTCCTTCTACAGTTATTCACAGCCAGTTTCTGCCCACTTGTCCTTGTGCCAACATTGTCTTCTGGCTTCAACAGCTTTTCTCCCTTCTGTGTATTTAGACCCTGATGTATTTATAGCTGATGGTGATATTCCCTCTTGGCTTTTGTTTTGCTAACACAGGTTCCCTCCTCATGGTCTCCCTCTCTCCTGAACATTGGTGGCCAGATCCCAGCTTGTGTCTCTTCCCTACAGCAGCATTACTCCTTACCCTACAAGTGGGATGTGCTTCTCCCCTCTGTGTATCCAGACTATGTTAGTCTCAGTCACAGCCATGTGGCAGAGTTGTCTCATAATCCTCCTTAGATCAAGCCGGCCGTCTTTCTGAGGGACTGGCAAAAATGCAGAGAAGAATAATTTTAATCCAAGTACCTGGCCTTACACCTCACGCTGTTATGCTACAATTTCATTCCACTTCTAGGGTACTCAAATCTTGCAGTACAATATCTTGTCTTCCTATTTTGCAACCAATCTTATCTGACTTTTCCCTGGGGAACAAGGGCTCTGTTCAAAGTGCTAAGCAGGCTTGGTCTCACTGTATGCCTTAGGCAGATTAAGAGAATTTTATTTTAATGATCAAAGAAAAGGAGGATTTCTACTTGGAGGCAATGGTCCTCTGGTGCTGCTGTGGTTGTGGGGTGGTTCCCCTCTGCAGATGCTCTGAAGCCACCTTCAAGATGTGGTGTCTGATGTCAGGTTGGTGAAGTTTCTCATCTTTTCAGCCTTGCCGTTACTACCTCCCTGTCTTTTCTCTGTCCCAGCCATGCAATGTTTCTTCTGTGTATTCCTGTAGTCTTCATCTTCAGGTGCTTTAGTTTTGACCAGGTGGATGAGAACAGCTGATCCTGCAGACAAAGGGGATGTGGTAATCCACTTAGTCTGGTGTGATCTCCCCTTGCTAAACCCTCGTAATGTTGTTTACTTACTTTAAATTAGCCTTGCTGTCTGAATCTGCTATGAAGCCTCATCCTCTACAAGATCAAATTAATGGGCTTGTGTCTCGTATTTAAATACAGCCCCCACATGTGCTGTATGCCAAACCAATAATACTTTATCTTGATGTAATAAAAATAATTGCCAGCAGAAATGCTTTCCCTTGTGCCTATTCTTTACCACTCCAGGGAATTGTTCACTCCTGTCTCCCGTTTCCCTGTTACACTTCCTCATATGTTTCTTACCTCCATGGGCAACCTCACCCTGGTTGAAAACTGAGGTCAAGTAGTGCTGGGATGTGCCCTGAGTTATCCTTTAATCTTTTCCCTATTCTCCTAACATAACAACCCTCGTTCTTTCTCTCTAAGCCAAAAGGTTCTGAGGCTCTATTACTAGCTATTTGTTTCAATACCTTTTTTGCAAGGTCTAACTCTGTCTGACTTGATGCAATTTCCACTTTGTTGAAAACTTGGTGGCCTCCATGACCTCCATTGCAGGACTCCTCTCTTCAACCTGTGCAGGGTCCCTGCTTCTTCCTAACACCTTTCTTCAAGTGACTGCTCAGCCCATTACCTCACAAGCTTTTATTTTTAGTTTCTCTTCCTCCTGCTTGGTATTTCTTGCAGCTCTAACACCTTTTGACTTGATGCAATTCCAGGCATCCTGCATATTTGTGTCCATGACCACTCTCCAGCTGACTTCACTAACCAATTCCTTTTGTTTCTTGATGTCCACTCTGCTTGAAATCAAGATCTCCAGTTGCAGGCTTATCTTCATTTGTTCATTCACTTAATCACAAGTTGATTTAGGTCAAAGTATTCAATTCAGAGCTCACTGCTGCAATCATAATTCCCTTCATAATATCTCCCTTTCTCATCAAAACTAAGTCTAAATAGTCATTGCCTCACAGGTTCAGGTGAACATAAACCTGCCAGCTCCCACATCCAGCTTTGTCTGCTCTATGGCTGCAAGCAGCGTTTGCTTTCCAGACTGCTCTGTAGGCCAGAGCTATTGAAGTGGTTTCCACAGGGTAAATGACTGAAGTGCCCCAGCAGGAACTGCTGCTTCATCTCCCAAAGGGGAGGCTTGCTGCATTAAGAGATCACAGTTTGGTCCCCATAGTCCTAGCAGTTCCTATAAGGAGGATTACCCCAACCTGGTTGTTCATACCACTTTTTCCTTCCTCTCACTCTTTTGGACTATTCACCTATCCCCTATGTGCATCTCCTCAAAAAAACCTGTTGGAGACCAATGCTATGGAGAACGCCATCACTAGTTGCATTGCACTGCAACCTAAGCCCTGTCTGCTTGTGCAGGGTCCCCTTGCCAAAGCTGAGCCTGGCCTTGGGGAGGCAATGTTAATGTCTCAATTTTCAGGGCTGTTTATCTCAGCCAGAGCATGAGGGAGCTGGAGGTGGGCAGAAGACCAGCAGGCACAGCCCAGCCAGGGGACTGGAATTAGGCAGTGCTCTTTAATCCAACAGAGGTGCCCCTGGTTCAGTGCGGGGTGGTGGAGGTGGCTAGGCTGGACTCTGCAGATGGAGGCACCAGACTGCTGACTCTTAGGACACTTGATTATTTTCTGACACAGCCTTTTTTTTTTCCCCTGAGGAAACACTGGTTATAATGAAACGTGTGTCTTGGGGAACTCATCCAGCAGGCTCTTGCTCTCACAAGGCTCGGTTGCCTGCATCAATCTGACCTCCTGGGTCAGTGTGACATATGATAGAAGTGGCCAGAAGAGCAAAATCGAGCTGGGAAGGTTGTCAAGAAGGCTAGAAAGGAAATCTTCCTGTACTCAGCTTTTGGTTTCTTGTGAGATAAAGCTGAATTTTCAGCAGCTCAGGGCAAAAAGTAATTTTCTGGTTGCCTTTACTTGCAGTCCACCTGACTGCTTTTTTGCCCGTTGCTGCTTTGTCTCTGAGACACCCGCATCCCTGCTCCCGCTTCTGAACTCCAGCTGCCATCCCAGGCCCTTGGAGGATCAGACCTCAGCCTGACAAGCAATCACCATCCCGCTGTGGGACTGGACACAGCTGGGCCCCAGCCATTGAGCATCCCAGGAGCCGTCAGAGCCCTGCGTGCCAGCACATGGCAGGATGGGGTCTGCCAGGGAGGCGGGTGGAAAGGAGGGGCAAAGAAATCATGGCAGATAGGAGCTGACTACCCAATAGTTGTGGACAACAAGGCTTTTCAGCAGGGCCATAAATCAATGGCAGATGGAGACACAATGGGTGGTGGTTATTGATTTCTTTTTTAATTTTTCTGTTCCCCCCATTTGCTGCCCGGCAGAGTGGAAAGGCTCCGGAGGCAGCACTGCAGGGGCTTTCTCTCTGCTCAGCAGCTCGCCCACCTTTCCTCCCTGCTCCTGGCTGCTGTGCGGGAGGGCAGCGCTCATGAGTGGCAGCATCTATAACATCCATCCGTGGAGCCTTCTGCTTGCCCATGTTGCTGTGCCTGAGCCTGGCTCGGCATCCCAGGAGCTGCTTTTGAGCCTAGGGGAAAATCGAGGCTGGAGGCAGAGGTAGAGCTAAAAAAAGGGCAGATGACAGCTCTGGTCAAAGTCCCATCTCAGCATCTCCAGCAAGCCACCTCCACCCTGCCACCATCCATCTCACCCAGCCAGCAGCTTTCTTACTCCCCTACTTTTCATCTCTGACTCGTCATGTTCTTCTGATGAATGCATCAGTCCCTGTTTTTTCTTCTCCTCTCTCCCTCTACCACTTGCAGTTCTCAGATGTGATTTAAGGGATCTACCAGGTCCTTCTATGGTGTTTCTGCTGCTCTGAGGAGGAACAACAGCAAGGCACAAACCTTGCGCTATGTGGGGGCTGATCTGAGGGACACTCTCCACCGTTGCAGTTACCAGCAGTGCCAGGGGAAGGACAGGCACTGTCCCATGAGCAAGAATAATGCTGCTAAAGGAAATCCAATCCATGGGAGTGGGCAAAGCCATGGGTTCGTGGCTAGACCAAAGTGCTAGGAAATAGGACTTTTCTCCCTGCTTAACCTTTTCCTAAGACCTTCCCTCTACCTCGTGTGCTCTTGGGTGGCTCAGCTCTTCAAGGAAGGTCTTTGTGCAATGTCTACGCAGCGCTTTGGGTAACGAGGGGCTTCCATGCCCTGAGCTTAGTTGGTACTTCTGGGCACTACAGTAACAGTGAGGGTATTGCTATCCTCTGGCTCGTGAAAGCAATGTTATCTGCATGGGAGAGAGGAGATATCATTTTAGTAATGGCTTTCTTTGCAGGATGAAAAGCTCTGCTATTAGAGCTGGTCTGGGAAGTATTATTTTCCCTTCCCTTTTGTTCAGGGCTGCGCAGAGCACTTTGGAATTCATAAACTGGTAATTTATTGAACAAGTCTTTGGAGAAGGGAAGTAATGAAAACTGCCATATAAATTATGGGAGCATTTGGGATCCTGTTGCTGGTGGGAGCATGATGGCTCTGTGGCCTCTAATGGAGCTGGTGTCTGCGTCAAGACACCTGCTAAGGAGCAGATACCTCACAAAGCCACGCCAGAGGCAGGTGGAAATGGGATCGGGGCTGCCAAAACCAAACCACTAGTCACGTCCTTGGGAGATGGAGCCATGCTCACTGCGGAGCAAGCACCGCCTGCAGAAACGCCATTTGCCTGTCTTGTAAGGGGCGGGGGGATTTACTGACCCTGTAACATCAGGAGCTCCTGGCACAGAGGGGCTGTGAGGGCCTTTTTGTTGAGCCAGTCTCTTTTTTCCCCCTCCCTTATTCTGCATTTTTTGCCGTGGGCAGGCAGAGCCCCTGCTGCTCCCAGGCTTGGCTGCGTCCTTCCCGGCACATAGTCTGCAGTGATGGAGCATGCTGGCTGCGGTGCTCTCGGACCAAGGAGGAATTACAGAGTTTTTACACACGTGAGAATCAGCAGGTGTGATGTGAGATCCCGCTCCCAGCCTGCAGCACATGGGCTGGATTTGAACCTCCCTGAAGCTCTGGGTTTAAAATCCCAGCCTGAGGCCGTGCTGCAGAGCTCTGGAGATGCCACGGGCGATGAGCAGATACACGGTGCTGGCAGGAGGCAATGTTCCCTCTGTGGGGCACCGTTGCCAGGCTGTGATCTTCCTGCTGCTCTCTGCGTCCATCTAGCGAGATGCAGGGGTGATGGCCACACATGGCAGCCTGTCCGTGCACTCCTAGGCTGGGAGCAAATCCTTGCAACGCACCACTCCAGCTCAGGTCACCCTACTGAGCCTGCCCAAGGGAAGGTGGTAGGATCTTTTGGTGATAGAAGAGTTGGGATTGGTTTCTGAAAGCCTGACCCTGCTAAACCCTCTGTGCACACGTGCTGTGGAGCAGAAACCTTTATCAGTGGTGCTTTTGGAGGAGCTGGGATGCAGGAAGAAGCGAACCATTGGTGGTGTGGCTGTGCAAGGGGCCATGGAAAGTGAGGGGGGTGTGTGGGAAGGGAGGTGGGGGCTGGATTCACATGCAAGCCAGGGCCAGGGGCACCTGGTAGAGGTAAAATTATTGCAAGCCACAGCGTTTTCTGTCTCCCTGGTTAATCAGGGTAATAGGCTGTTCCCCTCCAGGTCTTGGCTCCTGTTCAACACTCTGTCCTTGCAAGGCCATCGAGGGAACAGGATTGGTGGGGGAACAACCCTTGGTGGTGGGGTGGCAGCATGGGCACTGCCTGTGGGCGCTCCTCAGGGCTGCAGGGGCGAGGCTGTCCTCAGGGGCAGTGGGATTTTCATTGCCTGTTTTTATAGTTACTTGGAAACTCCTGTCTGGTTCCTCCAGCCCAAAGTGCTCTGTGGCCACAGACACATGGGCTTGCTCCATGTCAGCAGGGAGATCCTTGGCGAGAGGGAGCCAAAACATTAATACAGGGTCACCGGAGTTTTCCTCCTGCTGTGCAAAGGCAAAAGCCAGTTTTCCAGATCATCTGATCCGGAGTGCTGTTAGGAGGCCCGATAGATGTGGCTTCTTCCCCGTGGTTGTCAGAGGTGGTCACTGCTGAGCCCACCATATGTCTTTTACATCTGCATGTGTCTTTGGTCCTGAGAAGGAGGGAGGTTTGGTCGAGTGCTTCCAAGCCACAGCTTCTGGAGGGCCCTGCGTGATGCTGAGCAAAATGCTCACAGGGAAATTCGCCCTGCCTTGGTGGCCCCCAGGTCCATGTGGAGACTGGTTTTGAGTTAAAAATGGCTTTTCAGTGAATCCTGGGAAAGGAGAGATGCAAGGTTTGTACCTGAGCAGCATAAATAAACGAATTAATGAATGGATTAAATGTAAATTGTGGCAGCTTTAAAATGAAAGTCATAGTTTCCAAAAGTGCTTTTAACTGGTACTTATTTCTGCAGCAATATAACTGCCAGCAAGAGCTTAATTCATTATCACCAGAACAAAATGAAGACCCTGTAAATTTGAAGTCCAATTTAATTTCCCCAGAAAGAGCTTTTTTTCATCCATCTTTCCCTTTCCTCTCTCTCTGCCCAAGGAAGGAGTATTTCTGTCGCTTAAGCTGTTCTGTGCCTCCTTGCAAATGGGATTTTCTCAGCCTGCCCAGCCATGGGCATCCCTTTGCCGGGAGCGAGGTGGTGGCCTGCGGTGGGTCCGTATGTTGGGGCTTTGTGCTGCACATCGGCGCTGCAAGAGGCCAGCATTACTTTGGAGAGTTCGGGCTGTAAATCAGCACAGGACGGGGAGGGCAGCAGAGGCTCAGAGGGGAAAAGCAGCTTGTCCTGGGTCGTCTTGGGTTCGTGGCAAAAGACAGGCGAGGACCTGAGTGCCTGAGTCCTAGCCTACTGCCTGACCCTATGACCGTCAGTGTGGTCCCAAAAGGGTTTGCAGGGGCTGTTGGTCACACTTGAGGCAAAATCATCCAGGTTTGGGGACCTGCTGCTGGGAAGGTCATGGCTTGTTGGTGGGTACCCAGCGAAGGCAGGGATCTGGCAGGGATGGAGGTGGCCACAGGCCAGCTCCAGTGGGTGGGCCAGGCCTGATGCCAGGGCTCCCGCTGCAGGGTGGCTGCCAGAGGCAGCTGAACCCATCCCTCTCCAGGAGGCTCCATCTATAAACCAGCCCCCCCACACTCCATCCTCTCCCCTCTGACCTGCTGCCTCCTCCTCCTCAGCTTCACCACCAATGAGAGGAGCAAGAGGGGTGGCTCAGCTCTGTTAAATAACGGCTTAGACAGCCTGTGCATGGGAGGGTGTGTGTGCGCATGCGTGTGTGCATGCACGTGCCTGCTTCCAGAGCTAAGGAAAACCAGTAGTAGCACGTTTCTGCCCTAAAATGTAAGACAGAGATGGAGCAAATGGGAGAAGGGGCTTGATGCAGTGGGAAGAGCACAATGAGGCCTCTGGTCTCCATGGAGTCTGTTTATAGTCCTCATTTCCCCATCTTCTTTCTTTTTCTTCTTTGTTCTATTTTTTTTTAAAGGCAGTATTTTTAGCATGTAGGAAAAAGAGCAGCGCACTGGCTTGCTGAATGCAGGGCAGTCAGGAGCAGATGGCGTACAAGCTTCTCATGCTGTGCTCCCTTGTAAAAACACCTCCTTCTTGAGTTACATCGAGGTTATTGCGGTCCTGGGCTCCGCATCCTCCTTCTCCTCCTCCTCTGCAGCCCAGACCTTCCCTCGCTCACTGCCCCTGTCCTCGGCTCTGGGAGCAGCTCTCAGCAGGGGCTGGACAGCAGCGTGAGGCCAATGATGGTGCACGAACCAGCACCTCATGCAGGTGGGTCAGATGCATTTGGAGGATCAACAGATGGGGCTGGTGTGCAGGAGAGACATGGTGGCCCCTGGCTACCACTGACCCCTTGCTCTTGCAGCTCTCTGTCCCCTCCCCGCACCCAATAACCCTGCGGCATGGGGCGTTTCAGATGCATTTATGCTGGGACACCCTACCAAGGCTGGTGTCGTTCTGAGCATCACCTTGTTTTGCCCCTGCAGTGGTGGTTCCCGTCTCAGTGCTGCACCAGCAAACCTCCTCGCTCGCTCCCCAAAACCGCAGCAACGAAGAGAATCCCTCCAGGTGTTTGAACTGAGCAGCCATTTCTGCTGCTCCTCGGTGTGCTCTTGTTAGTCCATCCCTGTTGCGTTTAATTATAGATATTACACTCTATTCTCCTGCAAAGAATGACTTGCAGGGTGCTCCCGGAGTTCATTTGAAACATGAAATTACCGGTGCAGCTTTCATATGGGAAGAATCGCTGCTGTGACCTGCGGGTAATTAATGAGACAGTGCACGGCCAGCAGCACCAGAGTAATTAGCGGCAGCAATAGCAGTGTTCTCTGTGGAGCCCCACTCACAGAGGTGTGCATTTCTCCGCCACGATGGCAGCCCTGTCACGGTGCTGAGGCTGGATGCGGCCGCAGGGAAATCATGTTGTTGAGAAAACAGGTCCATGGGACTTGAGACATCTGCATGAGAGCTGCTGGGGTTAAAGCTTGGCACAGGAGACCCAGGGAGCCATGGACCTGTTGTTCTCCAGCCCTCTGTATGAAAATGCAGAAAGGAGGAGGAAAAGCATGAATGAAATGAGGGCTGTTGGGGAACTGCACCTATGGATCACATTTGCTGGGGTCTGCCCAGCAAGGGCACAGCCCAGATGTTCCCTTCCGACACTGGCTATTCTGCCCTGCAAATCAAATATTCAGTATAATATTTAAATATAATTAATTCATGTAACTTCAGCTTTTATACTATAGTAAAATATTCATTATCAGATAGTATAAATGTTGAGACTGCATCCATCGAAAATTAAGAAAAAAGGATAAAGCTTGAAATAAAACTTTTCCTCCCCTGTACAGCACTGGATGTTGGAGAAGTGGAACGAGGGTGTCAAAGTGATTCACTGCAGTTTGCTCCTTGCAGCTTTGGCCCCTCCACAGGATAGCAAAGGACTGGAACAGCAGAGCTCCTTGTGCGGTGTTGCAGGAAAATGAGGACCCTTGGGAGGCACCTGGGTGCTCCCAGTGCCAGGAGAGGACCTCAGCAGCCCTGGGAACTTGCTGGGAAAAAGAGAGCTCCTTTTTCTTTACCATGACCATCTCATGTGCAAATGAAGCTGGAACCGATCTAGCTTTTATCCATGCACAAAATAAAACAAGCTCCAAATAACACACCTTACAAACCATCCTAGAGGAGAGATTCCCCACTTTCACACCCCCCAGGCTAGAAAAAACACTGGTTGGGTTTTGGGGTCCTTCTGGAGGAAGCTGAGGGGGTAGCAGAGTTGCTCCAGTAGCAGAAGTTTCTCCTGGTGGCCCTCTTCCCCAAGAGCCTGGCTCCATCTCTGCCCAAGGAGGAGGGTTTTGGTCTCCTTCCCACACAGCAGAGTCAGGGGGATTTGACCCCGGGTCTCTTCCATCCCAGAGGATCGCTGTAGTCTGGGGATACAGGATGCCCGGGAAAAATTATTCCCATGCAACATTTCAGCTAGTCATTGGTGAGGAAGGGAGCTGGGAGGGAGGACAGGAAGCAGACAAACCATCCTGGATCTCTGCTGCCTTAACTGGGACGTGTCGCTGTTTCTCTTCACCACCTCTAGCCATGGCCCAGTGCCGCAGTGGGGATTTACTGGGGGTGTTCGGCTGATTGATTCCCATGGTCAGTGCAGGCTCACAGGGGCTCTAAAAGCGAGGGCTTGATTTACCCACAGACCCGTCCTGGCGCCTGCACTGATGGCCTGTCCCCTGCTCGGGTGCAGCGATGCGGGTGTGATTTAGGTGAGCTGGGGACCGGGGCTATGGGCTGACCCCTGCAGCACTGTGCTGTGAGCTCCTGTTGGAAGATTTACATGGGGGCACGGTTCTCTGGTCTGGCTCACAACTCAAAAAGCACTTGGTGGAGAGAAATGGAGAGGGAAGAGTAATGATTTCAGCCTGAAGGGCAGCGCAAGCTATCTCTGGACTGAACCTGGGACAATTAATAGCTCCAAGATGGGCTTAATGGATTGTTTGAGATTTGGGGCTGTGAAGTACAATCGAAAGCAAAGTGTTTGACTATTGTTATAATTGTTAACAGGCTCCTTTTGAAGCCCCGTGCAAAGAAATGGATAGACTTCAGCCATCAATAATATCGCTGTAAGAAAAAATTGAAAAGATATCTGCCCAATTAAATAACCTACAGGGCTGGAATTGAGAATCAATGTGGCATGAACGATGAGGTATGGACTACCAACGCTGAACACTAAATCCACCACAGCCTCTGATTTAACAAAGAGGGAGGGACGGGGAGGAATACTGTAGCCGTGGTTTCCCAGGCTGCACGCACTGGCCTTGGTGTGGCCGCTGCGAGAGGCCGGAGGTGGCCAGGGAATGGCTTGGCATCGCTGTCCCGTGGGCTGGGACACAGCGAAGGCATTAGATCTTCAGCGATCTTTGCTGCTTAGGTGGGAGCGTGGGCAGAGGCAGGGTTGGCAGTGAAGGGGGATGCACGTGGGGACGGATCCATGTCCCTGGGGACCACCCAGGAGCTGCTTGTGGATGGTAAACGGGGACTGCTGGGAGACTGATACGTTGTTTTCTGGATATCTTCCTCCTTCTACTTTTGGGTGACCTGGGGAAGTGGAAGTGAATTTGCTCAGACAGGTTTGAGTGTTTAAAGCGGACTTGTTGAAAATGAGCAGGGTGGCGAGGGGGAGAGAAGGGCAGGTGGCTCTGGGGATGGGGCAGGGTGTCTGCTGAGGACATGGGGCTGTGGCTGAAGAACATCAGATGTTCTATTTGCAGTGAAAAGGTGGAGATTAGGAATAGGGTTTTGGGGAAGAACTATGGAGCTTCTCCCTGCCTCCAAGGAAAACCCAGACTTGATCACTGGTGTCTGACATATCACCCGCTGGCAACACTGGGACAACCCTGCCCAAACATCACCGGAGCCACCAAGGTAGATTGGGCCCTCTGTCTCCGTGGAAGTACGATCCCATCATCTGGGCCTCTTTCCAGCACGGGTTAAGGGTAAGAAACATCTGCTATGTGTGGCTTGTTCCTTCTCCTCCTCCCATCTTCACCAAGGCATGCCCCACTGCGGCACGGGCATTGATCTCCTCTTGCAGTGGGACGGCGGGTGGGGGCACGACCAAATCCACACTCTGCCCCTTTAATTTTTTTTAAAGGAGAAATTAATTTTGTCTTTGCCTAAGTACCCGTCACTTTAAATTAATGTCTCTGATAGTGAAAATGACGAAGCAGCCAGGTCATTAGGCAAATTTTAATTAGAGGCTCAGATGGCCTTTACTAATAAGATGCTACAATTCTTTCCTGGCATTCTCACTTTCCATCCACGGGGTCTTTCCAAGACCACCCGAGGATGCGTTTCCGTATCGTTCCTCTTCTCAGCACCCATGTGCTCCTCTGCATGGGCATCCAGCATTGAGTTAGAGTTTGGGATGAGACGGGGGATATCACTCAGTGCAAGGGATGCAGGAGGCCCCATTTCCCTCGGGACACCCATTGCATCGGCTCTGCTGTACTGGGAGCTGGTGTTTGCAGCAGCATGTACAGTGGTTGCAATAGCTTAGGTGATGTCAAGGCATGGCAGCATCTCCCTCAGTGCCATGGGAGAGGTGTTCCCACCCCAGCAGCCCCCAGGGAGTCCCAGCCGCCACCAGTGGCTGCGGCTGGGGCGCCCCGGCGGGCTCCCCGGTGGGGAGAACCCC
>NW_008824987.1:93645-98464 GCF_000699105.1 Pygoscelis adeliae | reverse complement strand
AGGGAGCCCCCGCCCCCGACCGTTGCCGGCGGCGGGGACTCCCCGGCTGCTTCCAGGGTGGGAACACCTCAACGATGGGCTTTATTTATCATTGCAACAAGCCCACACGCTGCATGCTACCAATGGAGCCTTTGCCAAGAGCAAGAAGTTTATAAGGCTTCTATAAGGTGCATTATGAAAGATTATTTATTAAGACTTTATGCAGAGAGTAAAGCTGCTCCCCCATATGCATTCCTTTCCTCTATCTATTTTCAGTTGTTAAAAGGGGTACGAAATTACCTAACGAACTGTCACGCCCGACATTTTCTCTGTCCAAATAGATGTGGGTTGGATCTAGAGAGGGCATCCCTGGGCTGGCTGTAAATCCAGCCTCCAGCCCAGCATAATAAAAGGCTCAATCCGTTCCCGGGTGTGCCAGGCTGGTCTCTTGCTTCCTTACGGCACAGCCAGGGAGGAGAGATACAGCCAGCAAGCTCTCCCTGGGCCAGCACATGGCCCTGGCCAGAGAGAGGGGGAAAACAGGAGGGAGGAAGAGAGGAACAGGCTCTTTTCTTCCATCCTTTGCTGGTGACAGGATCAAATCTCCTCTCCTCCTGGTGTGACCAAGGCTCTGTGCCCTGCAGGTACACGTGTTTTTGTGCTGGGTAATTTCACAAGTGAGATCCATCCATTAAGCTGCCGGTTCCAGTCACTCCACCCAGTGCAAAATAACCGACAAATGGGACTCTGACCTACTTATATTTTTTTCCCTGTTGGTGCAACGCAGCTGGAGCCGGGCAGGGAGCAAGACAGAGATGCAGGAAGGTGGCTACAGCGAATCTGCACCTGGATCCCACTTCCTTGGGGCTGGGGGCAGAAGAAGAGAGGGTGACCAGGCTCCTCCTCGCTGCAGCTGATGCCGCGCTGCCTGCACAGACTTACAGCAGCTACTCTGCAATTCCCTCACCCCCACCAAAATGCTGCAGGGAGGGAACCTGCTCTGGGCAGGGAGCTGATCCAGGACAAAAGCAAGAAGAATCATCCACTTTCACGGCAGAACTTGCTGTGTCCAATCTAGAGGTGAATAATTTCCTGCAGCCGGGAGAGCATCCCTTTCAGCCGTGCATCCCGAGGCTGCTCTGGGTGCTGCCAGTTGCTGTACTGGGCTCTCCAGGGCCAGCAGGGCTGGATGGACCTGTCCCTTCCCAGCCCGTGGTCCAGCCCGGGGACACGGGTTTGTGACCACGCGTGCCTCTGCCATGCTGACTTCGTTATTCCCAGCACTTGACCATCCCCCTGGATTCGCACACTGCTTGGAAATCCTCAGCAGAATGGTTTTATTGACAGGAAAGGCGGTTTTCTCAATTGGAAACTTCCCTCAAGAAAGTGATATTTTCAATCAAATGTTGGTTGGGAGGGCGAAGGGAAGGGAAAAATATGTCCTGGAGCATTTTGGTAAAGTGAAAACATCCTTGTTTCCACACATTTGGAAGGGAAAGCTTCAATTTTTCACCTCCAAAGGATTTTCATGCTGACATTTCTTTTATTCCATATAATCAGGCAGCTCTAAATATTAGAGTCTTGCTGCCAGAAGGAAACATTTTGAGCAGCGTCTCCCTGCCTTTCCCGCCTTCCCTTCCCATTCCTCCCTTTAGGCATTTGGAAATACTGGAATTTCTCTTGGGCACTAGAAATTTCACTGCCTCCTTGCCTCCGGCACAGACTGAGGGCATTTTAAGCCTTCCTTGCGCCCCGAAGAGCCACAAAACCTCATCCCTTATCCCACTCCTCCTGCCCTTGTGAGCACCGAGCACAGAAATCGCACCGAGCTGAACCCAGCTCTTGTCCCTTTTGAAGTGCCAGCGTGCGTGGACATTCAATGTCTGGAGACTCAGTGGTGGTGACCAGCAAACAGGGGAAAGAAGAGAAGATTATGCAAAAGAAGTAGTGGCCCTTTTTTCCCCCTTTCTCCTCATCTTGTGCAAATTACCCTATTATTCTGCTTCCTTAGGATGCCTGAGTGTCCTTATTTCTTCTTTTGAGCTAAAGTCATCCATGCATTAAATTAGTTCTCTGCCTAGAAATAGCTTGATTACTTTCTCCAAGCTGCAGTTACTGTGAGGTTCCCCAAGAGTTTCAAAAACAAAAATGGGGCAAAAAGGGAAGAGGAGAGTGAAAGGGAGGAGCGGGGACAGGATGTGGCCTCCTTGAGCCGGTAGAAGATCGATTTACCTCGAGCATGAGGTGCTGTGGTGCGGGAGAGGGAGCAGCAGCTGTCACCTGCATGGTGTGACTGGAGGGATCAGTCCCCGATCCCCTGGGAGCAGTGACCTTTCACGAGGGCACGTGGTACGGCTGGGGCTGGACTCAGTGGTCCGTGCGATCCTGTCCATCGTCAGCGTTGGGTGGATAATATTTTTCCTCCTGGCTTGCCTCGAATCATGTCTCAGATTTCTTATCTTTTCCATGTCGTTGCTCTGTTGAACTCTGACTGAAGGGGAGGAGGGAGACCTTGGTGGGACGCGCCATCCCAGCATTGAGGATGGGTCACTCGAGAAAACTGCCAGAGCTCAGGAAGACCCAGGATCCCTCAAGATCCCAGATTTTCTTCTCTACCGTGTCGACCCCCAGTGCAAGGCTGACCTGCTCCCAAGGGGGGAGTCCACTGCAGAGGACAGCATATTTGAATAGTAAAACCTCACTTCTCTTAATGCATTTGCTGTAATAACACCCTGCAGGAGCGGTCACGCATCCCCACCCCAGCTAGGATCAGCTCTTTAGCCCAGGGTGGAGGACCACAAAATGCACTCCCACCTCCCCGAGCTCCTCTCCTCGTCCCTGCTGCACCTCTGAGCCTGTTCCCTCATTGCTGGGGACAGCCAAGCTCCTCATCCCTCCTCCACCTGCAAACCACAGCAAATTATCTCCCTCACATCCCTCCTTTTAGTCTGTAACCAGCGGGAAAGGTGAATGCTCAGCCCCGCTCCCCTCCGAGCTTGGCATCCCTGGCGCCTCCGGCCTGGCACGGCAAAATGCCTGTGGCTCGCACCGACTCTGGGCTCCGCACTGGGCATCAAGATCATCTCTGACTTTCACTCCCCGCTGAAACGCGCTTTCTGTTCCCCCGTTAACTGCGGTCGTTTTTCTTCTCTTCACCCTCGTTTCCTTTCTGTGGAGCTTTTCCAAGGAGGCAGCCAGGGCCCAGCCCATCGCCTAAGAGGGGCTGTGAATCTCAGATAATGGCCTTAGAAAATGTCTTGTGCTATTTTGTGCTCATTCCTTTGTATCGCTTTGACATTTGTGCTAGGTTTTGGGGGGTTTAATTTTTTTTCCTTAATTCCTCTGACTGTTGGGCAGGTGTCTGCTCCCAGCTGTTTGCAGGAGCCCCAAGAGCTGTTGCCTGAACATCAGCTGCTAATTCAGGGCCAATTATCCCTCCTTTCCTGCTGCATTTTGCTGTATCCTTTACAGAACTACATCTGCAGGCGTGGGGCTTCATTCCTTTTTTCTCCTTCCCAGTCGCTTTGCTTCCCACAGGCTCCTCCAAAACTCCCTTCACTGCTTTTATCGACTGCCGGAAGTAATTTGAGGAGCATCAGCAAATCCACAGTGAAGATGTGTGGCTGCCGTCCTCTCCCAAGTCGTGCATCGCATCCCGTTGATGCTCCTCCTCCTCTCTGGGAGCAGACCAGTTCTCCCAGTAGCTGGGGGGTCACTGGAGGGATCCCGGCATGCGACTTTCCCATGTACAGCCGCTAAAGGAATAATTTGCAATTACCCAGAGCCCAGGCTGCCTGCCCAGCCCGGCCGGCATCCAAGCAATCAATTCCCATTCAGCGTGGTGGCCTCCCTTTCTGCTCTCGCAAACAATGACAAATGGAGCACCGCATCGACTTGGATGGAGCAGCAAGCATCGGCAGGGGGAATAATTACCCATTTGCCAGATGAGATAGGACGTGCAGTTTTCCTGCGCCACCTTCACGGGAGCTGGGCAGCTTGCAGCGGTTGAGTGCAGAGGCAGGGAGAGGGTCCCCACTGCAGCTGCAGAGCAGATCCTGGTGGAGATGCATGAGCAAGCGATGCTCTAAGGGTCCCCAAGGCTGGCACGTCTCCAGTGTGGCTGGGGAAAGGCTTCCCAGCCAGCAGTGGGGACAACGTAGCATTGCTGGGGTCCAAATGGTGGCTGTGCTATCTCTTCAGCTTCCAGGGCAGCGGTGGGATGAGCTTCTACAAAGCTCTCCAGATGTTTGGAGGGGACCAGGTGAGCCTGAGGTCTTCTCCATGGTCTCTGTGGGAGAAGAGCCACATCTGGAGCAGGTTTTGCACCATCCAGCTTGCCTTCTCCATGTGAATTCACACTCTGAGCATGTTTCTCCTGGAGTTAAAATATACTCCCTGGCTCACTTTGACCAAGGCACAGAAATGCTCCTTGCCATGGATGAGGCGGTGGGAGGATGAGCTCTACAAACTGGGGTACACCAGCACAGAAAATGTCCCCGGGCCGGTCCCAGCCCCTTCTCCAATTGCTGGAAGAGAGATAAACTGCTTCAGGAGAATCCTGTCCATGCCGAGAGGTGGAATGATGCCTGCGTGTCACTACAGCTTTCCTCTTCTCTTCTTTTAATTAAGAAGAAAATGTCTGCCTCCAAAGTCATTAATTACTAATGACACAATTAGAACTAGTAAAGAGGGATAGGAAGAATAAGATGAAAAACAAAAAGAAGAGAGAAAAAAAGGCAAAACAAAACCAAAACCCAAAAAACCCTCTGACAATTTGAGACATTTGACGCTTGAGAGAAATTAAGGAAATAATTGCTTGATTTAAACTTTATTTTCATTC
>NW_008824987.1:61326-93634 GCF_000699105.1 Pygoscelis adeliae | reverse complement strand
GATCAGCAGTGTGTGGATGGAAACCACCTTTCCAGTGCTCCTCCCTTCCATCAGAGTGAGGAGGTAAGTCTCTCTATCTCATGTAATCTGATTTTCCTGCTTGGAGGCAGACCCTGAGGCAGCGTTTCAGGTGGGGGTCCTTTTCTGCAGTCTGCCAACTTTCCGTGCAGGAAACCTGGATTTAGCGTCGTAATCCCCATAGTCACATTTTTCCACATCTACCTTGCCAGCACTGGCATCTCTCATGGCCTCACCCCTACTTCTCTCTCTCCAACCATCCCACCTCCCCGGACAAGAAGTCACAGCTCTTCTCTCCTGCCCCATCCCTCATTCTGCTGGCGACCAGGGATGGAGCAGAGCTGCGAGCAAGGACAAGCAGGGACAACTCTCAGTGTCCCAAGTTTAAAGCTCCTCGGCTTTGAAAGGCCAGCTTAAATTGCTTGAAGACTCTCTGAAAAATAGATTTAAGGGCGTGGAAAGAGGGAAGCCCAGCAGAGCTGCTGGCTGCCTGCTGAGTGCTTATTATTTCTGTCAGCTGAGTATTTTAACTCAATAATCTCAGATTGTAATGGGTTTCGGGAGGGGAGGGAGCAGTGGGAGGTGAAGGCGGCTGCTCCCGCGGGAGTCTGGATTAGGCAAAGAGTGAGTTTCAGCCTCTCTTTCAGTGGTGAAAAGCAATCTCTGACCTGGAGGTGGGACAGGGCCGCAGCCCTGGGTTTGGCAGAGGAATGGGTGAAGCAGGTCACCTCGTTCTCTCCAGGCTCCCAACCTCCTTCTCCATTCTGGCCATCCCTGGTCCTCAGGAAGTGAAGGTACCCAAAGCTGGGCTTCATGCCCCCTGGTAGGCACGAGGACCATGGCAGTCCCTCTCCTCTGGGGCCCACAAGGGACAACAGGGTTTCTGTAGGTCCTGCACTAAATCCCCTGGCAGTGGTGGTTTAATTAATGGTTATGGCTTCTGGGACCCTGTGATTAACTCATTGTGCCAGGGCTCTGGCACAAGCATGCCTGCGTGCTCTCAAAGGTGGTTATTTTTCTTGATGGATATACAAGACGACCTCACTTCTCCATGCACAGCGAGGGACTGTGTCCTGACACCAGGCCAGTTTTTCTGTTCCCATTTCAGTGCAGAGCAGTTTCTAGGCAGGGCATGCTGGAAAAGATCCCAGAGGGAGGACTTGGACATGTTCACCTTGCCTACGACTCTGACCTCTAGCAAGAGCAGGTCCCCTGCAACGTGCAAGGGGAGATAGATCCCACCCACACACTACGTCTCTGTCTCACCACCTCTCACACACCAAGACTTCACAGCCCCAACGCCCAAGGTGCTGCCTGGTGATGAAAGAGGAAGGTTCATCCTTGCTATTCTCCAGGTGACCTGTCTTGCAGGCCACCAGACCGTGGTGGACAACCATGCTCCCTCTCATCAGGAGGCTGCAAAAGTGTCGCCCTAGTCTTCCTCCAGGTTGCAGCAGTCTTAGGGCAAAGCCAAGCCCTTTACTCTGTGCAACGTGACCCTCAGATAGCAAACCTTGAAGATTTGTCGTGGAGGACCCAGTGAAGGTCTATGTGCCCAGCCAAAGGCCAGCTGGTCTTCTACTGGGACATGCTCTCAACTCCAATTCTCACCGACTTTCTTCTTCTGGATCTGTAAGGGGTGTGCAAAAAAAGCAGGGAAAGGCAAAAAATGGGAAGGAAAATCCAAGTTTTTATTGACTGCTCAGTCCCTCTGGAGGCCATGGCAAGCGGGGATGGGGAGGGAGAAAAGCTACTAATACATCGTTTTGTCTTCAAGCAATTATGTGGAAATGAGTTAATCACAGGGTCCCAGAAGCCATAACCATTAATTAATCCCCAGCATGAGCCGAAAAGATGAATTTCCTGCAGTAAACAAACGTGAGTAACAGCGTGGCAAGAAATCAAGCTCTTGCCGGATTATCACAGCCCGCACCGGCAGCTCCACCACGGCTCCGCGGGATGGCTGGTTTGCACCCCCAGACTGCAGACCAGCCACTTGCATCCCTGCCAAGCCCCGGCCCTTGAGGGTGAAAGCTTTCCTGCCAAATCGCTGCCTTAGGGAGGTCACAAGGGGAGAGGCAGGGGAATTGCCACAAATACAGACGTTCGGTCACTCCTGCAAATGGAAGAAGGCAAAGGCACGTGGCTCTGCTCCCTCCTGGTACTGTGAGCAGGGCTGGCGTCCCCACCGTTTGGAGCAGGGGTAGGAAACTGGGCAGACGATGATGTGGAGTACCAGAGGGTATCCTAATCCATCTGGATTAGGTTTGGTTATAAACCAATGAAACTCTCCACTGGATCATCTCAGCAGCCTCCAGGTGGGAAAAGCCGTGAAAGTGTCACCTGCTGCTGGTGGGTCTCTGCCCTCCCGTGCCACCCCAACGGGGTGCGCTGCCTGTGGGCTCTGCTCCTGCACTGTTATAATGGGAGGGGGGAAAGAGGGCATGGAGGGACCGACAGGAGGATCTACATTAGCTGTTTAATACCTATTTGCACATTATTGACATTTTAATAACTAGCTGCCTATGTACTTTGAACCTTTTTAGAAATACCCTGTTAAATCCCACATGCAGACAGATCCAGCACGTCTCCTAGTGAAATGGCTCTAAACCAGCCCAGGACAATGCAACTTTGCTGTAAATCCAGGCATCTCCTTGAAAACTGGCCTTTTTTTTTTTTTTTTTTTTCTTTTTTTTTTTTTGGTACTTCCCCTCATTTTCCCACATGAAGCAGTTAGTCATTGGCCCTTTTGGAAAGAGTAGGAAACCCTCTGAAAATTCATCTTGTAGCGGACTCTTCCTCTAAACACAAACCGCACCAGTTCAATAAAAATTATGATTTGCTTTAGGCTGTGCAAGTTGGCTGCCTGCACACGATTAAATTAGTTTAAACCCAGCCTCTATTTATTTAGCTAAATGGAATAGGAATAATGCTAAAACCAAGCTGAAATCATCCAAATTCCTCCTGGGCTGTCAGAGATTGTTCAGGGCAGGCATGAAACACTCCTTGCCCTGTCTCATCACCTCTCTGCTTTGCATTTCTTTATTAAGCCCCCACTCTCCCTGGCGCTGTGGTCTGCTAATCCCAAGAGGGGCAGACCCTCAAAGCCCAATGGTGAACAGACCCACAGCATCGTGACTTCAATCCCAATAAAGCAATTGAAAGAAGCCGGGAAGGACGTTCCCTTCCAGAGCACTGGAAAGGCCTCGCGTGCTCCTGTCCACTGGGAGCTTTACCCAAACTTTGCAGGGTAGGACCAGCCGCTGGAGATGCTCCTCCTTGGGATGTTGCACCCAAGCATGGTTTCTCCTGCGTGACTTCCCTGGTGGCATCTTGCAGGTCCAGGTGACGTCTGACCGCTGCCCGAGAGGCTGCTGCAACCCGAGCCGGGGTGACCGCCCCGTCCCAGGCTGGATCGCCAGGACAAGGTTTGATCCTGGTCCCTTGTCCCCATGGCCACTTCTTGCTGCAGACCTTACAGCTTCATTCTCCTCTCATCCTCCCCTCTTCTCTTTGGGTTGCTGTAGGAGTAAAGCCGAGCTCAGCTGATCTGTGTTACTTGGCTGGTGTCAACCCAAAAGAGCAATTCTGAGGTGTGGGGTGTCCAGGAGTATGTGAAAGGAAAAAAAAAAACCCCAACATAAAATACATCACTGCAGATCAGTGGGAAAGGCATTTTTTTACACAATCCCCTCAGTAAACATATTTTTAGGGCCTATCTACCCTTTTTTTTCTTTAAAATCAGACAATTTTTATTTAAAAAAAAAACATTAAAAAGAAGTAAAAATATTTCACTTAAAAATGATCCAAAGGGAGCTGAGTGTCCTGAAGTGAAATATCTTCTTTTGAAAGCATCAGAATGAAACATTTCGGCTCCTTCCAGACACATTTCTGTGTGTCTCCAGGCAGACCTGCTTGCCCAAGCTGAACTCGCCTGGTTGTCCCTTTGCTGGGTATCCACCAGTTAATGCTGTTTAATGCTGGAATAAGTGACTCTCCCATTGACACAAGTGTTTGCACTGATTTAACTGTCACTGGTCAACTACAAATCATTGCTGCTGTTACCTCCTGAATGAGCTGTGCAGGAATAAACGTGAAGCCCATACAACAACGCCTGGCTGTTGGCAAAGCCCAAGACCCAAGGCGTACACTCAAAACCCCGCCAGCGTGTTCAAATTCAGAGAGCAAAAATTAACTCCAGACACCGACAAACATAAGATAAGGGAGCCCATTATAGCATCCATCAAGCCTTGTGCTCAATCAGACATTTCCAAGAAAGCAGGGGCATTTTGCTGAAATTTCTCATCTCTTCTCATTTATTTGATAACTGACCGTTACGAAATTTGCCAAATCTCGCATGGCCTGAGTATCACTCGGTAGTGTTTATTCTACCACAGCCAGCTCCCTGCTCCTAATGATCAGTCTCTTCACAGCCATGCTAACCTTTGACAAGAGCACTTCATGAGCCTTATTAGCTGCTGGGAAGTTGTACGATGGCCCTGTAAGTAAACGGAGGGATCGGGATGAGAAATCACCCTGTGAAATAGGGTGTTTTGCATAAGAGCCAGCTGTGGTGGTGGCTCAGATGTGAAGAGTTGGGCTGGAAGAAGCAGGAGAGCGTGGCTGGGCTGGGGAAGGTGCTGCTGGGCAGTGGATTTTTGGTGACTCACATAAAGGGGGATAAATGAACCTCGAGCCAGATGAAATGGCATCCCCAACCCCATTGACCCGAGCAGTCAGAGAATGAAGGCTGGTGGTGCCACGGGGAACGAAATGCCTCCTTCGCTTAGGTGAGGGGTGAGGATGGGGATGCCAAAGCGGACGAGTGGGGATGTCTCTTTCCCAGGACTATTGGGGTGGTACCTGGGAAACTGCGTGGGGTAATTTCGGGGAGCGATGGTTGCGTGCCTCGCAGCTCACGGGAAGGTTTGAACACCCCGTTCACCCTGAATCGCTGCAAGGCTGCACCTCATCCTCTGCTCCGAGTGTGCTTGAGGACCAACCCTGATTCACCCAGGCTGAGACCCCAGTGAGAGCTGAAAAACCCACAGCGGCTCGGGGACAGCTCCAGGTCTGCCTGGGATTGCAGCACCCAGGGGCAGCAGGGTGGAGAAGTCCTCAGGCCATGGGGAGACCGTCGGGCAGTCGGACGAGGGGGGATCAACCAAACAAGGTGACGGTCCTGCATCGAGCAATAATCCCCTGCTGAAAAGCAGGCAACATTCGTGCCTGTGTCTGGGGAAAAGGCTGGAATATATAAACGCTGCCGGCAGGAGAGCAGAAGGGAAGCCAGACAGCTCCCCGCTTTAAAAGAGAGAGAGAAAATGAGCCTTTGTGATATCCTCACCCATTTACACACATAAAACTTTCTAAATGCTAAGCCAAATAAAGTCGTCTTATCAGAGTATTACCACTTAAGGCTCTTTCAGGCAGATTTAGAATGAATTAGTGCTTTTTTCAGCTACAAATAGAAGCAAAGTGAAATTTCTTACTCCATCGCCCCACGCAGCTCCTACCTTAACCCTTGGAGGCTCCCTGGGCAGGTGAGGACCATGCTGGGTCCAGGCTCAGCCAAGGGCTCCTGGTACTGAGGTCTGGTGTGAAAGCTGCTGCCTCCCATGGATCCTGGAGGTGCTGGGCCAGGTTTTGCTAAGGTGAATTGGCTCCATCCCATCCTGATCTCCCCATTATTGCACTGGGTTATGGGGCTTTTTGGTGCACAGGGGGTGCCTTCCCTGTCCCACCTTGCTGCAGCCAGGAGACTTGCTCCAGCAGTGGAAAAATGCCACTGTGGCTTGTTGTAATGGTAAAATGGCCACTTGGTCGGGATAGTGCCAGGTGCTGTGCCCATCCTGTGAGCCCCTGCCCATGCCCAGGGCCAGTGTGGCCTCTCCGGCTGCCTCTCAGGGTGACTTGGGGACCCAGAGGAGATCCAGGTCCTGCCGTCCTCCTTCCCCTCCTGGGCAGGGGTTGGGACACAGCATGGATGAGCTATTATCACGCACTGGTGTCTTGCTCTTTGCATGGAGACAAGAGTCACAATTAACTGAAACGTGGGGCCTCTCTCCTGGTCACAGCCTGGACAAGAGGAATGACGGAGCCAGGCAAAGGCAGCAGCAGTAAGTGGCTGGGAAGTGATGGGGGGATGCATCCCCTCTCCTCTTTCCCCCACCACAGCTCCGTGCACATGGGCACGGGCACGGGTGGCTTGGCTGGTGTGTATTTATAGGTGCTTCGTGTCCTCTCTGGTTTGGGAACTCAAGGGCCCAAGCTTGGGTCTGAGCTCTGGAAAGCCAGAGTACATCTGTTGTGCCTGCACAGGATTGATGCAGTCAGATGTCCTGGTGACTGTCCCCTCCTTGTCCGGACAGGACACCCCCACTGACTCCTCGGATGATCCCTGGGGCAGAGCCAAAGGCTCTCCCAGTCCTGGTCATGCCAGACCTGCTCCCACATAGGGCAGAAAACCCCTGGGGCTGAATCAGGCACCTCCGGAGGAGCCACCCAGCCCCATCAGCCAGCAGCTTGCCTGCCAAACAGCTCACTGGCCACGCTCCTCCTGCACACAGGGCCCCCATCACCCATCAGAGAAACACCACTTGTTAGCAATTAGTTGCCTGACTTAATTGCTGTCCAGTCCTCCGGTCTCGGTCAGGCTGTTCTGCTGTTTCAGGAACGCTAATGTTTTACAAAGCTTTTTTTTTTTTTTCGGGGAGTGGGGGAAACAGCCGTCGGAGGCTTCATGACTAAAATTATTTATAGAGATTAATGGCTGTGGCTTTTGGTGCCTCCAGGAACAGAGTCACCATATGCTAGCACTTCTCAGCGAGACACGTTCTCCACACACACCTACACGTGGCTCTGCTCCTCGCTGCTGGTCTGCAGTGAGGCCGCTCGCGGAGGCGGTTTGGGGCAGCCAGCGAGGGCCCAGCGTGGCAGAGCGAGGAGAGGGGAGGCACAGGGGCTCCAGGGGGTATCCCACCATGTGGGAAGCTGCCGGGAAGAAAAGGGCTCCCACCGGGCTGCTCCAACTGCTGTGCCTTCCTGGGGACAGGACTCTACCCTGGTCCAGGCTGGTGGTACCTGCTGAGGGGCTGCTCTTGCATCTCACCCTACCTGCCCGGGCTGGCTTGTAGGAGGGGTGACCGAGTCCCTGGTGTTGGTCCAGCCGCCTTGCCTTCCCCCCCTGCCCCACGAGGCAGTCCTGTGAGCCTTGGGAATGTCCTCCTAACCTCCTAACCACCTCCAAAAACACCCATGGATCCCCAAAATCCTGTGCTTGCAGAACGCCAGTGCTGGAGACACCGTACATACCATTCCTCGAGAGTAAGGCTGGGCTTTTTTAGGACTTTGCAATCCCCTCTCCCCAGCTGCTTGAGGAGCAGTACTATGGGAGCAGGTCACTACGGGGTGGCTTCCCACACCTCCTTCCCTGAATACGGCACTGCAATGAGCCTGGGCTGCCCGGGGCTTGCTCGGCACAGCGCTGGTGCTCGAGCTTTTCAGTTGGGATCTTCTGAGATCAGCTGAGAACTAAAGCTTCATGAATGGTCGTTTTGACCACTCTGTGATGCTTTCTCTCTGCCCTGTCCTGGACACAGCCAGTGCTGCTTTCACTGAGACCCATCACCCACGCGACTCCTGGACAGGAAAACCATTGCCCTTCCCAGGCCCTGTCTGTACAGCTCTGCGAGCAAAGGAGGAGCTGCCCAGGGAGAGAGGGTTTTGTACAAGCTGGGACATGAGCCAAGAGCTCAGGGAAGCAAACAGTCCCAGCAGTTTGCATCGCATGCTCTGTTACAGCGAGTGATGTGGGATGGTGGTGTGGAAGAAGACACCAAGATGTTACTCCTCTTGGAAGCCAGCCTTCTTCAGGCTAGCTCCAGTTTCTGTGGGATGTTGGAACCCAGGATGTATGAGGCCCAGAAAGGCTGGGAAATGACACAATCGGTGGCCATTAATTGCCAGCTGTTCAGCACATGTCAAATGATGCCACCCAAACCATCACTGCTGGTGGTAGAGCTGATCTGAGCTGTTTGCGAAGGTGAAGAGCTGAAGCCAAATCCAACCCTGAAAGGTTCACCTTCAAGAGGGGCATCACTGGTGCCCTTCCAGAGTTCTGCTATTAATAAGGAGTCATTAGCAGAGCAGCTGTTGGAAAGGGCCTCCTGGGACCCAGCGTGCGAGAGCCATATGGTGTGGGAGGGATGGGTGGCAGAACGATGTCAGAAGCCTGTCGGCTTCTGCCAAGCTGGAGCAATCTGGGAGGCATCTTCTGCCACATGCCATGTGATAAATGGTGCTAGGAGCAGGGCTGAGATCTTCATTTGCTCCTCTTTGTTGTGTAGCTCTTGGAAATCTTCTTCATGCATTGGGTTGGGGCCATGAGTCTCTCCCACATGTGTGTGCTCTGGTGTCTCATGGAGCTGGTGGGAAATTTGCCATGAACCGTTGCTGCGATTCGGGATTTTCAGGTTGCTCTTCTGCACTGTGTTAGTCTTCCGCACTCTGGAGCAGACTCCGGTTCCCAGCACTGACTGAAAGGAGAATTTTCTCCTTTGTGAGGAATCAGCTTCTTCCTGATTCCTTTTCAGTACCTGCCAGGATGAGAGGAAAAATCAAAATATGCTAAATCTCCAGCCGGGTATGAAAGGCCCTTTTCGACCCTTCACAACCCACTTTGCAGTCTGTTAACACCAACTCCACTACCTTATTCTCATTGATTTTTGAGAGCTCCTGGGCCATCCTACAAAATTCAGAAGCTGTCCAGGTCTCTTTTTTAATTTTTTTTTTTTGTTTTTTTAAAAAGAGCACTTTCTTCCCAAGGCAAAAGCCAACTCTTCGAGCATGTTGTTTTCATGCAAGGCAATTGGAGCTCACCACAAAGGCAGGAGTGAACCCCACAGCCCCCGGTCCCAGCCTTCCTCGGCTGCACTGAAGCAAATTAAAAAGCAATTTGCAAGTCCTCATTCACAATAGCTCAACAAGGGGAAAGTACAAAGGCTGAGTTTACATTCACTCTCTCCTTGACAGAAGAGGGAAGTGGCACATGGCTTTTATTTGTCTTCAGCCTCTTTTTAAATGAACAAAACATTGGACATGAGCTACTGATGGTGGAATTTCATCAGAAATAAGAAAGCAGTGATGGCAGGAGAGCAGCTGGAAGCCTTTTTAAGCCCATCCGATGTAGGCTGGGGTGTCTTAGCATCACCTTCATCTCGTTGTCCTCTCCCATGGCCCCGCTCAGCATCATGCCCATCTCCACCGCTTGGAAAGCATGAGACATCCCCCGCCCAGAGACTTAGCTCTGAGCTGAGACATGGCTATTGTAAACTGCCCCGCACCACTCAGTGACACACGAGCTCCATTTTCTCACAGGAAAAACAAACTCCAAAAGAAATTTTTTGCGAAACAGGAATCTTTTTTTCCCCTCCTAATTACAGACACAAATTTGTCTTTTATTGGTGAGTTTGGGGAGGCTTTCTGTGGAAAAGGTGTGAATAGAGACCTTTACTTGCCTCCCACTTCCATCCCTATTTTTCTGACTTTAAAAAAAATTCTAGTCTCCGTGAAAACCTCATCCTACCTAACAACATCACATTGCTGCTAATGAGAGAATTCAGCTATTGTCATTTCGCGCTGGGATGGCTTCCTTGGCCTCAGCATGACGTCGCAGGCGAGGAACAGAGAGGCTCACGGGAAATGAGATGCGCGTAGGATGGAGAGGAGACTAAATTAAGCAGATGTCCAACCCCGCTCGGTCCCTCCACAGCTTGGACCATCTCGGGGGCTGCAGTGTCCTCTTGCTGGTGCTTCAAGGTGGGGCTGGACCTGCCTTCCTGAGAGCTGGTGTTCCAAGGAGATGCAGTCTCTGAGATAACATCATTAGGCCCATCTCTCAAGCGTGCAAATGAAGGGCGTCATTAGATGCATCAAGGTGCAACCCAGACAGACTCGGGCCACAGTTGGCTGTCTCCCTCCATAGACATGGGACATAGCTTCACGTTCCCAAAGAGCCCAAACTCTTGAGGTGACTTAGTGTCTGGGGAGTGGATCCAGCTCCCAGACTCTCCGGGTGACCTTGTGCCTTGTCCTAACGCTTCAGACTGTCTGCACCCAGGGTCTGCAGTGTCCCAGCTCCCAATTTCCTTTGAGCTGGCCCAACCAAGGTCTCAGCTGCTCTCTCTCTCCCATCCCAGGCCAGCTCCAGCCCCACCACAGCATGCTCCAGGGGACTCCTGCCACCCCACAGTGACCCTTTCTCCATCAATCACCATCACGTTTCCTGCTCCCCTTTTCACCTCTCCCCGGATCTGAGCCATCAGAACAATTTCTCTGTATTTTCTTTGCATCCCCAGAAGGCAAAATGTATTCAAAACCATGACCGTACATCTGAACTGTTGTGTTTCTCACTGTTGTTTTGAGGAAAAAGGGCTTGAGCTTGTAACTGTGATGAGTAAGTAGCAGTGAAAGAACCGAGTTAATAAATATGAGCAAAAAGAGGATCTAAGGGAGGAGATGGATCAAGACTTTGCCTTGTCTGACTGCTCACACAAACTCTCCAACAAGTACTGTGTGCCACAGTATTGCAGGAGATGGGACTTTATTGCCCAAACCTCTTGCAGACCCATCTTTTCTTGGAAAAAAACCCTCCTTTTTGCACAGCTCAGGGAAAAACCAGTAGATTCACATCAGTCTAACCTACCACTTTTTTTCCCCATCTCCAATATATTATTTCTTCTGAAAAGTCATCATTTTTCCACTTGGTCCACCAAGCTCTTTGTACAGTATTACAAGGTGATAGTACATCCAAGGCCCATTTACAACATCACTTCTGACAGCGCAGACACCGGGGCTCCGTGTTTAGGAAGCTTTCCTTAGCTGAAAGCCTGTTCCGGTTGGATGGCTTCTGTCGACAGAGGCCTGTTGTCTTGGTCTCTCACCCTCGCTTACATCTTCCAAGGCAATTCTAGCAAGTGAATGCCCAAGACCTCTTCCCAGGATGGAGTGATGCACCTCTTTCCTCGAACAAAACCCAAGCCAAGAATTGGCTGACCCTCTGTTTTGCCTACACGGGTGGTATGGCTGAAATGGCAAAGACATTCCCCCCATCCCAGTGCATGGAGCAGGCCGAGTTCTCCATCTATGTCTGTTCAAGACCAGTCGAGAAGGTTGGACAGGCAGGATTTTGATTTCTGACTCTATAGCCCATTGAGTTTTCCCCCCAAAGCACCACACTGAAGCTGCTGCCAGTAGCCACATGCCCCAGAGCCAGCCCTCTTTATGGTCAACTGCCCAGATTTAAGTAGAAAGCATCTTTGGCTCCTTTGAATGTCAACCCTTCAGCTTGGCATCTCCATGTCTTATGCTGAGACAGGACTCTCCCCTTGACATACAAAGACTCTTCCAGGCCAACCCTAATATTACGTCCTCTGACAAGCCACTCACAGTGCCAACGTTTTACTTGCCAAGTCCCTTAATTTTTGCTTTTTAGCCAATTTCTCCTGTTTGACTTGAACATAGAATTTTTAGCTCATGGAGCAATGGCATTTGGTACCAGACACCAATCTGTGCTTGCATGGCTCATGGCCAGCAGCTCTCTTCCTTGCCAAGGGTTGCATCTACATCCAAGGAATTGCACCCCTGGATGGTGGCTTGGGATCCTCTTTGCTTCTTGTAGTCTTGCACAGCATAGAGATTGGTGCTGGGAACAAGGTGTAATGGGAACAGTCACCCAGCAGTTGTTCTGGGAGATGTGGTGGCCTTCTTTTTCTCTTTGCATCGAGCTTGTAGCTGCAGATGGGCCCAGCTCAGACAACTGATAGAGTCACAGCTGCATGCCAGAGCTAACTTGAGCCCAGTACCCAACCTTCCCAGACAGACCAGAAAATTTCCCCCTCAAAGTTTTTGCATTACTAGAGCTGATACAATCCAGGCTGTCTTTCCTGGGTCACCGTTCATATCTTCTCATGGTCCTAATTCTGTATCTTCATGTGACGCAGAGGTGACCTCTTCCTCTGTACAGATCACTGAATGCCTGGGAGGCAGATCTGGTGGGAGATCAACAGTTTTCTGGCCAAAAAACCCACCTACCTCATAGCTCATTGCAGGAATGAGCCTCAGCTCACCTCCCTGCTGGACTTTCTGGCTGGTGCAATACCCTGACCACCAGCAGCCTGGGACGTCAGCTGGAGAGTTGAGGACCAGCTCAGCTGCGGAGGGCTGACCCCGGGCTCCCGTGGCTGAAATCAGAGTCCTCCTCTGCTTCTCTCCCATGCACATCCCTGGGGAGCATCTTTGCTTTTCTCACCTTGGAACAGGACTAGCAGAAATTGGGTGCCCCAGGCTCAGAGCAGTCTCTTGTAGGAGCCCAGGGCAAGGGAGTGAGCCCACCGCAGTGGGAGAGGGTGAGTGAAGCACTCAGGGTGTGCTCGGGAGCCTTTTTCCCTTTTCTTTGCCCTAAAACCCAGGCTGGATCATCGCAAGATTTATTAAAGATCCCAGTGATCTCCTCCGGCTTTTTGGGCCCCAGCTGGGGCTGAGCGGGTGGGTGGTAACTGGAGCAAGTGCTCTGGAGTCGGGTGTATTTCTGTCTCATCTTGATTGCTCAGAAAGCCCTTCAGAAACCCTTCCCCTGATTTATTGTCCCACTGTCACTGCTTGTCCCCACTCCTCTGGGAGGAGATCAGAGGCTGAAGCCAGAGACCGTCGGTTCCTCCCCAAGCGGGGCTTCATTTTCCCAAAACCAAGGAAGGTTTCTCCTCTCCCCAAGCCCAGTGCAAAGTCAGAACGTGGCATAATTTAAAGGAAAAAACAAAGCTGGTTGTCTATATCACTGCATTCACGAGGAAAACTGGTCCTTTAAGTGCGAGGCTGGGCTGAGCCTCACCTGCAGCCTCCCAGGTGATGGGCTGGGGCAGGATCAGGTGCTCCTGGGCTGGCTGGGAGCTCTCTGTAAAAGGAGTCCCTGGGCTCTTAGAGAGGTTTTGGCTCCCTGGTGGTGGTGAGTACATTTGGTGCTGCAGTAAGAGAGACCTATTTTTGTCAGCCTTCTGGTGCCGCAAAGGGGACAAGCTTTTTTGGGGGATGCTGGTGATGCTTTGCTCTCATTTCAGATGAAGAGGGGCTGCCAATTGCATGACTCAGGGTGGTTAAGAAAAAGTGCAATGAAAATATGAGGGTGTTGGCTCCCACCTCCTGTCTCTTCTGCTGCTGGGGTTTGTACAGCTGTTTCCTTTAGCTCAAAACTTGATGCTAAAAATACTTCTGAAAACTTGGGGGTGCTAGCATCTCAAATTGCCTTATTTTGAGCTTTTTCCATGCTTTTTTTTTTTCCTTCGTTGCTTTCTCCCCGAACAAAGAGGCCGCCAGGTGCTTCCCTGCTCTGTAACAGGCGTTTCCAGCAGCAGGGTTTGGGACATGCCATTTGCTCCCTGTGGGAGGTGCAAGGAGGTGGAGGAGGCAGATGAGGCTAGCCAGGGATGAGCAGAGCCCAGCTGAGTCAGAGCTGGGGAAGTGACCCCTGGGAACAGCCAGATTTACCAGATTTACCCCAGGCTGGTATGGGTCTGGCAGAGAAATATGCCTCTTCTCCCACCCACTGCCTCCTCTCCACTGGCTGTGAAGCAGGAGCCATCTTGCTTTCCAGCCTGGAGCTGCTGATGGGATGCTGTTTGCCCCAGGCAGCTGGGGCATCCCCTGTCCTTGTCCCTGAGATATGATCCTGGGCAGTGGGGAGAGGAGCTGGGGGAGCAGCACGATGCTCTCAAGCTGCATTTATCCTCCTCGCTGCTGGGCACGGTCAGAGGCTGGGTTTGGGAAAAGGCTGGATTTTGGGCTGACCCCATATGGCTGTTCTGGATCACCAGCCCATACAGAGCCATAGCAAAAAGCAGTAGGAATGCAGTGGCCTCTTCTCTGTGTCATCCCTGGGGGAAACTGAGGCAGCAGACAGGTGCCCTGTGTGGTCATGTGCATCATCTCCTCTTGCTTCGTGTTGCTTCCCACACTGAAAAGAGAGAGACCAGGTGGCTGTAATGTAGAGAAAAACCATCAGGAAAATCCACCCTGCCTGGGGATTTTGTTGTTTGTTTTTTTTCCCCCCTGCCTGTTCTCCCCCATCCCTGGGGCCCTTCCCTGTGGCACGGTGGGCTCCGAGCCCCCCTTGGACAGTGTGAGGCCCTTGTTTCTGCTCTTCAGAGCAGCCCCCACAACTGTGATTGAAATGCTTTCTGGATGCTGAGAGATCCAGGTGCTATCGGACTTTATCTGCAATCACCCTCTGGGATACTGATCCCCAGCTGAGTAGAGAATTACTCCGGGCAACGTTTCCTTTCAGATACTCAATTTTAACTTCCTCTTTCTTAATTTAATTCCATCGTTCCTCCATTTCACCCCCCGGGAAGTGATATCGTATCCTGATATCCAGAGAGGATTTGCTTTGTCATCTTTAATTTGGCTCTGCTATTAAAAGGCGAAGAAGAGGCGACACTCCAATTTGCCTGATGGGCTCTTTGCTAGCCTCTCTCATTTCACCCCTCTTCCATGCTTCCCAAAGCCCCGAGTCTGTGCTGGCAGCAGATTTAGGAGCTCCTGGTGCTGTGCCAGGAGAGGGCAGGATGAGGCCTCATACCCTGGTCCCCATCCATCCTGCTCGGTCTCCGGCGCAGGGTCAGCCCCAGCCCCTCCATCAGCTAATCCCTTAATGCGTTCTGCCAGGATGCTTCTGCCATGCTCCCGTTTCCCAAGTGTTTCTCTTCCCCCTGGAGCTACTTTTGAGGCCTTTGTTACTTCCTAAATTGTCCAAACCACTCTTCCACATTTCTCTTGATAAAGGCAGATTTTTAAAAGCAGTTCAGCATCTCAGCCATTTTAGAGTCATCATCTGCTTCATCCCTTTTATTGTTTAGCAAATGGCCTACTTTCACGAGAACATTTTTATCCCCCCTCCCCCCACCCCAAGGGTTGATTTTTTTTCCCCTTTTTTTAAAGGCTTTCTTCTACCTCTTAAATAATTCCTCTTACATTGGCTCTTTCTGCCTTTATTTTATTATTTTATTCCCACCCATTTCTCTGCTGGGCTAGCCTCCACAGGCTCTGCCTCTCTCCCAGTGCTGGGACTTGGGTTTATTTTATTTCCTTTTCCTTGCAAACCTCTTGGGTTTGGGGGTTTGTTGTGTTTGTTGAAGAAGGGGAAGCGCTGGTACTGGGTTTCATCCACCCACGGCGATATGCTGGGAGTGCAGGGCGGTGGTTGACATTACAGTGGTCATATGAAGTAGGGTTTGGGTTTTTTTACTTTTCCAGCCTTTTTTAGCCAAAAAATGTTAAATACATCCACTGTTCACGCACAGCTTCAGCCCTTCTCTGGTGTTTCCCAAAGAAACCAGTTGTTGGAGGAAAATCCCAACTGCCCCCCAGTCCTTTACCCAAGTAAAGGGGGAATTTGGCCCCAAAACAGAGCCCTTGGAGCTGCCAGGGGACTGCCATCAGCCTCAGCAAATTATTTCCTATCAGAGGGAAGGAAATGGAAAGGAGGCAAAATGCATTACTGCAAAACAGTTTTGTTTCCAAATATTAAAATAAGGGGCATGAAGGGAAAGGGAACTTTTAATCTTGGAGGCAAACAAACCCTTTCCCTCCAGTTGATGCAGGTGAGATTGCAGGAGGCAGGTAGCAGATATGACAATTCATTACTGTTTTCTAAATGCTTTTTAACTCCTCACCAGCCCTGCTGCGCCCCGGGCCAGCCTCCTTTAGGTTGTAAGGATACAGAATGCAAAAAAAAAAAAAAATCCCTCTGGGAAGTGATGCTGAATCCCACCCTGATCCAGCTGAGTCCTGGACTGATGTATTTTGGGGGACTGGCTTTGCTATAAACTTGACAGAAACAGGAGTTTTGCATTTGCTGTTTAAGACAACTTTTTAATAAGGGAAAAAAAAAGTCAGGAAGATCAAAGTTTAGGTTTGAAGCAAGCCTTTCTATTAAACCTCCTGAGGATTCAAATTGTGAGGTTTGAGCAAAGTCCTCAGCTGCGATAGCAACATTCAGCTGGATTCCAGGTGTAACAAGTGATATTTTAACTTTAAAGATATGTGCAGTGCATCCCTGTGCCTGCGCAGAGCTAAGTGGAAATGGCAGGCCAAGCGTGTCAGTCCTCCAAGCACATGTAGACAGTCTCTGTGCTGGGAAATGTAGGGCAGCATGTGCTGTGATGCCTCAGTGGAGGGTGAGGATGGAGGGAAGGATCCAGCTGGTGAGGACCATGCATGCCCATGGGCTCCTTGTGTCTGGCTGAAGCTCCTTCCTCCTCCTGGTGCCATGGCCATGAGCGTGGGACAGGAGGTGACTGGGTGGGTGAGAAGGCTGCCAAGTGGCACAACTGTGTAGTAGACACCAGAGAATCCACACAGGAGAGCAGCAGCATGATGTCCCAAACAGGGGGAAAGCTTCCTCTGCCAGACTTGCCCCAGCGTGCCCCAAAGTACCTGCTGCCAGACGGAGTTTCCTTACTGGTGGCTTCTCCACTGGCTAATGCAAATGCTGACCAAGGCTTTCCCCCTGGGGACTGCTCTTAATTGCCTGTAGATTCTCTGAAGTCTAGTAAGGAAAACACTCACAATGTCACCTTTTCCTCAGTGGGGCCATTAATTATGTCTTTCACTCCTCTGCCAGGCTGTGGATCTTCACCAAGCCTGTTGGAACATAATTCTCTTCAGATTCCTATTATTACTATCCAGTTTGGTTCAAATTGCCTTGTAAGGTATAAAATGACAAGGGAAGATGCGCTGGTTGTCTCAGGCACAGGGAGTGTGATTGCATAAACCTCTTTTCCTTGGGAAACCAGGCTTACAGAAACCAAAATACCCTTTTATTTTTTTTGTTTCTCTGGAGCTCAGCACATTCATCCCGGCACTGCTGAGGGACAGCAGCGACGCAGCTGCCGTGGCAGCTCTCCGGCAGGCAGCAGCATCCAGGGACCACTCCCTCCAGGGATGCTCGCCCACAGTCTCGGAGCCTCGGAGCACTGCCAAAACCCCCTCCCAGCAGAAGCCCGTGATGAATGACCTGTCCTTGAGTCACAGGAAAGGCTCCTGTCCAAACCCTGCCCTGAATTTTTCACTGAGCTGGAAGCACATGGTGAGCATCGCAGTGGGAGATGCCCTCTGCCTCAGGATTTCACACCAGGGGGATAAATGGGTTTTAGCTATAGGATAATTTCTTCTTTTTTTTTTTCCCCAAATAACCTCTGTGGGGTGCAGAGCTCGGTGCTTTCAGGGACCAGGAGCACCTCTATTTTGAGGGCTTGCAAACCAGTTAATGGGGCATCTCCATCCCTTCCCTGGAATGCACTGATGTCCCCGCTCGTGTGCAGTTTGGCACTTGCCATCTGCAGAAAAAACAGAAGAAAAATTGCTTTATAAGGTTAACCCCAGGGGAATGGTGTCCATCCTTTGTCACCCTCACATCTCCGTAAGCGAGTGCCAGGGAGGGTGGGAGCGGCTGGCCAGGGCTGGAGGAGGGATCCTGAGCAGCCAGATCCATCTCGACTCTGCAACAAACTAGAATAAAAGATTAAATGTTTTCTCTCCCTTTTTAGCGTGCCTTATGCCTTATTTATGACTCTCATTGAAGGCAGGGAGCGAGCGCAGGGACGTGGGCAGAATAATGCACTGGCTAAAGGTGGGGGAGAGGAATTACGGGTGAGAATAACTTCTTGCAGCGAAGCCAGGGCTGTGCTGGGGGGAGCGGTGCAGGGACAGGGACCTGTCCTGGATAGGGAGCATCCAGGCTGAGGGCGAAGCATGGCTCAGGAGTTATATTATAAAAGGCTTGAGAAGAAAACAGGGATCTGGTGGTGCATGAGGGCTGGGAGTTGGGTGCAGGGTGAGAGCAGGGAGGCAGGGCAGGACTCTGGGGGAAGCTGAGCCAATGTGGCCTTGGTCAGGCTGTGCCTGGGGACGAGAGCATGAGCTGGAGCATCCTGCAGGCTACCAGGGCACCCAATGGGAAGGTGAAGGATGAGGACTGATGTGTGCTTACCTGTCCAGGAGGGCACCTTGAATGGGCTGCTCGGCCCCTGCGGACAACTGCAGGGAAAGCTCTCTCCCTGAGCGCTTGGAGGCTTCGTTTTTCTCAGCCCATCCTTGCTGTCTGGGTTGCAAAGCTGAAGTTGAGCGAATGGAGAATTGAGATGGTTGGGATGAAGGTGCTGAGCTCCCCTCTGCTGCCTGAGGATCCAGCCCCGAACCCAGTGTGCAGCTAATCTAAACCCTAGAAGCCATTTCAGAGGGAAAAACCAGAAGTATCACTTCCTTTCGGAGCACTTCACAGCTTGCAGAAGTTGTTTGTGCTGCTTCCCCCCAACGTGGAAAGGCGTGCATGCAAACACAAGCCCTCGCTTCCTCCAGTGTAAAGTAACCTCCCTCTCCCAGGGAAGGAAAGCAATGAAATTAAATCATCATCCTCCACAAAACACCAGAATGCCAAAACCAGCCAAGATCCAGCTCAAAAATAGATCATCAGGGCATTAGGTGGTTTGATACCACAGTGTGTGTGTGGCTGTACATGGGGGAAGGCATGGCATGGTAGTTTTGTGTGCGTGAATATTTGAATGTGCCCGTGTGCCCTTGGTAACTGTGGGTGCATGTTGGGCTTACCATAAACCTATGGTAAGGGACGACACTTCAGCATGCCAAGAGGTTGGAAATTCAGAAATGCTGGAAACTGGGCTACCAAGGTGCAGTTCATGCAGCTGCTCTGTGCAGAAGCCTTGCAGACTGAGCTCAATGCCTCTGAGCAGATGTTGCTCATCCCATTACACCAGCACTCACCTGCTTCACAGATGTTCCTGCTTAACAAGCAGCTACTTTCTACTTTTTTCCCTTGTGCTGTGGGTCATCCCGGGTCTGAGTGATTCAAAAATATTCATGGACCATGTAGCCCAGCACAAGTCAAAGGGTTTTGCTGTGCCATGTGGCATTGGGAAGCTCTGGTCCAGCGATTGACTGGGAGGTGGAGTTTGGGAGCCTTTTAAAGTCCCTTTTAAACCTGGGATGAAGCAGCAGGGTTGATAACATGGTATATCCCTCACTTTTCCTCCAGCAAACTCCATCTCAGGACTTTGAATGCTGCAGCGCAAGATTCACCCACCGTGGTAGAGGATCTGTGCAGTAGGTGGTCTGAGAGCCCCCAGACTTGTTGCACACAGGATGCTTTGGTGCCAACAGCTGGTCTTTTTCAGATGAAGGACTTCGGAAGGGAATGTGCATCCTACCTCTGACATCTCCACTGAGCCGTATTATTAGTTTCGGCGATTAAATAGAAACCCGTTTGCAGGTGACAATGCTGTAAAAATAAGTAGGTACCAGAGCCGACATCGTGAAAATAAGGCAGGAGAACAGAGCTCAGGCAGCATACATAATCCGTGGGGAAATAAGTGTGTGAATAATGAATGTGCACTGGAAAAATAAAATACATTATTGTGGTAAAGATAAGTCTATTAAAGTCTTGCTGCAGAGCCTGTGCTGGGATGCCTGATAGATTACTGAGTTCTCTGCCTCCAGGTGCAGCTCTCTCCTTTGTTCGCCTGTGTGCCCCCACCTGAGCATCCACCCGCTGTGGGCTCACCAGATACCCCCGACTCGCCTGGGGCGGACACCTCAGACCTTCTTGGCCCCTTTTCCTGCTCCCTGTAAGTGCCCTGCAGTGGCTTTTAGCCAAGTTAAGGGAATTGTGCACTGGGATGGGAGTTGCCTGCAGCTGGGAGTGCTGGACCCCAGCGCCCCCCATCCCCTGCTAGCGCTGCAGGGCTCAGTCCCTGAGCGTTGGTGGGGTTTCTATTTAATCCCACTGCAGGCTCTACCTGCACACAGGCTCAGCCTCCCGGCATGGGGATGGTGTTGCACCAGGTTTGCTTTTGAAGAAGCAAAGCTTTCTGCTTGCCAAATCCAGAATTACCATGCTCGGCTGCGAGAGGCCATGGGACTGCCAAAGCTCGACCATCACCCCAGCATCTCCATGAGCCAACTCCCCCTCTTTTGTTCTCTCCTGGCACCACCCATTGCACCTTCATCTGGAGCTGAACTGCCCTGAGATGCCCACACCCCAGCAAGAGGAGGTGGTGAGGGCTTGAGGGTCCCGGGGGGATTCATCTTTTCATCACCCTCCTCTGCACACACCTGGGCAGGGAGTCCCTGGGGCGGACGCTCATGTCCTGTGGGATGCCCACAGCCATCTCACGTGCTGGCCTGCATTGAGTCCTTCTTGCAGAGAGACCCTAGTATTACAAACTCTTTTCCTGCCTCAGCAGCCCCGCAGGTGCTGGCAAGGGGGAGGACACGTCTGTCCGTCCTTGCCCAAACATGAGTGTAGCTGTCGCTGCTGCTCTGGAGGGTAAAGGCAACCCCTTGCTCGCTGTCTGGGCTCTCCTCGATCTCCAAAACCACCCAAGCTGAGCAGGTGGGGTGACCTGGGTAGCAAATGCCATTTCTCTGCTCCATCAACCCCAAAGCAGTGGCAGCTGAGGGCGCGATGTGCCCAGACCTCGTGGACAGCATGTGTGGACAGGGCTGGATTCACATCTTGGGGCAGGCAGGCAGCCGGCATGGCCCCATCCCCAGGCTCAGCCCCACAGCAAGCTAAGACTGGGTTTGCAGCCCAGGTGGGCTGCCCTGATTAAAAACACCCAAATTAATTGATGTGGTGCTTTTCCATCATGGCCTCTCCAGCTCCGAGAAGAGCCTGTGTTGTTCTGCACTGACCTGAAATGATTTGTCGGTGGTTGGTTCAGCCATGGTGGGGGATGGTGTCTGCTCCCATTACGGCTTTCCCTTCTGATCTGAGCTTGGTTTCCCTGTTTCTTTTCCCAAAGAAAAGGGTTTTTGTTCATGATTCTCCTTCAGCAAGAGAAAATTTCCAAAGGAGCAGTCACTGAATAAAAATCTTTCCCTTCCGAATGGGCCGGTGCGGTTTGGGGTGATTTTGCCCATTTCTTTTTGAACTTCTCCTGGATGCAACGTGGGTGAAGCGGGGTGAAATGGGGTGTGGGGCCACTCCTGGGTGCTCTCCCACTGTGGCAGGTGGGACCCTGGGACAGTTGGTGGCTCTGGGCTTTGAGGAAGGTGTGTTTCTCTGTTTGATATTCAAAGAGCAAGAATTGCTTTTTTTAAATGGAAACGCCTTCCCTAGCCAGTGGAGACCTGAGGATTCATCACCTTGCCTTGTCCACACTCAGGCAGGATGCCAGCGCTGAAACCAATACAAGCGACACCCAGACCTGGAGCTTTGTGGTCACTTTAGTATTCGAAAACTATTTCAGATCTTGCCTCATGCTGATGCCCTCGTGAACACTGGCCCCTGCATTAGCCCCACAGCTCCATCACCCACTGAGAGGAGGGTGGTCACGGCTTCAGGAGGGATGAGGGGCTGCACTGACCACCAAAGCTCCCCAAGTTGGTTTTTCACCATGTGCATGAGCTGGTGATGCACATGTGCTGGCTGGCAATGGAAGCTCTGCTTTTGTAGGCATTGCCTGAAAATGAGGAAAAAAAAACCAACCCAGGGTCAAGGGGGGGAATAAGCATGAATTATACATGGAGAGCTTCACAGGAAAGACACAAAGTGTAAGGATGTACTGGGGCGGGATGGAAAGGCACCTTCGATGCTTTCAGCTTTGAAGATGGAATTGGAGACTTCAAGGTTTGTAGATGGGTTCAGTTTGCTTTGGCTTGTTTTTTCTTATTGATAGGGGTTTTTTTTCTCCTTTCAGTAGGATATTTTTAACCTGGATTCTCTTTTTCCAAAAAGGTGGCAGTTGGGAACATTTTATTTTTTCTTTAAATCCTTTTGGAGGAAAAGGACAGGAAGGCGATGCCTGGGGCTGGGGCAGCTCTGGCGTGAAGGATGCCAGCTTGGATGGGTGGGTGTTTCTGAACTTCCTGAAGAGCCTGTCGGTGAAAATCTGGGTAACTGGGCTCTTAAAAGCCAGATGCAGGAAGGTAAGTAGAGATTTCCAAGCAGAAAAACCCACCCATCTGCCCCCTCCTGTAGAGCCATTTATCTAGCCATGAATTTCCACTTCCATTTCCTTCTCCCCAGCCTCTGCATTAGGCAAATGTCTATAAATCTGAATGCCTAAAACACTGAGGCTTTTGGAAAAAAATCCTGGACCTGGTCACCTCTCCCACTGGAGCCAGCCAGCTCGCTGCTGCCAGCATCCCCAGCCCACCCGACTGGTGCAAATCAGCATCGTGCCCAGGTAGCATCACCCACGGTGAGCCCAGCCGGGGGTCAGGGTTGTCCCTGTGCGTTTGTCCCCTCCAGCCCTTCTCCACGGCGCTGAATTTGATCCCTACAAGAAATGTGGAGATTTTTACCAGCACTTCTTGCTCCTGCTGGGAATAGGTGTGAGCCCTCCTGGCGTCACCCCCTTTCAGCTCTGCTCTGTGGGTGAGCAGGGGCAGATGTGAGAGGACAAACTGCTGCTTGATGTGAATAGCCTGTTATCTGAACTCCTGCCTTGTGACAGATCAAGGGAAGTGGCTTTGGGGTCTTTATCCCCTGACTTTAATCTGGAGCCGTGACAGCTCAGGCTGTGGCTGAGCATTTATCACCGCAAACAGGGCAGCCGGAGTTGGGAGGCTCTTTGTGTTCTCAGCTGAGGCTCAGTCCTGGGCCTTGATGGGGAGACTGGGAGAACCACAGCGCTGATGCTCCAACGAGGAGCTGCAGGGCCACAGCTAAGCGGCGTTGCTGCAATTGATATATGCATGCAAGTGTGCATCGAGGAGTAGCTGAAAGCAGCTCAGGGAAATCCTGCCCCCGTCTCAGCCGCGTGCCTGCCGGGCCTGCTGCACGGGAGAGCTGTCAACTGGGAGATGCTGCAGAGCATGCGTCTGCTTTGATGATGAAAGGTAGGAGTGGAGAAATCTCTGCCATCATGGGAGAGGGAAATCTGTCAAGTTGGGCTATGTAGCTAGCCGCCCACCTCCAGAAAAGTACTATGTGCCCATCCCCATATATGCTTCCTGGCCTCCTCCAGATAAACGTCCATCCCTCTGTCCATCCATCTGCTCTCACTGGCAACGGGGCTTGTGAATAGGGCACAGACTGACAGTGAGCAGAGGTGGGATCTCAGCCTGATCCTGGGACCATCACTGTCCTGCAGCATTTTGTAGTGGGAAACTGCGCCAACATGATTATCATTCTGCTGAAAGATAGAGAAAGAGATCTGCTTTGGGATGGTCATGTAACTTTCAACAAAGGGCAAGATAGCCCTTGCTGGGCACGTGAGCACTGCTGAGCATCGTTTCCTCGCTCAGAGCTGCATCAAAGGAGCTCAGGGATGTTGTTTTAAAGCAGTCTGGGGTTTCGCACCTGATCACAGCACTCAGTGCTGGTGCTGTGCCTAGAGGGGAACCCAGGTTTGCCCCATCCCAGGGTGATGCTCACAATCTCGATGGCAGAGCCGCAGCTTGCCCTTCTCCTCTGTCAGCTGCCATCCTCCTGGGAAAGCGCTGGGAAGGTTTCTGCAGCAGAGAGGAAGCACCAGCCCCGGTTTGGTCATTGAAGAATGAGTTTGATGCACATTGTGGGATTTGGGGAATTGCAGGGGGGAGAGGGTGGTGGAGGAAATGGCAGCTAGGAATATTGGGGGTAAAATAACATCGATAACGAAAAGCGAGCAAGAAGGAAATCAGCCAGGGCTGCCCGTCAGCTTGCTGATTTAAGATTCACTTTGAAAAACTATTCCCCTTCAGGGGAAACACGTGCCTGCCCTGCCGGCAGCCGACCCCAGCATGCTGCTCTGCGAGAGGCAGCATTGTGCTCCCTGGAGGAGGCATCTGGGCAGGGAAGTAAGTGATTTCAAGAGCTGCCGGTGTGTTTACAGCAAAGTGGAGTTTTGCAGTGCCGAATCGCTTGGAGAGAAGAGCAGGGCTGCTAATTCCTGCTCCCGCAGCCCCATTGCACTTTGACAAATGGAGTGCAGGGCCACAGGTTTCTTGGGACTTTGTGCTGGGAGCCAGGAGTGTGGCCAGGGCTTCGGCTCGGGGTGGTCATGGGGAAAGTGCTGCAGTGAGTCCCAGGGTGAGGACTGGCCTCGATATGGGAATCCAGGCACATCTTCCCAGGAAGAGCTTCAAAGGCTCTCCCTCCTTAAATACCTTTCCTCCTTATAGCCTCTGCTTTGCATTTTCATTTTTCAAACACCTCATAATCACACTGATTAATACATTCTGCGATAATTCTTCCTGGCCTCCATCAAATTTAAATCAGCATTTATTAGCATATTGCCATGTCTGTATTGTTTGTTAAAGTCCAGCATAACCCTGTACTTCATTATGAACCCAGGAACTGTTTCAGAAACAAGCTGCAGCGCTGGAGAGCAGTGAGCTGCGATCAGGATGCCTGCCTTTATTTTCCTCCCAGGTCATTAGAACCCTTCTGGGTACCACAGTAGCATCGTGCTAGCACCGTGCCCACAGTGAAATTCAGCTGCAGCCAGCCAATTCGTAGTCCGTATTTGCCCCCCAGGCATTTAGGCAAAGCTTGAAATCACGGTGGTGAGGCCAACATGGTCTTGTATATCTGGTTGACCCCAGCAGCTTTCCCTGGGGATGCTTTGCATTGTCTCCCCAGCGCAAGTGGGTTACGGTGTTATCTCAGCCGGGTGCCAGGTCCAGGCTACCCTTCCCCGGCCACTTCCTTCTCCCTGGAAGGTGACACCATGAGATAAGTAGAGACTGGCTAATGCTGTTCGAAATCACTCCTTGCTGCTAAAAGAGGTAATTTTGCCTTTTGCCCCTGCTCTCTTCTTGCCTTCCCTTCCCGCGTGCCAGCAGGAGTGATAGAGCAAGCTGGGGATGGGTCAGGATGGGATGGGACGAGCACTTGGGTGGCTTTGACTCCCCAAGGCCATCTATCAGAGCCGGGCACAAAGCAGCTCAAACACCTCTCGCTCTGTCCTTGTGAAGGCCCAGGGAGAAGGAGGGTATCTGGAGAGGGCCGGGTCGTGGCAGGCTCTGCCCTGGGGAAGGGATTCAGTGTGCAAGTCCATCAAATGTGGGATGTGAGGTTGCGTCCTGCTCCCCCCTGCCTGCCATCTCTCGCAGGGGGAAAGTGGATGTTTAATCCCTTTGATAGCCATATTTCTGTGGCCAGGGGGGTGAGAAGGTTTGGAGGCTTTACAACACAAATCACTCAAGATTTTGGCCTTTATGTTTGGGGTCAAAAGCCCCCCTGCCCTGTCCCCTCCGTCCTGCCCTCAGCAAGCGCAGAGAAGGTGCAATGTGGATAATTGAAGAGGCTTAAGGATCTTTTTGGCACATTTACTCATGTCCCCTGGGAAATTCCCACTGCAGAGCAAAGCCAGCCCTCCCTCCCTGTGCGCTCTCTTTCCTGCTCCCAGCAATAGCAATAGCCGCAGCCGCCGTGATCAATTCTTGGTGTCAGCGCCGGCCCCCACGTGCTGGGGCAGGTCAGGCATCCGCGCCCCCAGCGCTGGCTGGGATGCGGAGTAAAAGTCAGCCAGATAACCGTCACACCCATTAATCATAATTAGAGGTGCCAGGGCGGGTCGGAGCAAATATACCCGATCTCATCTCGGCTGTCACATCGAGGTCCCGCAGGGCTGAGCCCCTCCGTGCCCTGGGTCGGGCTGCTCCGCACAGTCTGGGTCTGGAGGGACATGATGTAGCCCCTGGGAAGGAGCAGAGAGAAGGCAGGGAGGCTGGAAATTAATGGGGAGGAGGTGTGCAGAAGTCTTTTTTTTTTAAAAGATAACACATATATTCAAGCCGTGCCCTTGCTGGGACAGCCACTGTCTCCCTCTCCCTTTCTGTCCCAACAGCAGCAGCTCCAGGACCACCATTTCACAACCTGATGCAGAAGCCCCTGAACGGGCCAGAAAACAGCACAGGTTACACCGAGATTAATGCTATCCCTACTGTTTTCCAAGCAATGGTTGTTTGCATGGAAAATCTCAGAGACTTTTGCCTCTGGCTAACACATTCCCCCATCGCTGCACTTCTCCTCCTGAAAACGTTCCCAAAATATTCGTGAAGCTTTTTTCCGTCTGTCTGGCCAGTTAGAAGGGCAAAAAATGATCAAACTCCACCGGCTGCTTGGTGCACGAGCACTCAGCTGCTGCTTTAGCTGTATCAGCTTGGAAAATGTATCCTTCAATCAGTTTAAGCCCCTAGGCTTGATGTAATTTTACTGCTGCCTTCTCTCTAAGGTACTTTTACGGCTGCTCTCTCTCAGTATTTACAGACGGGGAGAGCAGCAAAGTGAGAAGAGACTTTGCTCAGTTTGTCCCCAACATGGGCAGCAGCTCAAGGGTTGGCACATGGGGCTTTTCCCCTCATGGTTCGGAGGGATGCACGGTGGGACCCATCCTGCTCACTGTTATGGGCAAGGAGCCCATTTCAACACCAGCAAAACCTCCAGCCTTGCCAGGAACCGCGGCATTTGCTGGTCCTTAAATCTTGCCATTCTGGATCTTCCCTTGGGGTGGGAATTGAACTTGCTGTGGGTGCAGCACCTTGCAAGGATGCTCTCTGATCTCCGCTACCCCCTTCTGTCCCTCCAGTCCCCTCTTTAAGGTCCAGCATCAGGTTTCCGGGGGGGGGGAAACCACCCTGGAGATGAGCGAAACTGCAAACTGGGCTGTCACGCTGCACAAGGAGGCACGTGCGTGCCCACACTGAGCTCTCCACATGCTGCCGCCTCATGAAAACCACAGAGCTGATGGCTTTCTAATGTCAGTTTATAACTGAGTTAGATTTTGCCTCTGTCTCTGTTCATAACAATTATTCTTGGACAGGTCTCTGAAGCTTAAACTGTCAGCAGTGCTACATTACGTTTTTAAATAAATCAGTCAATAAATCAAGTGCAGAATAAGCAACAGAGTTAGACGTATGCTTAATCTGGAGTCAGTGAGACAAAAGGACCTGCTTAAAGTCAAGCACGCACTTAACTTCTCTTCGGGGTGGGCCAAGTTTGCTGAATCCAGCCCTGCAGAGATCTTTTTAAGTATAGCTAATTTCACAGTGTGTGTAATGGGCAAGTTCTCACCTCCAAAATAAACAACAATTAATTATTAGGAACTTTCTTTAGCAGTCACATAATAGACACCGATGGTGCTCTGTGGTGGTGCCTGTTCCAGCTGTATTTGCAAGGTTGGAGGCATTTTTCTCGCTTATATATAATAAGTGGTCTATGAAACCAGAATGGAGGCTGTGTTTCAGACACCTTGTTTAGAGCGGCCCTGAGCCGTCTGCCACCAGGGTGTGTTGGAGTCGGACCCACACAGCAGCCAGAAACCCACAGGGGGACCAGAGGGGGGAGGGTAGAAGTGATGGGACCCCTCGCCATGAGCATCACTGGCCTGCAGCTCTCCCCATTTATCCTGCACCCTGCAAACGAGGTGGTTTCTGCACTGTTTCTGCTTACCGGCTTCTTCTCCCTAAGTGCAGTTCATGCATGGGGGGACCCTGCTGTCCCTGCTCTGTGCACACCCCAGCAGAAGCATCGTCATCCCTCTCCTCCATCACTTCTCATGCGCTCCTGGGCTACTTGGGTTGATAACTCCAGCAGTGTCCCGTGTCTGAGGGCAGTGTTGTAGAGTTGTCTGGGGATGCTCGGGCAGGAGGGATGTAGCAGAGCCAAAGTGTCCCACCTGGGGGCTGCAATGGCAGCCTCAGCCTTCACTCTTGGGGATGTTCATCCCCACTCGCTTTTAACCTGAACCCCATGAACCCCATGAAACAGCTCATCCCAGAGCCAAGGGTCTTGAACTCCATCCAGCTTCTCTTTCCTTGGGTGAAACCCGTCCCAAACCCACCCCGTGCCCATGCAAGATTCTCTGACTCTCTAAATGCTTTTTATAACCTACTTTTTATCCCACCCTGCAGCTAATTGAAGTTAGTTTACCCACACAGCCCCAGAACTACCACGACCTTCTCCAGCGCCTGCTCTTGGGTTTTGACATGTCGCGCCCAACTCTCCCTCTTCCAGTCATTTTACAATAGCCTTGTATGGACTGAAGTGCTCCAGGTTTGGGTGGCAGAGATAGGAAATGACCACGGAGAGCAACAGAAAACTTGTCCCGTGATTTTGTAGGTCTCCTTTCATCCCATCCCTGAAAGGCATGAGGGATGCCCACCAAACTGATGTGTTTTCTGCCAGGTGGGGCATTGTGAGCAGCATCATGCATACAAAAAGCCCATCTGTCCATCCCTCCATCCCTGTCTATTTGGCCTGCGCTGAGGCAGGGCCACTTCTTGCCTTGACCATGCAGATGAAGGTATGGTTGTTAATGCAGTAAATGAAATTCATTAATCAAGGGGGAGAGAAAAACCTGAAGGGAAGAGCATTCATTCATCCACTTACTGACATGTCTAATGGTGCTTTTGTTTGCCTACATCTTCATTTTTGTCTTGCCTCGCAGACACGCACGCAGAAATTTCAGGACCGAGCCGAGTTGGAAATTCCAGCAGAAGAAAGACAAAAATCCCCCATCACCACCTCCCTTCGCATCTTCCAAACCGGGGAGGTTGCTAAGTGACAGCATTTCTGCTCTCACTAACTCACTGCGAGAACCTGAGCACTTAAAAGCAAGAAAATGGCTCTTTAAGGACATGATAACTCACGTTCTTTGGTAGCGACCAACAAGCTGTTTCACCCAGAAATTAAATTTGGAGAGGATGGGTAACGGCTTCGGTGAGAACTTGGCCTTATCTACACCTTGCCTGCAAACACATGCTGGGACATGGACCGTGCGCAGGAACCCGCACGCACACGTGGAGGGATTTTAGCCCAATTTGTGGCCACAGAGCCCATTGGGCAGAGCCCGGGGGGTCCATGCACCCATGCCTCAGTTTTCCTGCCCTGTGCAAGGAAGCTCAGGACCTTGCTGTAGGGACAGTTGCATGCCACATCTGGGAGTCCAGCACCATGGATCCTGTCCCATGCGTGATGCTGAAGAGCTGATCCCAATTTTACTTGCAACACCCAAGACAAAGGAGCAAGAGGAGCTCGCTCGGACCTTTGCAAGCTTGCTCCTCACTTGGCTTTATCCAGGCAAGTTTCCAAGCAGGTCAGTTGGATCCTGTCTCCTATATCCCATGCTGGTGGTTCCAGTGCCCGTCACCAGCAGCAGAGCCTGAATGCAATCAGCTCAGCTGCTTCGCCTCTCGTTGCTGCCGACAGGCTCCATTTATTTTTTTTTATTCTGCTGTTGTTGGGATTGCTATTCTGTGATCCCATTTAAAATCATTGATTTACCACAGAGTCCTCAATAAGCAATTTGGAGCAATTGAAGCTGTTATCTTGCTATAGATCACATGGTGCTGGGAGTGGGGGAAAGGGGGAAGGAGAGGAAAAATAAGAAAGAAAAATGGCTGGAGCTCCCCACAGCCAGTCTGGATCCGTCCTGCATTGCATTACACATCTCTGAGCCTCGTGGAGGTCAGGCGGTGGTTTGCATGTTATGATCCAGGAGGGGAAGGAGGGTCTTTGCTCCCTTTATTAGGATTTAACCCAGATTTACCAGTGCAGAGAGCACGAGCTCGGGCTGGGACCCAGGGGCTTTGCAGGGCAGGCAGGCATGGCATCTGCAGAGCCTGCAGGACGGGGGAGACTCAAGGTGGGTCCCGAGGGTCAGAAAGGGGGAAGGAACTGGATTTTTCCACCATTGATTGGCAATGACCACAATCACGGACATGGGCAGTTGTGGAAAGTATAGCACAGCCCCATGCACCAGCGGATTCATTTCTTCTTCAACTTGGGTTCAAAGGTTTCTCCTCTCACTGCTGGGGAGGAAGGTTTGTAGCCCAGGATGCCACCTCCCCTCCTGGCTGCCTTTGCCTCCTGTGTCTTCTGCCATGCACTTTGGTAAAACACCTTTTTCTGAAACACTGAGGGGTTTTGGGGGGAAACGAAAAAGAAATCGCAACCTGATTACAGGGGAAATTTGCTATCTCTGCATCAGTGAGCTGTGAAACAAAACGTTCCCTGACTACATTAGGCAAATAGCAATTTGCAGGGCCATCGAGGGGAGGATAAAGCATCTGGGCACCACAGCCTGGGGGCTGTAGTTTTTAGCAGTAGGTTTCTAGTAACTTAGTAAACCCCCAGAAGGGAGCTTGGGTCTTCAGAGTTAGAGACGCCCCAGTCCCAAAAGCACAAGGAGGGCCGGAGTTAAGATACCTGTATCTTCTCAACCACAGCCATTAGCCATAAGAGCCCAGGGAAGCTATCCCAGAGAGACTTTGCTTCCACGCTAACGGATGGAGAGCTCTTTCCTGATCATAACCTGCAATGCAAAGCCTAAATACAAAATCAGGTAATAGAGAGAGGACCTGGCAAATGTGTGCACTGCAGTGATTTGAAACATATTGTGAATGTTTTGAGTGCGGAGAGAAAATAAACCGATTATAAAACAGCTACCTGAGAGCCACAGTAAAGATGGCTTTAAAAACACACTAATTAAATGATTCAACTGCTTTCAAGAGGGTTTGGGAGCTGCTGTATGTGGGCAGAGACGTGCAGGAGGGTGCTTGTGCTCTGGCTGCATTCATAGTGTGCAGACCCTTCATCCAGGCAAGGCGACGCCATCCAGCTGTGGTGGGACCAGAAGTGATGTTTCTTGGTGAAATGGCACTGAACTTGTTGTTGCCACTCCTGGAAAGCCCTGGCTTGTCTCTCCCACACCTCCAATGCTTTCCAAGCCCATAACTTCTGCTTAGCCTAGCTGAAACAGAGGTGACCTATGATGCTTCTCATGTGGACTCATACTCATCCAAGCAAACGCTGCCCGGTCTGTGTGGTTACCCCATGCAGTGTCCCGTGCGAACCTGGCCAGCTGAGAGGGCTGGAGGCCAGCGAAAACCCAGCAAAAGGAAATATCTCAGCTAAAATAAACTTGCAAGTTATAAAGAACCCTAAGGGTCCATTTTTTTCTGGGGGGGAAGAAGGAGAACTCAACGACAGTGTCAGTATTTGATGAGCCTGGGCAGGCAGCTTTCCCCGTGCTGCAGGACCTGCTGCCTCTCCATCCCTCTGAGCCTAGATGAGAGACCAAATCCTTGAAATCTCCCCTAAATGGGATCATTTCCATGCTGGAGGCCCTCATTTTGGCTTCAGGGATGCTCCTCCATCCTCCTGCTGCCAAGCACCCCGGGGGCCCTGCTCCTGCAACCCCCCAGCTCCCCTCCAGCTTTTGTCGGAGTCATTTTGGCATCTCTGGCTGTTGGTAGAGCTGAGCCAAGGCCAACCCCCCCGGAGACCTCCACATGCTCAATATCTTCTTCTCAGCTGTGCCAACAACAGATTTATTTGGGGTTTTTCTTCTTCCCAGTTCTGGAGCAGTTCAGGAAAAATATCACTTTCCAGAGACATCATCTGTGCTCCTGCTCTGTTCCAGTCAAAATCAAAAGGGCTTGGGTTGATTTCCAGCTTTTTAAGGCAAAAAATAAATAAATGCAATCAAAGAACGTGTCGGGGGGAAGAAACTTCAGATCAAAAGATTGAAGCAGCTTATTGAAAGGCAAGAAAACATGTCAAAAGGAAATATTTTTATTTTTGAATGTGTTTTTTCTGTCCTTTTTCTCCTGGAGTGTCTTGGTGTTTCAGCCATGAGCGATCAGGCGAAGCAGGGACAAATCTGAAGGACTCAGAGCAAACTCCTGGGATGCAACATGCCCATCGTTCCTGAAACAGCCAAGGTGACGCTTTCCCCAGCCCCCAGCAGCATCTCTGCCACTGCCTGGTCCTACCTATTTGTCTAACGCCACAAGATGTGTCCTGTGAAGCTGAAATCACACAGCAAGCTGGCAGTGCTAATGAAAAGCCTCACTGGAGCGGGTGATTTGGCTGGGGCAGGCTCAGCCTCAAGCCCCTGCGCCCAGCCTGGGACACCCGGGGTGATACCACCATGGTCCCTGATGGCCCCGGTCCCTTATCCCCCTCCAGGGAGCATTTGCTTGGGCAGCTTTTGGCTCCTCTCACCTCCAGACCTGTTTTGTGCATCCCTCTCTATGTGGAAGCATTCACCCTTTGGGGTTTGAATATCACCGAGACGAGCAGCATCCAGTGATAGATCGGGAGTGGCAAGGAGCCCTTCCTGCGCTGCAGGACTTTACGAGCCGCTGGGACCACGGAGCCAGCTGGGGCAGGCGTCTCTCCCACCATCACCTCTGCCTGCATTTGCATTTTGGGGTTTTTTTATTGTTTTGGGTTTGTTTTCCCCTGCTTATTTATCTGGCAGTGTTTGCTGAGCCTAATCCC
>NW_008824987.1:58536-61232 GCF_000699105.1 Pygoscelis adeliae | reverse complement strand
CCTGTAGGCATCTGGGGTGGGGAGAGGTAGTTTAGGGGAATGCACCAATTCCCCATGGAGCTGCCCTCTGCTTTTAGATGTTTCTAAACCTCCTGGTCAGTGCCCAGAGTGGCCGGGAGGAATGAGGATCAGCAATATGGTGGGGGGAATAGGTGGGCACATGAAGAAGAGGCACAACCCTTAGTAGCCACTAGAGAATCCATGGTGGGACTCAGACCCACTCATGGACCGTGCAGAGGTGATGATGAGTGCAGGTGAGCTGGATCCAGTTCTTGCTGGGTGCTTCTCCCTGGCTCCTGGCTCATGTCCCCTGTCTTGAGCTCCCCGGAGGACGCCGGCTCCATAAACCAGTGGTTGGATTACACTGATCTAGAAATGACACTTTTTTTTCCCCCTCCACTACAGATACAACTCAGAGAATCCTCCTTGTTCACTAAGTAATCCCAGGACCATTCGATAGCAGCTGCCAGCATGACGTGAGCAGTAATTATTCCTCATTTTGTTTAACTGTGTGTGCGGGAGAGCCGGGAAAGGCGGCGCCTCTACTCACACACCCCCAGACCTAAACCGGGGCGATGTTTATTAATCTGCTCAGCAGGGTCCTGCCAGGCAAAATGTATTTCACTGTTGAAACAGAAAGAAATAGGCTCCCAAGAACAAGCAATATTATTTACATGGCATTGATCAGTGCAGAGCTTTTGCTGGCTCAGCAGTTTGAACCCCTGGTTTTCATCAGTGGAGTGCTTAACCCTTGGCTAATTGGATTTGCCGTCGTTAGTGTGATCTATGCTGCCTCCAATTACTCTTTGCATGGCCCCAACTGGGCACCCACCACTTTCGACCAGGACGGGGAGCCAAAAGGCCTGAACCCCCTCAAGGTCGGGGCGGGCAAATGCGTTCTGGCATGTTGGGACATCGGATCCCTGGTAAACAACGCTGACAAAGCTGGAGCTGGAGCTGGGTGGCAGTTTGGGCCGAGGAAGGATTTTATTTGCTTTAAGGTGGGCTGTAGTTTTAACTGTCCTAAATGGCATCTTGCAAAGGGCAGAATTAGACCCTATAAATCCAGGGAGGGGGACAGAGAGGGTGTGAAAATTGGCTGAGATTAATTACATAGCAGTGAATTATTATTTCATTAATTAGGCTGCATCTGAGACTGCAGCCCTGAGCCTACATAGTCACAGGCTTCCCAGCAGGGTAAGGACATAGTAGTGTCAAGGTAAACTGAGGCACAGATGGATGAAGCCAGTTCCCAGGCCCACCCAGGGGAGCTTTGAGGCACCAGGGCTCTGCATCCTGTCCCCATTGTGTGGGATCATGACAGAGATGCTGTTTCCATCCCTAGTCTGGTCTTCCCAGTTGCATCCCAGTTTAAGCCATTTTTCCCTCGAGGCTGAGCTGGATTCTCCCACCACAGAGGCCCCCGTCCTGCAGAGCAGTTCCTTCTTTGGATTCCCAATGAGGAAACAGAGTGGCAACAAAAAAGAGCCATAAAACAGCTAATTTGCAAGGAATGAGGATTCATGATTTTTCCTGCATGGCCAAAAGGCTTTGTTTTCCCTGGACTGGCACCAAAAAACACTCAATGTTTTGACCCCAGGTGCTCGGCTGTCCCTCAAAAGCCAAATATTTGGGAGGTGCTTTCTCCCACGGTGGGCAGCCTTTCACAGGGAAAATGAAGGGACCCAGCCACGTGCGGGCCCTCGGAGCCTTATTTTCAATCATGGCCAAGAGAAACCCTTTAATCGGACAGAATGCAGAGCCTCAACAGACGGGTAGTTGGGTGCCATCCACTGAGCCGTGTCACAGGGGGTCAGACAAGATGCTCTTTCATGACCTTTAATTCCATGAACTAACGCAATTGGGGCCTTTCTTTAGCCGCATTGCTGGGACCACCAGCCACATCTGCTGCCTGCCCTGCCTGGCTCTGCTGTGTGGGCAGGGACCGGCCAAGAATAGCTGTATTTAGCAAAGCACCAGCTGGGCGCTCGCTGCACCCCTCTGTGGGAAGCAACCCACCTCCATCACCGTGGGCGAGCGCTCCTCATCGGCTCCAGTGCAAAGTCAGCCTGCTTCGCCAGGCTGGAGGGGGGACGTGGCATCGCTGGGCGCAGTGGTCCCACCTGGCTGTGCCAGCAGTGCCTTTGGCATCGGCTGGAGCCGGACCCCCACAAGGACAAGCCCTGTGCCACCCCGCCGGCGCTGCCCTGGGCACGATCCCACCGCTGGGGTGGGAGCGATCTGCGGGAAATTATTCCCCCCGGTGCTGAGTCAGTGAAATGAGAATGAGCATTTTACCTTACGGGAAGCAGTGAAGCGTATTTAAAATGCAGTGGCGGTTAAAGGGCTCTGCCTCTCCTAATGCCATCTTAATAATATCTTTACTGAGGCGCTTGAACAAAAGCCCAGAGCAGGTCTGGGGGAGCAGCTGTGGCAGCTGGGAGCACGGCTCTCTGTGCCGAATGTGGGGCCTGGTGCCATAGGACCCAGCCACGATGGAGCACGCCACCACTGCCCATGCAGCTCCATCCGTGAGCTCCATCCTCCCATCACCCAACGGTGCTTTGATTTTTATTTAAGGGGAATTTCTGGACATGCAACGATTGCATGATGTCAGCTGAGGCAGAGCATCCCACGGCTGCTCACCGACACGCTCCGAGAGGTAGGCCGGGGCCTGGGGGCACAAGCAGGCGGGG
>NW_008824987.1:56338-58463 GCF_000699105.1 Pygoscelis adeliae | reverse complement strand
ACTGCGGTGTTTCGAAGCTCTACTGACCCAGCTATTGATTTGCTGAAGCTGGTATCCAAGGTGTGCAGCCAAAGGTTTGGAAACCAGCTCTGGATCTGGGAATTTATGAGAAGCTACAGGAAATTCCTGGAAAGGGCAGGGAAACCCCAGAAAGGCCCCGGAGCTCCCGGCAAGCCGAGGGCAGTCCTGGAGAGCAGCAAAAGTCCCCAGCAAGCCCTGATAAACCTCCTAGATGGGCTCCGGTCCCACTGTCCCTGGAAAGTGCCAGGGAATTCCTAGAAAACAGGGAAATTCATAGCAAGATCCTCGACCCGGGAACTGCCGTCCCCTGGGTGTTTCTGGTTTTCATGGACCTAAAACCTTGCGGAGACTCCTCGGTGCTCCCAAGTGTTTTGGGGATCTGCAGCCTACTGCCACCCCAGGGCTGCCGGCTGGGGGGCCGGATCCAGCTCCAGCTCCTCTTCCTGCACCAGCAGCCCTTGCCTGGGGGAATATTTTGGCAGCACGGAGGGACCCACAGTTGGCTGGAGTGCAACAGCTTCCCAGCACAGAGGAGGAGCCCCAAAAAGTTTGGGACCTGATGGGCTTTCCTATTCCCGCTCCCTGGAGCCACTCGGGAAGCCCGTCCTCAGCTCCAGCTGGTCTGGGGAAGGGAGCATTCCTCCTCTTTCCTCAGGGAGATATCTTCACTGAGCCAGGCAAAAACACAGCCAAGAGCCCCCAGAAATAATGGTGCAAATTACCGAAGTAATTATCCTGGCCGCTGTGCAAATCCTGCCCAGTTAATGTCAACAGCGAGGGTGGGGCAGTGCGCGGGTCCTGCCTTAACTAAAATTCCCCCAGCCAGTCGGAGGAGACGGCTGCAGAGAAGCTCTAGTTACCGCTTGTATTCCCAGAAAATAAATCTCTCCCGCTGTCGGGAATATCCCTCCATCCCCTGTGATGTGAGGCAGCTCCCCGCGCAGGACCACGGAGGGTGGAGGTGGCATCATGGGGCGAGAGCAGGGATGGAAAAGCAATCGGGTCCTCCACAGCCCCTTAGGTTGTGTGGTCCCTGTCCTTGTCTGAAAAGTCCCATCATGGGGACAGAGCCGCACGTGGAGGGGATGTGGCTGGAGGCATCTCAAGGGGTGGCACAACAGGGATGTCCTGGGGTGGGACTGGGGAAAAGGGGCCCTGATAGCTGTTGCTGATGATGGGGGGGGGGATGGAGGAGAAGGGGTGGGGGGAGACTGGGGCATGGCTGGGGCGTTTTACCTCAGCAGAGGAAAAAAATTCCAATTTTTCACCCTCTGCTCCCTGCTCTCTCGCTGTTGCATGAAGGGGTTGGATGCTTTATGAGGTTTGGGGGTTTTTTTTTGAGTGTATCATTTTTTAAGGGATTTTTAAGGCAGGATCGGGGGGAGCCGAGCATCCCTCTGGGAGGTGGGGGCATCGGGGTGCAGGGGTGCACATTCCCAGCTCTGCCTCCTCCTCACAGGTGGTTTGTGCAGCCTCACAACACTGCATTAAAATGCAAATTTGTCCCTGCCTGCTGGAAGCAGATAGTAAAACGCTAAACAGGAAAGAGGCAGCGGAGAATAAACAGAGGGCAGCGTGAGAGGGGAGCTGGAATAGAGGCTTCTTTTTAATTATTTTTCCTCCTTCTTTTTCCTTCAGTGAGATTTGGCTGTTTGGTGGGGGTTTATTTAATGGGATCTGAAGCACTAAGGGAGGAAGGTGCCGGTTTCGGACTAGCTGGGTGCCGGGGTGCAGGTGGCCAGTGGCCTGTCCTGGTGGGTGCCACCAGCCCGCAGTGCGGTGGTGGTCCGCAGCCTAAATCGCACCATCTCCAACTGCTTTATTGGGTCTTTTGTTTTTTTTAATTCCATGTCCCAGCTGGTCATTCCTGATGGGGAAAAAATAAAATCGCAGTAGTAGGAGTGAAGAGGACCAGCTGGGGCAAGGACCAGGCACCGTCAGACTCCACCAGAGCCTTTACAGTGTTCCCATTTTCCTGGGGTTTGTCCCCAGTGTTTTGCCTGCTGCCTCCTGATGCATTTGCTGACAGGCTTCAAGGGGATCAGAAGCCCAAATAAATTGTTGGTGAGCTGCTTTCCTCCTGCGTCTGATGTGCAGGGGGAGC
>NW_008824987.1:54435-55775 GCF_000699105.1 Pygoscelis adeliae | reverse complement strand
CCAGCTGCAGGGCGGCAGCGGTGCTGGCAGGGGTGAAGTGCCTGGATGGAGGTGCCTGGGTGGGGAGAGCCACTCTTAGGACACGGGCTGGGGATGCTCGGGCATGAGAGCATCATCAGCCCCTGCAAACAGCTCGGGCTCCTCTGGTCCATGCGCGCTGCCTTCCCAAAGGCTCATGGAGATCCGAGCTGGCTCTGTCAGCTGAAATGGGAAGTGATGGGCTGGAAAACCGCCACTGATGCTTGGTGTCAAACCTTGGGCCCGGCTACAGCCACCGAGCACCAGGAGGAGACGACGGGCGAGCAGCCAACGCTGCTCAGGGGGGCTGGCGGAAAGCAGGCAGAGGAAGGGGAGCAAAATCTGGTGGAGGCTCAGCCACAGGGACACTCCACGCCAAGTCCAGCCAAGCTACTTTGTCCCTGACCCCTGCATGTCTGTGTCCTCCCCCACCGCCTTCCAACTTCACAGCCCCCGGACGCGCTCATGGACCAGGAGTCGGGCGCTGCCGTGTCTTATTACAATTATAAAATTTTATTATACACTTTTCTTACCTTTCCCCCGTCCTTTTCTTCCTTTTTTTTTAAACAAATATTCATATATGTTAATTTAACGAGGAGGTTTGGCAGTTCCAAGCAGGGAAGTCGGCTATATTAATTTTACTGCTCAGAGCCGCTATCAGCTCAGCGGCTCGTTCAGCCAGACCTGGGTCCTTTAGATAACAGGGCACAGTAAAACCTAACTGCATCATCCGCCTGGCCTTTGAGCACATCTCAATTCCCCCATATGTATGTGTATATGTATATATAAAATCAGCATAGATCTGTCAGGTAAGTTTTAAGGCCACTCGGGGGAGAAATTTTCATAGCCTAAAATTGATAAACTCTTTAAAGAGGCTTTCGAAACACCGCACACCACCACGGACTGCTGCTTGCCTGCCAGGCAAACTGAGGCACAGGGGCCAGCGAGAATGGGGCTGCAGCATTGCCGGTCTTTGATGAGGCTGCCCAAGAGGGGAGGATTTTGGAGGAAGGAGCCCCAAATCCACAGCTTTGACCCCAAAGTGCTCAGAGCTTAGGTGGGGGTCAAAGCTGAGCCATGCCCCCAGAACCCTGGCAGTGTGTGTCCTCCCCCCAGCAGACCCCGCGCCCACTGGGGCTGACCCCCAAACCGCTGGGAGCACCCGCCCCAGGCACCGCAGCAGATACGGCCCGTCACAGTGCTGCAATGCCTTTTGGTTTCGACTTTTTGTTTCGTTGTTTTTTTTCTTTTCTGGTCTTTTATTTAAGAAAAAAAAAAAAAAAAAGAGCAACAGGGGGGGGGAACTTCCCCTCCCAAAAAAA
>NW_008824987.1:51213-53869 GCF_000699105.1 Pygoscelis adeliae | reverse complement strand
CCCCCAGGCTTGGCCCCCCGGGGCAGTGGGAAGCCCCTGCACCACCTCCCAGCCCCAGAGCTGCATCCAGGCACTGGGGGGGGCCAGAAACCAGGGGCTGGCCCTGGAGGTCCCAGCAGGGCTGCTGGTGTGGGGGGGCCCAGCACCAGCTCCACAGCTGGGAACAGGGGGAGAGGCAAGGACAGGCAAGCAAGCTTGCTGGCCACCCCCAAACTGCCCCTGCCTGGGGGACACAGCCCTTCCCAGGCAGCTGGAGGGAGGCGGCACAGGCAGCTGCCCGTGGTCCCCAAGGGATGCCCCTGTGGCAAACATTACTGTTACCATCCCGCAGGGCCCATGCCAAAGGGAGCGGGGCGAGCCTGGCATTTGGGCCTGGGACGCAGTGGGCAATGGGGACAGCAGTGCCCCAGAGCTGTGGCCATGAGTCTCCAGCCCCCCAGCAGTCGCCCTCCCCTCCTGCCTCACCCAGCATCACCCACAGTGTGGGGCAGCAGGCTCTGGCTGGGGGAGCTCCCCAACACCCCAACAGCCGTGGGGCAGTGAATCCCTGAAACAGGATTCACCACCAAAATTGTGTAACCGAGTGCAGTGAAGGCAGCAGGCGCTGCCGTCAGGAAGCCCCCACCCACCACCTCCCCCATGGACTCCTGGGGGGACCGGGACACCTTCCCCCTTCCACCCCCTGCACAGCAGGACCCGTAGCATCGTCCTGCCTTGTTCGCCATTGGACATGCACACCAAGGTTTTGACCCTATCCATCTCCTGCCCCGCAGCTCACCTCCCTTGCTTCCCCCTGGCCATGGGCCAGTGGCTGGGGGGCTGCGCGTGCGCTGCTGCCTCCCCTGGGAAAACCAGACGCTAAAGGGCAAGAAAAGAAAACAGGCCCCCGGGAGTGCCTTCCAAGGGGGTGAGGAGGACGTGAAATGTGTGGAAGAAGGAACGCGCAACAGAGAGCCAAATTTGGGTCTCCAGCCCCGGGGAAGCAGCCAGCGTGGTGTGGCAGGGCGTGGTGTGGCACGGCGTGGCGCGTGTTGTGGCAGGGCGTGGTGTGGCACGGCGTGGCATGGCGTGGCACGGCATGGCAGTCCCCTCCCTCCCGCCCCGTCCCCTCTGCCCCTGCGTTAAGCGATCTCTTTGATTCTGCGGATGTAGTTGTGAAGCTCTTCGGGGTCTTGCAGCCCCATGTCCTGGCAGACCCACTCCAAGTCCTCCTCATCAGCGATGGGGATGGAGTTGTAGGCCAGCTCATCAGAGGGCAGCGTGGCAAAGGTGGTGAACTTCACCCGCTTCCGTTTGGAGGTGGGAGAGTTGAGTGGGTCCTCGCTCTGGTCCCGCGTGGAGCCCCCCGAGGAACCATCCCCGCGACCATGGACCTGGCTCTGCACGCTGGTCTGCGAGCTCCCACTGCTGTGGTGGTCCCCATGGCAGCAGGTCTGGACATTTTCCAGGGGGTTCCCAGGGCTCTCGGGCTGGGGGGAGAGGTCATTGTGAGCCCGCAAGGGCTGCCCATTGCCCAAGAAGACCCAGTGGTGGGAATGGTCCATGTTGGTCTGGCCTTCAGGTGGGATGCGTTTGTGCCGGTATTTCAGCACAAAGACAATGCAGTTGATGAGGAAGACCAAGATGGCCAGACAGAAGACGCCCAGGAGAGCATACATGCCTATCTCCAGGTCCGTCAGGCCCCTGGTCACTTGGACAAAGCCGGTGGGGATGGTGGGGAAGTCCTCGGTGGGGTGAGACGCACTGGACATCCTACTGTCCTCACTCGGCTCTGCTTTTCTCTCCACCTCTGCCCGCAGGGTGGTGCTCGCCCCCGTCTCTGCCAGCCCTGGCTTGCTGGACACGTGGTCGTAGTCGTAGGTCGGGTCCTCCTCAGACCCAAAGTGGACCCGCACGCTGGCCAAGGCTGTGAAGAGCACACTCTTGCGCTTGGTCTTCTGGCAGCTCTCGCAGATGACCAGCTCGGCCCGCAGCAGCTCCCCTGCACCCTCACTCTCTGCCACCACCAAGGGGAATGCCCGGTCCTGGGTCACCGAGACCACCTTCTCATCCAGGCTGCTCACCACCAGGTTGTAGTCCTTGGGGTCATAGAGGGAGAGGGGGGCTGTGGTGCCATCGCTGTAGGAAATCCACAGGCTCAGGAGCGCTTCCTGCGGGACCAACACAGGCACCGGTTGCCCAGCACGATGCCAGTCCCACCTGCACCCGTTTGTCCATCCCTCCTCCTTTGCATCCTTCTCTCCATCCAATTCACCCTTTATCCCTCCATCATCCATCTTGTTCCTTCCAACTATCACCTAGTTTTTCCCTTTTGCCTGTTCTTCCCTCAGTTTTCCCCATGCTTGACCAGGCTCTCTCCAAATCCCAGCCCCAGAGGTGCCAGATGTGGCTACCAGAGCTGGGCTGGGAACTGTATAGGATTTCTTCCAGACCCCTTTGTACCCCCCATGGTTGTATCCTGTCCCCAGGCTGGGCAGGGTTGGTTCATAGGTCTGCGTGAAGGTTTCTGGGGAGCTTTGGGAATCACCAGGGTGTCTGGAAGACAGCGGGTGCTGTGGGGGCCTGGGATGACTGTGGGCAGGATTTGGGAGGCGGAGTTTGCAGATGGAGCCCTCAGCCCACCCCAAGTCCCCCACCAGGCCCGAGTGCACCCCCC
>NW_008824987.1:46893-51167 GCF_000699105.1 Pygoscelis adeliae | reverse complement strand
TTGCCGGGGCTGGGGTGGAGGGACAGCGAGAGGCTGGAGACCACCTGGGCCTTCAGGTCCGTGATGCTGGCCTTCTCCTCCGCCACTGTCACCAGTGTCTCGCCCAGCACTGCCTCCATGAGAGGGGACACAACCTGCAGGGGATGAGGGTGCCTGTCACCGCCTGCCATCTCCAGCCAAACCTGCGGAGGGGGGCAAAGGTGGCCGGGGGGTACCTTGAAGAGTGTGGTGCCCGGCTCCCTCCCGGCCAGCGTGAAGCTGTCCACCATGTGGGCCACCCGCGGGTCATCCACACGCATGAAGTCGCTGACCAGGTCGGTGACCTCCACCAGCCAGTCGGGCCCCAGCATGGTGACCACCTGCCCCGTGCCCTCCGCTGCTGTGGTGTGGAACTGGGTGAAGACCTGCAGCGTGGTGTGCTGGTACTGCAGGGCACAGCCCCGGCTCTGCTTCCGCTCCTCTTCATCCTCCTCGTGCTCGCTGTCCCGCACCGACCTGCAGGATGGGGCAGTGGGTGGGCAGCGTCACCAAGCTCCCCCCTGCCGCTGCTCTTCAGCCCATCCCAGGAAAGGAGAGGGGTGGCCAGGCAGGGAAAAACACAGGGTCTCCCCAAGCATGGGAAAAAACTGGTGGCTCCTGGCCAAAAAGATGCCTGTTGCGCATGAGGTCTTCGAGGGCTTTAGCAGAACTTGGCGAGGGGCGTCACTGGTATCTCTGCCCTCTAACCAGCCAAGAGGACAAGATATCTCAGGTTGGGATGGACACTTGGAGGTCTCTAGACCTCAAAGCAGGGCTAACTTTGGAGTTTTGACCATTGCCAAGGATAGATGTCCCCCACCAGTTCCAGCGTTTGACCACCCTCATTGTGAAATTTTCCTCCTTCCATACAAACATGCAACCTGTGTCCATGATCTCTCACCTTTTCACTGGGACCCCTGAGATGACTCTGGCTCCACCATCTTTAAAACCCCATCATTAAGTAGCTGAACAAAGCAATTAGACCCTCACCACCACCTTCATCTTGCCTTCTCCAGGCTGGACAGACCCCAGGCGCAGTGGCCCCGAAGCACCCACCTCCTGTCCGGCAGGATGGGCACCCTCCAGCCCTTCACTTGGCTCAGCCGGGCGTCCGAGAGCTCGATGTGCAGTGGCAGTTTTGGCACCCACACCGTCATCTCCAGCGGGGCAGAGAGGTGCTCGTAGGTGAAGGTGACCCGGGCGCTCATGGAGCCCCGCGACTCCTTCCCGCTGACAAAGACGTAGTCGCAGCTGCTGGAGACCTGGGGGAGAAGGGAGGATGGGGGGTTGCAACGCTCCCACAGACACACCAGAGATCCTGGCAAGGAGGCTGCCCGGAGGATGGGAAGTGTCAGAGGAGCAGAATTTCACCTGGCATGTACCAGATTAAAGATGGCCCCAGGAGCGGGGATGCTCTCTCCTCCCCAAGGTCCCTGTTCAGAGATGTGGACCCACACAGAACACATCTGTAACATGTACTTCCCCCTGACCCAGCTCCTCTGCCAGACCTTGCAGGCACCCTCATTTGGTGCTTCAGCTTCTTTGGCCCCCGCACCGAATTGTACCCAGTTACTGCACTCGAGCTAGAAGCATACACGGGTGCTTCACAGAGGTTGCAAACTGCTCATCCTGGACATTTGCCCCAAAATCTCCTCAACCCATGCCCAGAGGGCACAGGCAGTGAGCACGGACCAGCCGCATGCCCGTGTGCAGGTACCCACCAGTGCCTCATCCCTGTCCCTCCTGCTAACCCCAGGAAGATCTTCCCAGAGTCCATCTGAATCCTCACGTTCATCTTCTAGCTCTTTCTCTTTTAATTCCCGTTTATGCAAATGCCATTAGTTAAATGTGTTATAAAATAAATACATCTTGTGGGGGCCACTTATTACCGACCGACCCAAGCCAACTAGGGTGCTAAGAGGATGCCACTGCAGCATCGCCCACGTTTTGGCTTAGGCAGTCAGAGTTAACAGCACCTTCTTCTTCCCAGCAAGGGTGGCAGGAGACAGCCAGGCTGGGAAGACTCCAACCTCTCACCTGCAGTGGCCCCATGGCCCAACCCTGACCCCCTTCTCCCCCACACACCATCAGGAATTGCATCCGAGTTGTTTGCCACTGGGGAAAAATAAAACCTGTTTGCTCAGCCAGCAGCACAGTTGCGCTCTCGGATTCGCTGAGCATCTCAACAGCACAGAAAGGCTTATTTCCAAGAAGCTGCTATCCCACGTGGATTCTCTGATGGCTGATAAGGGGTTGAGTCCATCCTGCACGGTAGCTGACAGCGGAGGTGATAGCATCACTGTGTCTCTCCCCACCTTACCTTTGGGCACCTGTGGTCATTCAGCTGCAGGAACTTTGTATTTCCAAGGCCATGAGCAGGGCCTGACTTCTACAAGAGCTCCATGCTTTGGCTGCAGGAGCCCACTGTGAGGCGCCTGCGGTCCCTGGGGCCAGTGGAGGAGGCAGAGCCCAGGACCTGGGCTCCTTGGGAAGTCCCTGCTCCCCAGGCACGGGAGGGAAGTGCAATGCAGGAGGGTTTGTTCCTCGTCTTCCTATCAGAGATACCAGCTCAGCACGTCTGAAAAGACAATCTCATCTCTGGCGGGGCAGCGTCTGAATTAAGATGAGCTCCTGGGCAAACCCTCCAGCAAAGAAGTGCTCTGGATATTGTGCCATTTATCACAATAAATATGATGGGCTGCTGCTTGCATTACCTTAGCTAATAAATCCCCCCGGCATCTTCTTCTGGGGACCACTTGCTTTGCAATTGGGGGAGTTGAAACTATGACAACAAAAAATCCCAGCACGTCAGGCCTGTCCTGATGATGGAGTGACTGCAGATTAGCTTTTAAATGAAGTGCACTCTTGTTCGGAGAAACTTCCCGGATTCGCAGCAAAGCGTCGGGAAGCGAGAGGCTGAGGTCTGCCTGGGCTCCGAGCCAAGGCACCACCGGCTCCACTTCTGCAGCCAGGAGCTCCCCCCTTGGCATGGCCTCAAGCGTGGGATCAAGGGGACACATCTTCTCCAAGGCCCTCAGGAGTGGGAAGAGCCACCATGGCTGGTGGGACCCCATGTTGGCCATCCAGGGGTCCTGGCGGTGGCTGTGGGTGACCAGGGTCCCCGAGGCTCAGCCCCACTGAGCTGACTTGCTCCTGGTGAGTCCTCAAGCAGATGTGGATGGTGGGCTCCTAAGAAATTTCACGTACCAGGTGATGTTGAGCATCTCCCATTGAGCGTCACTGGCGGCAGAGGTGGCCCTTCCACTCCCTGTGTGTCCCTCAACACATATGCAGTCCCCGAGGCCACAACGCAGGCAGGGAAGGGGGATTATTTATATGCTACCTTGGGTGATGAGGTCCTTCTCTCTGGGCTGAGCACGGGCAGTCACCCTGTGTCACCGCAGAAGGGGATGAGGGTGACAACTCCCACCCATACCCGCCCACCATCCTTCACGGGGGGTCCTGGCACCTTCACAGACGTGTCTCCACCAGGTCCAGGACACGTTCCCTCCACGTTACACATGAGAGCAACCACCACTGAGCCACAGGCAGTATGGGGAGAAGCAGCTCCCCAGCCCTCCTTCATGTTAAATTATTTACAGTAACAGATAGCGCATCCCACTATGTAAGCTTTGATTTATGTAACAGGTTTATATCCCTGACACTGTAATCATACTCCCCAATCTCAGCAGGTAACTGAGAGCTCCCTTGGAAACGAAGCTCCGGCACAAACACAAAACTCAGCGAGAAATTGCACGGGGCTCCAAGCAGCAAGCGGGAGGCGAGCCGGGGCCGGAGGGCTGCTCCATGCATTATTCATCCCAGCTTGTGTGCATGTGTCTGCTCCCCCCAGGTCTGGGGACAGCGTGTAAATAGATTTATGAGTAGAAAGGCAGCACATTAAACAGTTTAAGTGTCTTGGAGTCCATCCTGAAGTGTATTATTGCTCCAGTGTTTTATCACACTGTGGAGGACCGGTCTCCATAAATTAGCCCCGGTGCTGTAAATCGCACAGATCGGAGTTTTAGTCAAGAACTTGGGTAAACAGTTTGTGACAGCGACTGTCACCAGCCCGCATACCCACGGACCACCGGGGAGAGCAAGTCCCAACATGGCTGGGGCATAGGGCAGTGGGTCCAGGGCTCTGCCCATCACCCCTGGCTCAGCTGGGAGAGCAGCTGGCGGAGAAGGGGCCATGCCACCCAGCCTGGGGGACCCGGGAGAGCCCCGACCCCCCGTGTGGCTCCCTTCCTCTT
>NW_008824987.1:40426-46842 GCF_000699105.1 Pygoscelis adeliae | reverse complement strand
ACCGGGTAGAGCCCAGACCCCCCGTGTGGCTCCCTTCCTCTTCCCGACGCGGTGGGGACATGGAGAGGGTGGGCTGGCTGGGTGTGTGCAGGGAGGGGGGTGCGTGGTGTTTGGGAGAAGATAATGATGTCTAGGGGTGGATGGATGGATGGATGGATGGAAATGGTGATAGAATAATATGGGCAGGTGGGTAGATGGATACATACAGTGATAGAAAATGTATATGAATGAATGGGTCTGGGGATGGAAAAATCATGGCTGGATTTGAGGATCGACTGCTGCCTTGGCGGCCGGGGCAGATGTGTGGGCAATTGCTGCTGCTGCAACAGCGAGCCTTTTGCATTCGCCTTATCAGCATCTCTCCCATGCAGCCCATCTTGCTCCTCTCCCTCAGCCCCCCTTTTCCCTCCATCGTCCCCAACTGCCCGGCTCGTCCCCCCATGCCTCGCTGGGGCCAGCCCCCAGCCCAAGCTCAGCCCAGCATCTGATCCAAACGGGAGATAAATGTCACCCAGAGGCACAAGTGAAGCCACTGATGGAAACGTGCAGCTTACACTGCGAGGTGACAATATTTCACCTTATCAGCACTAAGTGCCGTGATAACCCATAGTTATTGCTGCTGCCTGGTGCCAGCCTGCGCAGCACTGGAGCATCCCACGGCCTCTCCAGGGACAGTGACAAAGTGTCTTGTCCTTCTCCTGACAGATCTCAGGGAGAGGCACACGTGGACTGAAGCCACCGAGGGGATTATGCTTGGGATGGGGTAGGCTTGTGTGGCACATCAGCTCAGCCACCAGCCCCAGCTCATCCAGCTCCAGCCTGCACCGCTATTGGGGTCAGGACCCCTGGGGAGAAGCTCAGCCACTCGCTAGGGCCATGAAACCCCCCTCCCTGCACCCACCTTGATGATGTCTTCATTGTTGGACTTGCACTCAACCATAGCCGAGACATCCACGATGACACCACTCAGCTCAATGGCGATGACCTTCACAGGAATGGCCACCGTCCGCCCCGTCAGGATGGCCGTGTTGATGATTTCTGTGTCCTGGGTACGGGGCACAAAGGGGACCGTCACATTAGAGGGTAGCCTGTCCCTGATCCCAGCTGGCCCCTCTCCTGCTCCAGCCCTGGGGCACAGAAGGACCCATGTGTGGGTGGGATGTATGGATGTATAGGTGCTACGGGGCAGATGGGCTGGTGGGAGATCCCTCAGGGGGACCCAACCCATCCCCAACATCAAACCAAATAAGCTAAGCAGAGGGCAGGGACACGACTCCAAACCCACTCACCATGGCCAGGGGCACGATGGCCCGGATGTCCCTCTGGATGACTGTCAGCTCCGTCACCACCTTCTCCAGGTCAGGCGGGGGATTGCGGCCCCGGTAGTTGATGTGCCACATGATGCGGCGTGTCACCGACTGGCTGGTGAAGTTCTCCATCTCGAAATCCAGCTGCATGATCTCAGAGGAGGAATCCCCGTCCCTGGGCAGGGGGACAGGAGGGGGGACGCAGTGAGCTGGGTCCCGCAGACACCTCGGGATCAGCATCAGATGGTCCCCTCTAGTGATGCAGAGGATCCCCAGCAGGTCCCTTCTCGGGGTCCCCATGCCTGCAGGGGGACCATGCTGTGGGTGCCATCACAATGCTTGTTCCCAAACACAGCAGTCCTGATCTCCCCCTCCGCCAGGGGCTCCTGCAGTGGGAACCTGCAGTTCCCATGGGAATCTTCCCAGTGGGAGAGAGAAATGTATTTCACTGCCTCTCCCCAGGGGGGGGAAATCCTCAGTGGCTCAAGTGGGCGCCCTCCCAAGGCTGCTGGGTGATATATTATCACAGGGTGAGTGTGTGGCCACGGCCCTGGGGGACAGCGGGTGGCTGCAGGCATTGCCCTCGTCTCCCCGGCTCTGTCTTCCCGGCAGTGCAGCTGGATTTACTGCCCCAGGCTGCTCCCGCCTGCACACTCATCTCCCACAGGTCAAACCCCAAGTGTCCCACACCCAGGAGGACAGCACACCTGGGGACAGCAAATAAGTCCAATAAGAGCCCAGCTCAAGCTGTTGATTTTACAGCCCCTTCCAAGGGGATCACATGGGGAAACTGAGGCATGGGAGAAAGCGGTTCAACCACAGACAGCAGATGGGACAACACTGGGCTGGGACTTGGAGGAGGGCTGTCCTTCAGCCTGCATGGGCAGCCATGGGGATGCACGGGGTGGACGAGCAGGGGATGGGGAGGTAGACAGGACCGTCAGGGGATAATGACACCAAGACCCTCAGCTCATCAAAACCCCACTCATTTAACACTGCTGCTGAGGACAGCGGGACCCAGAGTTAACAGACAGGGAGCAAACCCTGAGGCAGTCCCCAAGGTGGGACGGGATGGAGAGGCTGAGCACTGCCAAACCCCGCGCATAGTGCCAGTCTAAGGGGACAAGGGGACTCAGCAGCTGGTGTCCCTTGTCCTCTGCATCACGGCTTGGACATGGTGAGACGGCAGCAGCGTAAATCGCTCTTACACCCCATCCCTATCAGCAAACCTCCCCAGATGCGATCCTGCCCTCCCACCCCTGTGTCCAACCTGCAAATCCCTTGGGGGGACTCAGGGTTCAACCCCCCCCAACCAAGTCAAACTTCTCCAGTGCTCCCCCAAAACAGAGCATCCCCAGGGGACACCCCAGAGCCCCTGTGAACGGCAGAGCTGGCAAAAGCCCCCCCCAGAGCAGGAGAAGGTGGGGGGAAGGAAAGGTGAAATCCCTGCGGAAGGGGAAGCTGGGACCGGCCCTGCTCTCATCACGCCATGTAGCAGCCATCGAGAATGTCCCATCAATTTGGGGATGCAGGATACAGTCGGGTTTCTCTCTGATAAATATCTAATAAATATGAGTGAAAGGGAGCAGAGAAAGGGGACAGCAAGAAGCTGGGGCTGCTCCAGGCCACAGCAAGCCCTGCTCCCTGCTCCCACAGCAGGGATGACGGGCTTTGCAGTGGAGCTGCCGCGCAAGGGCTGGTGGGATCCTCCTGGGACTTTGTGCCCCCAAGGCAGCTACAGGGGTGCAAGGGTTATCGCCAAAGGCCACCCAGTCCGAAGAAGAGGATTTGGCTGCTCACTGCCTCTTCCAACGCAGGAGTATTAAATACAGCCGGGAAGAGCCAAGTTCAAAGGCAAACCAGAGCTGCGGCTTCATGGCAGAGGCGGTTTGGCACTAGGACTCCTCACCACAGGGTGCCCCCCAGGTGTCCCAGGAGCCCTGCCAGGGGCCAGCCACCATCTTCTGCCCTCCCCGAGCATTGTCTGCTCTCAGACACTGCAGACAAGAGCTGGGCTGCCCAGACTGGGGGAATAACTTAGGATGCAGCTGCTGGGGTGCAAAACATCCAAAATTGGCCATCATCACCCCAAAGCTTAGGGCCCTTGCCCCCTCCCCGCGCAGCCAGCGCTGCCAGAAGCCCCCAGAGCCCTGGTGAAGCAAACTCCTCCAGCTGTACAGCCTGGAGGGCAACACGGCTTTGAGTCATTCATATTTTCCATTCTGTTAATATTTGATGGAGTTGTTTGTCTAAAAGGTGATTGTAATCACTTTAAATTCATCCTCCGTCTCTAACATTTCCAGGCTGATTTGAAGCGGCGGTGGCAGACAGGGAGAGGGGGAAGGGGGAGAGGAGAGGATCTCGCTGCCGGCAGGTCTGGCAGCTGCGTGCAGGGGCTCTGGGGTGGCCGTGCAGAGGTTGGGGGGGATTGTGGCACCAGGGACACTCCGATGTCAGCCATGGGGCTGCAGGCTCGGATGCTGCAGTTGCATTTTGTATCTGGAAGCAATGGTGTGGGGTAAAGGAAAATCCACCCTCCAGGTAAGCCCTTTGGAGGGGTTTTCTGCAGATAGCTTTTGAGCTCACATTCGAAGCAGTCAGAGCCGAGGATCTCCTTTCTGCAAGAGCTCATCCCCAGTTTCACTCAGTTTTGGGGTGGGGGGCAGATATACAGGGATATTTCCAACACAGAGGGCAGGAATAGCTCAAGCGCATCAACTCGCTTTAACCCAGCTCCTGGAGACATTTGTCTCTCTGTCCCCAAAGACACAGTGACTGAGATGCCATAGCCAGGGAATAATTGCATTCTAGCACTTGAAAGTCTTTCCTGCTAGTGATTTTGAGCCCATGCCCATCCCCTGCCCTTGCTCACTGTGTCCTGCCCACGTGGATGCAAGGGGCAAAGCTGCCCCTCGCCCTTGCAGCCTCTGTGCACTCGCAGGCCAGTCCCACATCTCCCCATCTCCAGGCTGAGCAGTCTCTGGGTTTTCAACTTGGCTTTGTGTGTCCTCACTCCTTCAGATCAATCTCATTTCTACCCCCTGGACTCTCCTCAACCAACCTGAGCCTTTCCTGAAGCCCCAGGAATGGGCACCGTCCTTGTGTCGAGCAGGGCAGAACTGATTCTGCCCGTCTCAAGTGCTGCCTTGGTTCATGCTCCCCATCCAACACTCATCCATCACCTTGGGGTCCAGACGGGACCTTGCCTGGGGACTGCTTCCCTTCCTTCCTGGAGGAGACACCAGGATAGTCAGCAAAGAGCTGCTGCCTCTCATGGTATTAAAACTTCTTAAAAAATTAAGATACTTCCACCCCAAACTGGGGGATCCTCCATGGCTTCACAATTCAGCCCCAAAATCCACCACATGTGCCTACCAATGTCTGACACAGCCAGGCGGTCCCAGCTCAGAGCCGGGGATGCAGCTGCTAAATGGTACCGATGACTTACAAGCGCATTGCTTGAGCCCCAGCTTGGTCGCCTGTGTTGACCCGGAGCAGATCCCACCTGAATGTACCACCTCACACAGCCCTTGGGCAGCTGCCTGCCTGACCACAAACCTGCCCACCTCGGGCCACGAAACCCACCTTCACCTGCCCTTTAGCTAGCTGCACGGTGCCGGCCGAGGTTAAAAACCACACACAAAATTAAGCTCCTTCCCATGTCGGTGCGGGACCTACCTCAGCTGGGCTGAGGGTTTGACCCCAAAATTGCTCATCCCCCTTCAGTGCCTCCAAGTCTCACAGTCCGGGCCACGCACTGCCATGCCTCAGTTTCCCCTGCCAGCACCCATGTGGCACTGCAGCCAACCAGACACCCAGGGTGAGGGTAAAGGGAGAACTGCTCCGGGCCAAACCCCAGCAATTTCCCCAACCCTCCCGGTGCTGGGGTGGGGGGAGAGGGGGGGTCCCCTACCTGGGCCTGGCACCATCCGCCCTGGCCACGTCGACGGTAGCGGTGGAGGGTTTGCCACCCGGCGGCAGCACTGCGTTAACCAGCCACTGCCCACTCCTCGACTTGGTGCTGAGCAGGTTGACGCCTTTCTTGGCCTTCACCCTGCAGAGAGCGACGGTCAGGGCCGGACCCTCACCCCTGCACACCCCTGGACCCCCCCGGCACCCTGCCGTAGGCGCAGGGGGATTTTTTGCCCCCGATCCCTCCTGGCTGTTGGAAACATCATCCAGGCTGGCAGCAACAGCCATGGGGCTGAAACCACCCCAGCCCCTCTTTTTCATAGGATTTTGTATCCCACATCACTTCTCCAGAAGGAGTTTGGTCCCCCAGCCCCAGTGCTGCTGCCCAGGACAGTAACGCCCCTGTGGGGCTGGGGATCCCCAGAGCGAAAGACAGGAGAGCCTGGCATGCCGTGTCCCCCATGCCAGGGGCTCGCTGCTGTCCTGGTGGCCACAGGGACACTTGCAAATGTCCTTTGAAGAGATGTGGCTGGGGGTCATCCCCCCATCCTTAGGGACATGCAGCAAGGGGAGTCCCCCCACAGACCTCCGCATATTGGGGTGCTCAGCACTAGGAGGTGGGTGCAGGGACAGGATGGCGGGGACATGGGGAGCCCCTGCTCTCTCTGCAGCAGCACCATGGCCATACTGCACCTTGTCCCCAAAGTGGCTGTGAACAAACCCACGTCTGCTGGTGGGGCCCTAATCCCAGTGCAACTGGGAGGGCGAAGGCAGCAGTCCATAGCAGCAATGCAGAGATGGAAACCCTGGATGGACAGCCCTTCCCTTCCCTCCAAGAAGCTCCCACTGCAAAGCCCCAAAAACATTGCAAAACCACATGTCGGCAGCTCCTCTGGCCTCCCTCACCTTCCGAAAGCCCTCAGACACAGTCCAGCCCCCAGCAGGTCCCCTAAATGCAATACGCCCTCCCCATCCTCTCCCTCCTGCCCGAAGCTGCCTTCGCACAGTCCAGCTGAAACAACCACCCCCTCGAAAGGCGGCTGCTCCCAGAGTGGGGGCAGCCCCAGGACCTTACCTGAGTGTGAAGTGCTCCACCGTGGAGTTGGACATCAGGTAGAGGAGGATGCTTAGCACCTCGCCCGGCTTGAGGGGCTTGTCGGGCCGGCGTATGAAGACGTTGGCATCCCGCCGATGCGC
>NW_008824987.1:38435-40260 GCF_000699105.1 Pygoscelis adeliae | reverse complement strand
GGCGCCGCAAGGCCCTGGCCGGCCCCATCGGGGGCATGCAGGGTGTAGTACAGCTCGGCTTGTTGGCTCTCACCTGGCACCTCCAGGCTCTCAGGGCTCTTTCGCCTGCCCAGTGGCACGGCTGGGGGGCCGAACCAGGCGTGGGGCAGCTCTGCCTGCACCAGGCACGTGGCCAGGCTGCCCCGCAGGCGACACGAGCTCTTGATCTCACGGGCGTCGCGGAAAGCGTGGAGCCGCACGCAGGGCAGCCGGTCGGTGACGTCAAAGTCATCCCAATCCCGGCCGGCTACATAGAAGAGCACTTGGACCACGGGCTGGTTGGCCACCAGCCGGGGCTGGATGATGAAGGCGCGCACCTTCCAGTTGACGGTGAGGCGGTCAGGGACCTCCAGGGTGCTGGAGGGCTGCAGCTGCTCTTTGGGCAGCACCAGCCCTGTGCTGAAGGGCCCCAGGGTGACGTTGAGGACAGGCAGCTCCTTGGTCTGGAAGACAACGAAGGGCTCGGCGCGCTGCAGTGGGGCACTGCCATTGCCCACCGGGCCGGCTCCCACCTCCTTGAGAAAGAAAGCCAAGCGGGTATTGGACAGACGGTAGCTCACGGGCAGCATGATGGTGCCAGGGGGCTCGGCAGGCTCGGGGCTGGGGGCTGGTCCCTTGGCGTGGGCTGCAAAGGGGATGGAGAGTGCAGTTAGTGCAGGGCATCCCCCCCCAGAGCATATCCCGAGCCCCGGAGCAGGGAGAGCAGACCCAGGTGGGAGTGGTTCAGCCCTACAGCGAGAAGGAGCTGGTGCTTCAGCCCCGGGACCCCTCACAAGGGCAGCGAGAACCTGGCTGGGTTTCTCTCCTGCAAAAAAAATTGTGAAAGACCTCCCCAGGGACCTCAGGCATCATTGTGCTTCCGGCAGGTGGCTCCAGCCTCACCAAACCTGCCCTTGGAATGAGATGGAGCATACGTTGAGGCGGGATGCTCAGAAGCTGCCCAAGGCTGGGCCAGGGGGGGTTGAAGCCATATCCAACCTTGGTATTGCCCCGGGGAGTCCAAAGCACTGGTCACCCACCTTGGCACCCATGCCAAGTCACTGGCCAAAACAGCACGGACCCACTCATAGAAATAGGGCATAACTGGCTACATCCCTACTTCCAAATGCATGGAGAAAAGGATGCCCCATTTCTCCAGAGGCTCATTACCAAAAATAGGGCAGGTCCAGGCTAACTTTTGGCTGGCAGATCCCACCAAGTATAAAGGCTTTCCTCCTGCTTTTAGCTTCCAGATCACATGGGGAAAGTGGCTAAATCAGCTCCTTCACCCCAGACCCTCTCCATCCCTGTGGACTGCCTGTAAGGGTGGTGTCATGGCCAGTCTGTCACCCATCACCCACTCAGGGCTGCCATCCATGCGCTGCTGTCCCCGTGTGCCAAAGCTGACCCAGCCTCAATTTTTCCAGGCAAGGACACAGCCTGGTGGAAAAGTGATGAAGATGATGTTGGTGCCACCTTGTGCAAACCCCAGCAGCACCCAGGTCTGACGGCCCTTAGAAAACCCCTTTTGCCCTTCATTTTAATCATTTTGCCTTAAAAAAAGAATAAATACCATACAGGCAGAGCAGGCAGCCCCTGCGCAGGCAGCGTGCAGTGCCCGCCGGCCACACGCTCCCAGGGGCTGGAGCCGCCTGAGCCCCCCCGAGGGAGCCGCCTCCCCTGCTGCCACGGCCGGCAAGCAGAAAGAAAACCCCTGAAAATCTTTCAGCTAAAGCAGATGCTGCGAAAGGCAGTCGGTGCAGAGCCGGGCCGATGGCACACGCTGTGCCGGCAGCTGCGGGAGCCT